>NC_134858.1:70124150-70439150 GCF_049852395.1 Peromyscus maniculatus bairdii
AAAACAGAGAATGGGATAGAACTTTATCATTTCTATGCTAAACCACCATCGCTTAGGGCACATAATATCAGTGATTAAACCAATTTTAGGACCTATCATCATTTGACAGAACAATCATAATTAATAACAGAGCACTGTTTTGTGAGGTAGACTGACAATACTCTTCATAGGAGACTGAATTTAAAAATTATGCCTTTAAGAAATCTGAAACACAAAACATATAGTCAAGTCACCTAAAATTTGGGTGTGGATTCAAGCCAAACCCAGAGACTCCCCACCACCCTTTTCGTCACTTACATTCCATTAAGGATCTGGCCACAGCTCACTCAGGACTTTGCATTTTTCTTTCATCAAATGGATCCCACCACTGTTCAGGCTGCCTCCTTCCCCCAGTGTCTTAGTCAGGGTTGCTAGTGTTGTGATGAAACACCATGACCAAAAGCAAGTTGGGGCCTGGTGGTGGTGGCGCACGCCTTTGATCCCAGCACTTGGGAGGCAGAGGCAGCCAGATGTCTGTGAGTTTGAAGCCAGCCTGGTCTACAAATCGAGTTCCAGGCAGTCAGAACCGCTGCACAAAGAAACTCTGTGTTGAAATCAAACAAACAAAAAGAAAAGCAAGTTGGGGAGGAAAGGGTTTATTGGCTTACACGTCCACATCGTAGACCACCACTGAAGGAAGTCAAGGTAGGAACCTGGAAGCAGAAGCTGATGCAGAGGCCCCGGAGTGATGTTAGTTTGTTTACTGGCTTTCCTTGTCATGGCTTGCTCAACCTGCTTTCTTATAGAACCAGGATCACCAGCCCAGAAGTGACAGCACCCACAGTGGGCTGGACCCTCCCCAATCAATTACCAGTTAAGGAAATGTCCCACAGGCTTGCTGACAGCCCAGTCTCATAGAGACATTTTCTCAATTGAGGTTACATCCTCTCAGATGACTATAGTCATAGTCAAGTTGACATAAAACTAGCTAGTACACACAGGTTCTGCCTTATTCAATTAAAGGATACCCAATTCGAAGGTCAGCCAAGAGGCCGTCTCTAGATAGTTCTTCTAACTTCAACAGACCATTCTCTCCAATCTATCTCTACCACTAGTAGGTATTACTGTGGTGATCTGAATGAGAACGGCCCCCATAGGCTCCTATGTTTGAATACTTAATCCTTAGTTGGTGGAACTGTTTGGGAAGGATTAGGAGCTGTGACCTTGTTGGAAGAGGAGTGTCACTGGGAAGGGTCACTCTAGGTGGACTCTCTACCATCTACTTGTGGTTTGAGATATGAGTTTTCCCCCATGGAGACCTACTGTCACACCCTCTGAAACGGCAAGCCTAATTAAATGTTTTCTTTTATGATACCTTGGTCATAGTGTCTCATCACACCAGCAGAAAATAAACTATGACAATTATATTTTGGAATTCATCTCATATATGTCAATATGTTAGAGGCCAGCTAGGCCAAGGTCATGGGCAGAGCAAATACCCACTACATCTCTCTGCTTCACATAATATAAACTACTTTGAGTTGGACCTACATCTTATTTATATTTTCTGCACCCAATAATATTCTGTGGTATTAATTTCCTCATACTTAGTACATTATGTGAACTTTTCCTCATTAATCCATAGAGGTAAGTATAGTATAATTACTTATGTCACACTCTGGATAGTTTCATAAAGGAGATGAGGTTTTTTTTTTTTTTTTGTTTTTTGTTTTATTAGAGATGAGGTTTACATACATAAGAGTACTAGAAAAAAGTTGAAGTTAATTACTGAATTTAAAGGATATTTACTAAACACCTAGGAGCCAGGAATTCTGTCCTGGGACTTGTAGCATAAATTAGTCGACTTCTGAGGCGTTCACAGTCACTTTGCCAATTCTCTTGTTTTGACACTTCAGTGGTTTACATACCAATCTACACGTTGTTCCTTACAATAACCCTGTGAAGTGTATCATTATTTTCATGCTCACAAAAGTGAAATAGCATTTGAATTCCTAGATCTTCTGACTCCACGTCCAGAGTCTTTTCTTCCCTAATACACTGGCATTCCTCATGCTTTTTTTTTTTTTTTTTCCTATTGTCATATACCCCCTAGAGGGGAAAGACATGTATACTCCCTGCGATTGGAATGTGCTCAAAAATCAATGCTGCTTTTGTTTGTTTGTTTTTTAAGACAGGGTTTCTCTGTGTAGTCTTGGCTGTCCTAGAACTCACTCTGTAGACCAGGCTGGCTTTGAACTCAGAGATCCATCTGCCTCTGCCTCCCAATTACTGGGATTAAAGGTGTAGACCATCACTGCCCAGCAATCAATGCATCTTAAAAATTCATATTTACTAAAATGTTTTATATTACCTCCCAGGGGAGTGAACTGAAACTGAGAAAATGAATTACTCAGGGTCTCTGGGTTTGGCTTGAATCCCACCCAAATTTTTAGGTAGCCTTACCTTTTTTTCTTTTCAGGTTTCTTAAAGGCATAGTTTTTAAATTCAGTTTCCTATGAAAACTATAACAAAGCCCAAACTTACCTCTCAAATGTCAAGTGTGAGCCGTGATCCTTCTTTCCCTGAAAGGTTGTCTCATTCTGGTGATAGGATCTCTTCAGTCTGTTACTATTCGCAAACCCTCTCATGGCTGATTGAACCTAATGGTTCCAGATGTGTGCTCCAACTGCCTGGCTGCCAGTCCCTGAAGGCCCCAAGTCAGCATAAACACAGTTCAGAACCGCCGCTAGAGGGCAAATCAGGGCTGTAACTCTGGACAGCCCTCTAGTGGTGGCTGTGGAATACGTAGCTCTTTATGGAACCTATTAAAAACTCTGAAGTTGCACTCGGGAAGTCAGCCTGTGTGACACCCGGTAGTGAAGTTATTTTAAAGACATTTTGTTTCTCGACTTCCTATTCTTAAGGCCTTTAGCAGGTATCGGTTGCCTTTCTTTGATGAGTCTCCCCCTCAGGTTGTGGCAATGTGAAACCATCATCTTCAGAAGGTTAATTTTTTTTTTTAAATAGGGGTTCTTGGCCACTTTTCCCAATTGTCTTTTTTTGTTTTGTTTTTAGAGACAGGGTTTCAGGCTGTGTAACAGCCCCTGGCGGCTGTCCCGGAATTCACTCTGTAGACCAGGCTGGCCTCAACTCACAGAGATCCACCTGCCTCTGCCTCCCCAGTGCTAGGATTAAAGACAAGTGCCACCACTGCCCGGCTTCCATTGTCTTCCCATAGCATCTTCCCCATGGACACAGAATCTACAAATATGCATTCAAGATCTTCCATTACAATCCTAGCTTCAACAACAGCTGGCGAGGTCTAAAACTAACATTCACAATTTTGAACCCTGGTTCTTAGGTTTAGTAATCGAATCACTTTAACTTTTCTAGGCTTTTGTCTCATCGGCAAAACACAGAGAATAATAGCACCCATATTACATAGTTTTGGAGAAGCATACGATAATCGTGTACAAAGGGGCTAATAGGGCAGCATAAGTGTTCAACAAGCATTAGCTACCACTGTACCAGTTAGTGCCAGAAAAATGCGGTATACATAGGAGACATTGGCATATGTGCAAAATAAATTTCAGTAGCAACCTACATTTAGCCTAAAGCCGTTTGTGTCCTTAGGTTGTAAAAAGGGGGCTCATTTGTGTGATAACAATCCATGTGCTGGGTCCTTGGAACAGTCTCGATTCTCATGCAGAAACTGTATTTTGCACACAAGTGTCCATCCCTCCACCCCACCAGGGGCAAACATTTCAGGGTGAGTCTGGGCTTGGAGTCCATGAACCGGGCTTGAGGCCACATGGACAAAAACAAGAGAGTTTCAGGCCAAGGCAAGGAACAGAGCACTCAAAAGACCACGCGACCCAAGCCAATCAGATTCCCTACCCACTGGAAGTCTAAAAGGTGGCAGAGCCTCCTAGCTCAAAGTCCACCCAGGAAAGTGGCCAGAAAATCGGACAGGTAGAAGTCCGACAGAAACACGGTCAGAAAAGTTCAGAGCTGGAAGGCTCATTGCAGCCACAGGCCCAGAAAAAGGTCAGGGAGAGCTGCGCAGCTGTTCCGTCTGGTGCCAAAGGCTTGGGCTGTTGTCTTCTTCTCCACCCAGGCACTTAGCCTTCCTGACCAGCCCCACCTAGACAAGCCAATCCTTCCAAACTCTCGGGGGAGGACTGACTTGTTGGAGGCAGTCTCACTCTGAGCCAGCAAAGCTCTCTAAGCATGAATGGCAAGAGGGCGAGCGGTGGGCAGTCTCCGGCTGGGGTGGCTTTAGATGGCTGCAAAGGACGAGCTCTTGGCCGAAGCTTGAGAGCCTCCATGTTGTATTACATGTGTTTCTTTGAGAAACAGGAGGGGCCTTGGCTGCCAGGGACCCTGACAAGCTGCGACTTGAGCTGTGTCTCGGAGCCTGGGCTGAACTGAGAATTTAAAGCAGGGAGGGCACCCCTGGCAAGGGGGTGGGGAGCAGCATGGGCAAAGGCACCAAGGAAGAATGAATCTGCTGCGCGCCGAGGATGGCATGGAGACTTCCCTGATTGGCGCTGGGAGTTCTTGCAGGGGGGATGGAGGCGGCTGTGATTGGGTAGCTCAAGTGGGGCCAGATTTGGAGGGCTTTGAATGCCCGACCGAGGAAACACTTCCACCAGCTCC
This sequence comes from Peromyscus maniculatus bairdii, assembly GCF_049852395.1. NCBI lineage: Eukaryota > Metazoa > Chordata > Mammalia > Rodentia > Cricetidae > Peromyscus > Peromyscus maniculatus. The sequence goes on from NC_134858.1 coordinate 70,128,789, forward strand.
TCACTTGCCATTTTCCTCCCAGACCCGAATCACCTCGCGGCGCTGGCTCTTCTTGGGGGGGGGGGGGGAGTCAAAGGGGGGGGAGTGGAGGAGAGAGGAGGGGAGGCTTCCGAGGAGTCGACTTCGAAGCTCTCACCTGCTCCAGCGCGGTCCGCTGACAGAGGGAGGAAGCCAGCCCGCCGGGTGGGAGGGGAGGCGCACGCACGCCTGCACGCACGCACACGCGCGGGTGGGCGGGCGCGCGCGCGCGCGCGTGGGGGACCGGGGTGGGGGGGACCGGCCGTGCGGCTGCTTCGTTTCACCTTCCACGCTGGAGGAAGCAATCAATTCTCCCTTGCACGCCGCGCGGTCGCACGGGGCCACCCCCCCTCCCTCCCACGCACACACACACACATCCCACCCCCGCCGCCGTCACGCGAGCCCGCTCCTCCCCACCCACCCACCCGCCCGCCCCACGCGGTCCTCGCGTCCTCCTGCAGCCGCCCAACCCTTCCACCCCCCCCCCCCCCGACCCGCCGCGGCTTCCTGGGCCCGCGGCCCGCGGCCGCTCCGCTCCGCCCCGCGCGCCCCGCGCCCCCCTGCGGCCCCCGCGCCGCGCCCGCACACGCGCGCGTCCACGCCCCCCGGCCGCGCGGTAGGTGTTGTGTGCCGTCTGCGCCGGGCCGCAGTGCGGCTGCGCGCGCTGGGCTGCTCGGGGCTGGCAGGGCAGCGGCGGCCGCGGCGGCGGCGGCGGGGCCGGGAGAGCGAGCGAGCGAGCGGCGCGGGGGAGCTCGGAGGCGCCAGGCCCCCGGCGGGGCGGGGCGGGGCGGGGGGGCGGAGAGGGCGGCCGGGCAGGCAGGCCCCCCGAGAGACCCGTCGGGTTGGATTTTTTTTTTTGGAGGAGGGCGGCGGAAGGGGGGCGCCTGGCCACGGACCTCGTTTTTTCAGACGCCCTCCCCCCAACCCCCCAGCCCCGGGCCGCTGACGGGGGGGCTGAGGGGCGCCGCCATGCCCCTGCCGCGGTGACGCGCGGGGCCGTGAGGAGAAACCGGGAGAGGAACCGTGACGAGAACCGCAAGGAAAGGAAAAAAAAAAACCCGGGGAGAGGAACCGTGAGGAGAGCCGTGAGGAGGCGCTCGGTCTCCCCGGGGATGTCCCTCAGGCGGCCGGCGAAAGCGACTCACTCGAGCCCTGGGGTATAGGCCTAGCTTATCCAGCTTCCTTCCTCCTCCTCCTCCTCCTCTTCCTCCCCTCCCCCTCCTCCTCCCCTCGTCGTCCTCCCCTCCGCGTCTTTTCCCTCACCCTTCCCCGCGCCCCCATCTTCCCTCCCTCCCTCCCCTCCAGCAGCGATGGCAGAGGAACAACAGCCGCCGCCGCCGCAGCCGCCCGATGCCCATCAGCCGCTTCCCCTCAGCGCCCCCAACCCCGGGGTGGCTCTGCCAGCCCTTGTGCCCGGGCTGCCAGGGACAGAGGCCAGCGCTCTGCAACACAAGATCAAGAACTCCATCTGGTAAGAGGATCCTCCATCGCCGGGGCAGAGCAGCCTAGGCACACTGCTGCTGCAAAGCGGGTGGGGGGCGGCGGCGGCGGCGGCGGCATCCGAAGGGGAGGTGATGCATGCATTGAAGGTGGGGTGCCACTGCCGTGCACCCGGCTGTGGCACCTCTGGAGGGGGCAGGTTGCACCCACCCGTGGTCTCCTTACACACACACACACACACACACACACACACACACACACCGTGCTTCCCTCCCCTCCTCGATTGTAAGCAGATAAACAAGTTATTTGTGCATTTTTTCCCACCCACAGTCAGGGAAATATGGGTCAAGATTAAGTCATGGCATGAGAGTGGCGTGAATTGGAAACTTGGAACGTGAAATGTGTTGACTCCTTTTGTAGTCACAGAGGGAGGAAGAGGAGTGTATTGTGAATTTTGCCCAAACAAGACATTGTACGCAACATTGATATGCAGCACAAAACCTAACGTGTCTTTTCCATTCAGTTGGAATAGCTGCTGTGTGTGGACGGCTTTGCCTCCGTTATTGTCGAACCGAATTTCCCTTCTCGGGAATTTATCTTTTGCATTGACTATAAAGGAAATGCCGCTTTGGCATTAAGTGTTTTATTTTAATGTGGTAATTTACACAGTAAAGTGCATTTTTTAAAAATATGTAAACCATCTTGCCATTTTTGTGTAATTATTAAAAAGGAACTAGACGGAACATCCTTTACTAGTCCTGTATTTCTTGTATGGGAATGTGCTATATTTCAGTGTTAATTGAACTCTTAAAGACTGATAACGATATTAATAAATACCCAGACTTAAGTCCATCTTCTATGAGAACCATTGCAAATGTGCACTGAATGTGAACTTGCATTATTTTGTAGGATTCTTTATTAACTGACTTTTAAAAAGCGTGGTACTATTTTTAAAATGGAAAGCAATAGTTGGAATTTGGTCTAAGATTGCTTTTAATAGAAGTTTTAAAATAGAGTTAAGTATGATGTGGAAAAAATAGCCTTGATTTTTTTTTTTTTTTTGAGCATGAATCTAGCAGGTTCATCATTAAATATGACTATTAAAATAACAAAACTTGCAATTTAAAGACAAAGGTATCATAAAGCAACTGGCATTCTGTGTACAGCATTTGAACATTCAAGACAGTAACCAATTTTAAATATAAAATTAAGAGTTGTTATATAGTAATTTTCATTATTTTCCTGGCATGCTTCCATCATGATGCTAATATGAAGTAGGTCAGTGCAGGCTTTACTAGTTTCCACCACACAGTAGTTGACAGTTGAATGTCTCGCTTTTAATTTTAATATGAAACTTAATTATTTTAAAAGGAATTTTTTTAAGACTTTGACAATAGTTAGGTGGCAACTTGAATAGGTTAGATGTGTGAAGGTTGTATGTGTGTGTGTTTATGGCAGGGTGGGGGAGACCGCAGTAGGTACATACCTTCACCCTGTTTTAAAAGCTGTACTAAATAAATAAAGGTATGATTAATTTCTGGCTTTGAGTTCCACAAAGCCAGATGTTTTATCACTGGATAATGTAACTTAGGGCCCCTGAAACCATGATGGAATTGAAGTAAAATACCCTTGTTTGTTAGCCTCAAATGAGGGACATCCCAGTTAAAGGACTCAAGTCTTTTAAGAAAGGTAAATTTTAAAGGTTGAATTAGTAACACTATTTTATTATGAGAACATTAAAGGAGAAGGATTTGACTTTGTAATTCCACAGAAAGAGTGAGTTGTATGGGCACTGAGGACAATGTTGCGATGATGATGATGGTGGAGTGCCTTTTATTTATTTTGTTAAATCAAAATTTAATGCACACATTGGTAATGATATTTACACATCTATTACAACTTAGCTATGCTGACTTTGAAAATGAAAAAACTTCTCAAGTAGAGGGAGTACACTTAAGATTTTGGACTTGGCTCTGAAAAATTAATGAGCAAACACATATCTTAATATCAAAATGTACTATTCTGTGTCTTCATTTTGTAATGACATACTAGCATTTCATTTCCAACTTTAGTAATTCCATTTGCAAAAATTGTTCCTTATTCCTTTATATCTAAAACTTGAGGATGATAAACAACCATGATGGATAAAAACATTAGTGGCCATATTTAATATAGAATTGCAATTCTTCCATAAGAACGGATTCATACTATTCATCAAGTAACTATATAAAATACAGATGTTAAAAAGTGAAAGTTCCATTTTTATTTTTTTATTTTTTTTTAAGTCTAGGGCTTACTATGTAACCCTGGTTGGCCTCGAACTCAGAAGTCCTGTCTGCCTTCCTGCCTTCCAAGTTCTGATTTAAGGGCATACACTTCATGCCTTGCTCATTGCTACTATCTAAAAAATAATATTTTTAAAAGAATTAAAATGTTTTAATAGATATAACTATAATTCTATATGCATGTTGTTTCATATTTTTAAGCAATACTTTTCCCACCATTTCTAAAAATCATCTTGTAATGTTCTGAGAGATGGTCAGTTTTGTATTGTTTCTGTGTCAGCCCTTCGGTACCATTATGAAGAGTTAAAATGAAATTCAAAAGAAATGTGGCATTTAAAAATTATCAACTGGGTTTTGCATTTAGTTGATCATAGTTTCTAAACTGTGGCTTGCAGATCACAAACAAGTCTGTACTTGCCCTCCTACTCTACAAATATAAATATAGTATGTGATGTAGGCCTTTAGCTGGACAATGAGTTATTTATTATCTTGGCTCACAATTTATTCCATTTATTAAATGCTAATTGATAAAAGTATTCCATTGCATTTCAAGCATTAAATATGTCTCTAAAAAAAGGAATAAGTATTCAATGTAAAGATGTAGTATTTAATGAGATTAAAACTATTTCTCAAGAGTTAGAAATAGTGTAGCTTTTTAAAGTAATTCTAGAACATATACTGTTAACTTGATAGTGTTATGTTTGTATTAATATGCTTGTGAATATCTTCAAATTGTGCCTAAGTTAACAAACCTGACTGTTCTTGTCTGTATGTTTCTTTACTTTATTCCTTCCCATTCCATAGACAAAAGGTTCAAATTAGTTATATGCCTCACTTGAAAAGATTTTTATTTGTAGTGTTTTAATTCTGAGTAGGCTGTAAGAATGTTATTTATATTTTATAGATAATATAATTTAAAAATAATCTTTTTCTAAAAGGGATGAAGGAAGAGAGTATTAAAATAGTAGATACACATAGTTTTTCTTGTTGGTTTTTTGAACAGGGTTTTGGTCTGTGACCCTGTCTTACTTGGAGTTCATGAACCTACTGCCTCAGCTTCTCTTTTTTTTTTAAAAGAAGACTCATACTGACAACCTAAAACAAAGCCATAGCCAACTGAAATATGAACTTCTTTAATTTACATTGCTGAAAATTTCTATTTAATTTAAACAACAATTTTTTTTGGTTTTTCGAGACAGGGTTTCTCTGTGTAGCTTTGCGCCTCTCCTGGGACTCACTTAGTAGCCCAGGCTGGCCTCGAACTCACAGAGATCCGCCTGGCTCTGCCTCCCAAGTGCTGGGATTAAAGGCATGCGCCACCACCGCCTGGCCAATTTTTTTTTTTTTCAAGACAGGGTTTCTGTGTGTAGTTTTGGTCCCTGTCCTGGAACTCACTCTGTAGACTAGGCTGGCCTCAAACTCGCAGAGATCCACCTGGCTCTGCCTCCCGAGTGCTGGAATTAAAGGCATGCAGTACCAAACTTGGATCCCTCTTTTTCTTTTAAAAGATTTTTTTTTTTGGAAACCATTATAGAATTGAAATTTAAAAAAACAAATAGAAGACTCAGCGGTTAAGAGCACTGGCTGCTTTTCCAGAGGACCCAGGTTCAATTCCCAGCACCCGCATGGCAGCTCACAACTGTCTGTAACTCCAGTTCCAGAGAATCTGATGCCTTCACATCAATGCACATAAAATAAATTTAAATTATTTTTTTTTAAAAAAAACAACAGCCGGGCGGTGGTGACGCACGCCTTTAATCCCAGCACTCGGGAGGCAGAGGCAGGCGGATCTCTGTGAGTTCGAGGCCAGCCTGGGCTACCAAGTGAGTTCCAGGAAAGGCGCAAAGCTATACAGAGAAACCCTGTCTCGAAAAACCAAAAAAAAAAAAAAAAAAAAAAAAAAAAAAAAAAAACAACAAAAAACAAATAGAATACAATATTTGGGATCTCTTCTGTTTACTTAGTTACCTTTAAGACACGGTGGCACGCACCTTTAATCCCAGCACTTGGGAGCCTGAAACAGGAGAATCCCTGAGTTTGAAGCCAGATAGAAATACAAAAAGAGACCCTGTCCCAAAACAAAAAAGGGATAGATCATGGTCTAGGGATGTATAGCTTAGGAGGAGAGCACTTACCTAGCTTGTATAAGGCTCTGGGTTATCCCAGACACTTGGCACTGCATTAAAGGGAAGGAAGGAATGAGGGAAGAAATGTACATGGGTAGGAGTGACTCATATTTGCTATTAGGTTGTAACCTAGATGATAAACTTTCACCTAAAAAAAATCTAAACAAGTCCTAATGTTTTATTGTAGAAAATATTTTAATGCTGTACTCAGAATATTCAGATTCTAATAGAATTATCTTCAGTTAAAACCTTACAAGTCTTTAAACAGTAAGATGTATCAGTATTCTACCCATTTTATGTTACAAAACTGAATGACAGGGAAGCTGTAGAATTTCTAGATTTATTAGCCAACCTTGGAGATAGTGTTGGAGGATCAAGACTTCCTTGTCTTTATTCAGTTCTGATCTGGTGTATTTTAGACTTAAAATTGTAATCTATGGATTATTTTGAATATTTTCTAAATTATCATTTATACCAAATTAATTTTGTTTTGGTATCTTATTGTTATGACAATAAGCATCTTAATATTAAATGATTGATCTCATTTCCATTTTAATACACTGAGTGTAGAGTATGGTGCTCTATAACATTTACATAGTAATACCATATTAGTCCTGTTGTATGTTCTCTGGCATAGAACTCAGTAGTTAGTTCCATTTTGTTCTTGAGCCATGCAGTTTATTAGCGCTGTAAGAAATCATTGTTATTCATCCAACCTTAGTGGGAAACATGGACTGTTAAGTAGCTCATATCTTTAGTTTATTTTAAGCCCAGGGTCTTTTTTGTCTTGCATGTTTTAGTTTAGTTGGTTAAATGCTCTCCCTACCCTGAAGTCAGCTAGTCTTCTATAATCAGCACAGAAAAGATTTGGCTTACTTTTGTTTGTCTGTATTGAGGCCAACTCTGATGTTTGTGTCCCAGCACTAAGTGGCTCTGATTCCAGAAAGAAATTGTCTTCCTTGTCATCCAAAAAGGCAAGTTAAGCAGTTTCAAACCTGTCAAATTTCTGGTCCTATTTAACTTAACTAATGATATGTATATGTTAAATAATTGACCAGTTAGCTCTCCCTCCTAGAAGATTTCTTGAGTGATGGTATATACAGTCTGATTTGGCTTCTGTCTCTTTACTGTTTTTAGAGATTTAGGGGGGAAATGAGCTGGTAGAAAGGACAGAAGTATCTTATTCATCATTAAAGGTGTGCTTTGAATAAAAATTACATCAACTTGCTTTTACCTAAAATTTTGAAAACATATTAAACATCGTCAGTCACTAAAATTTGAACACTTAAGAAAAAACAGTACTCAAATGAGTAACTGCTATTTACAGAGTGCTATGCTGAATAAACACTGGCATTTAAGGAATGCTCATTTGCTGTAATGTTAACCTAGGGCGGAAAATGTGCAAGTGAAACTTCTCTTATTCAGTTGGGGACCGACCAAGGAAGGAAAAGACACATGTCAAAATATGGATTCTGCAAAAAAGTACACCATTATTTCCTCATTTATAAAACGAGAGTTATACTGAATGACCTTGCAGGTTCTTTTAGCTTTTAAATTATGAGTCTGCTGCTAAAGTAATATTGACAGCAATAATAAAACATAGTATAAGCACAGTGAAAGACTAATATAATTATCATAGACGGTCAATAGAACATTTTTAGTCAACAGGTTATTAGGATTTGCTAGTGTCTACTTGGGTGTTAGCCCAGGAGGACTATCTGAAGGTGTTCTTCTCTTATTACCATGTACAAGTGTTTTGTTACATGAGATTAAGTCTGCAAATATTTATTGAAAACGTATAACATTTAAAGTATTCTAAGAGCTGGTATTATATACAAATATGCTAGACTACACAGTAATCCCAGTTATTGAGGAGACTATGAGCTGCTGGTTGAGAGATAGCAATAAGGGGCTTTTTTTGCCTTTTTTTTTTTTTTTTTTTAAATAAAGTTGTTTAAACCTACAAGCATTTCACATAGAAACCTCTTCTTATGGTACTAATGAAATATTTTAAGGCAGTAATGAATGCCATTCTTAAAAATTGCTAATGTAAACAAGACAGTTGTATATTATTTTCAGAATAATTTAGTGTAAGGTTGAACTTCACAATAGACATTTTAATGAGTTGTTGTAACAGTGTCTTTTTAAAAACAAGGCAGTAAGATGGTTACTCTGCAACCCTAACAAAACCACACACTCTTATCCATTGCCTCCATTTCTGTTACTCTCTTTGTGTAGGCATTTGCTTACTGGAGGATTTTAAGAGGTCAGGTTAAAGATGAACAGCATTGTCCAGTAGGGGAAGAATCTTCCTCTTCTGAACAGGACAATGAAATAAAAGTCAACGCACTCTTGATTGCTAACTGTAAGACTAACACAGTTAGCACTTAACTTTAATCCACATAAATAAAAACATTCAAACATGATTTAATAGTTTTTTGAGGCTATAAGTAAACATTTTTCTTTGTTTTATGAACTACATGTGTCCTATTTACAAGAGGAAATAGATCATGAGTTTCAATTAATTTTTACAGTGTTTTTGTTAAGCATCTATTATAGTAGATTTATATATATTACAAAAGTTGTATGAGGTGAGGTTTTATATTTCTTTGTATGTGAGAATAAACCAAAAACATGTTGATACTCCTTGCTGTTTGAATCTCCATTTGGGGTACTGAACTGAGAGGGTGAGAGGTTGTATAGTGAAAGACTACAGTCTGTTATGCCATGAACTTTAAGAAGTTGACGAGTCAATAGGGTGTGATTTCCCATCTTTTCCAAAATAGCCTTCTGTAGGAAAAAAATTCGAATTTATTTGTTGTCTTAAGTTTGGGTAACGGGATCGGGTAATACACAGTACTTTTATATTCTGCTGGGACTGCAGAGATAACGACTGCTGCTTGGAGCTCACTGGCTGGCCACCCTATCCAAATTGGTGAACTAGCTCCAGGTTCACCGAGAGACCCCGTCTCAAAGGTGATGATTGATTCAGGAAGATATCCAGTGTCAAATTCTAGCCTCCACATGAGTATACTCATGTCCTTGCACACCTGCATGCACATATGCACACTACACATGAACACATCCATACCCCACCCCAACAGGCACACTCAATACCTGAGCATGAAGAGCACTTAGGTTTGTGTTTGCTTCCTGTTTTTCCATGACTGTCTTATTTTATATTGTCAAAGAGGTACAAAATGAGAATAGAAGATCACTGTACTAAGTGACCATTTTTTCTTCATTTCTGTTGTCCTTTTTTTTTTTCCTGCTGATATACGATGCAGTTCATAAACCACCAACTTAGGACCTCGTATAAGTTGCTATTTAATATTTCTTGATAATTTAGACTTGATTTACTATGTGAAATAAGTTCATTTTATTAGTGTCTTTTTAAAGCACAGTCTAACTAAACGAAGCATTCTCATTTTCTTTTTTTTTTTTTTTTTTTTTTTCGTTTTTTCGAGACAGGGTTTCTCTGTGTAGCTTTGCGCCTTTCCTGGAGCTCACTTGGTAGCCCAGGCTGGCCTCGAACTCACATAGATCCGCCTGCCTCTGCCTCCCAAGTGCTGGGATTAAAGGCGTGCGCCACCACGCCCGGCGCATTCTCATTTTCTAATATGTGAAGTTCAACGGTAGGGACTAAATATATATGAAGCAAAGCCATCACTGCAAATATCTTGAGCAATATATAGTATAACAGTAAAATGTTATTTATATATAGAGAGGTCTACAACTTATATTTTTGCTATAGAGATATGAAATTTAGAAATGTAATTACGTAAGACTTTTGTGATATCTTACTTGAAGTATAATTTATGTTTTGGGGAACCTGGAAAATGTATTTCAACAAAATGATTCAGTTAATGTAAATTAATCATTTCCCTAATTTGATTGTGGTCATTAGTGCTATCAAAGGCAAATGTATATGATAGAAAATATCACAGTCATTATTAAATATATGATCCCCATTTTCTGAAGCGAAAGCTATTAGCAAGCAACATTTGGTCAAATTCTGCATCTAAAAGTTTCCAGGAAATAAGTCAAAGATTAATCCTAAATTCATGAAAGCAAGAAACCACGGAAAAGTAAATTCAGTATACATTTATTGTAATCCTCCCATATGCAAAGCATAGGAAAATTGAAAATAGGGCACTATCCTAGTCTTTAAAACATTACCCACTTGAGTTTTACATATAAAAGTAAGATTTTGTTTAATGCAGTAATGGTTAAATAAGTGATAGATAAGAGAGGGATTAAACGAGAACGTTAAGCACTTTTATTTGGAAAGCTCAGGGTTGTGGGCTTATTAAAAAAAAATCACAAGATAAACTATAGATTTAAACTTACTGCTTAAAAGATCCTTACTATGACTTCTTTATTCTCTCTGTCATGAATCAGGTTTAGAGCTGTTGATGACAGTGAACCTTACCAATAATGTAGGTAAGTAGAGGGAGATAGTTTGGGAGACAATGTATTTGGAAAACTTAAGGAGTATAGTTCTCACATATAAATGGTAGTACCAGCTAATTATAACTCTCTTACTTAAGTTTTGATTTACATCTGTAGAAGAAAAACATAAAATAGTAACAGGGAAGAAAAGGATGGGTATGGATGAGCATTAAGCAACAGAACTAAAGTACAGGTTGTTACTTAAAAAGCTTAGCATTTTATTTTATATTTTTATATTTATTTTATGTGTATGAGTATTTTTCGTGCATGTATGAATATAAGCCATGTGCTTGCATGTCTGGTGCCCATGTAGGTGAGAAGAGGGTGTTGGATCCCCTGGGACTAGAATTACAGATAGTTGTGAGTCACCAAGTAGGTCCTGGAACAGAATCTAGGTTCTCTAGAGCAATAAGTACTCTTAACCACTGAGCTATTTCTCCAGCCCCAAACTTTAACAACAGTCTTTCTCTGTGCCTTGGTATCTTATGGCCTCAATTTGCCCTTGTTTTTTATCTACTTCTTTTGATAATAGAAACCACTATATCTTTTTTAAATTAGTTTGACAATGTTGGTTGCACATTTAATTTTTTCTGACCATGCCTCTGTCCAATATTTACTACCTATCTAGTTGACTAATGTGTAGTATAACTTAAACTTCTTCCTGTTTTCTTATTTCCACTGCCAAAACTATAGTTCAGTGCTTTAGCCTTCTATACCTGTATTATTAAGAGTAGTAATAGTTACTGTTTGTCATTATTTGAGTCTAAAATGTCTCTCATGCATGTAGATGTCAAGTTCACAGCTAGTGGTTCTGTTTGGGAGGTTGTGGAACTTTGAGGACGGAGGGCCTGCTCCCAGAGGCTGATCACTGTAGGTCGTAGGCTGCCCTTGCTTCAGTCCTGTTCTGTTGCCTGCCTGCAGCTGAGATAGGAGGAGTCCCAGACAAACACTCCTACTATCATGAACTGTACCACAATGTAATTAAAACTTCTGACCCCTAAACCCAAACAACCTTTCCTCCCTGCATTGTTTTGTCATAGCCATGAGAAAAGGAATACAGAAAATGAACACTGAGAGTGTGGTCATTACTGTAATGAATCTGACTGTTTGGTTTATAGTTGTTCAGAATTGGTTTGCAGGAAAAATGTGGAAGAGTTTTAGAGCTGTGAGCTAGAGAAACGGTAGAGAACTATAAGCAGTGTTTAATGTGCCATCCTGTTTGGAATTGGGAAGACCAAAATGTCCACACAAATGAAGACAGCAAAGGTTATGGTCATGAAGTTTCAAAGGCAAACAAGGACACTTAATGGGAATTGGGCTAGAGGCCATCTCTGTAACATTTTGCAAAAATTAAAAAAAAACAACTAACTATATTTTGTGCATGTCCTGAAAATTTGAATGAGGCTGAATTCAGAAGTAATGGATTTTTTTAATCTACCTTATGGAAGGAATTTCAGGACAGTATTAGTGTCAGGCTGTGACATTGTGACATGGTTTTTGTTCATTGCACTTACCCAGATTTATAATGAATGAAAGCAGAAAGTGAACAGAAGGATATGAAAATGTGCAGTTTTTTGAAGAAAGGAAATAATCATATTTAGAGATGAGGCACATACAGATGCAATGACCATTTACTGTTAAAGAGATGGGCACCAAAGAAACTGAGCACTTTGCACTGCATAAATAGAGAATGTACCTTGATAGTGAGGTCTCATCCAACAAAGGCTTAGGGGTGTAATAAAACTGAAAACATAATTGAAAAACTTTTATTTTAAAAAGAGTGGGGGTTGGGGGTTAGAGAGATGGCTTCACAGTTAACGTACTCCTCTTGCAGAGGACGGCCTGAATTCAGTTCCTAGCATCGACAAGAGATTCACAAGGGATCTAACTTCCTCTTCTGGACTTTGTGGACACCTGTACTTGTGCACATACTCACACCTAAACATACAATTTAAATAAATAGTGCCTAAGAAAATATGGCTTCCAGGGGATACTTTGGAAAACAAAGATGGCAGAAGTGTTTTTTTCTGCTAAAACCCCTCAGGCACTAGAAGCTGCTGAGCTGTGGTAAATGGAGGCCTGGCCACATCCCAAGCTAACAACAGAACTTGGAGTTATCCGTGTGGCACTGTTTCCCAGACATGCAGAGTACAAGGATTAGTTATGGAGTGAAAGAGACTCGTACCAAGATTCTAGAGAAAGTCCTGTGAGGTCAGGCATTGTGCAGCTCCTAGTTTCTTAGTAAGCTATGTTTGAAGCTGTGGAGGTGGAACCCAGTTTGCAGCAGACCAGAATGTTGTGAACACCAGGAGCATGGGACATCTGCTGCAGAAAGCTGCACACACCCAAGAGACAGGCCATGTGTATTGCAAATAGCAGGGCCATAGGGACCACCAGGTCCCCCTGATGCCAGACATTTAGCTCCAAGTTTTGCTGTTTGCCCTATTGGGTTTCCATCTTGCTTTGATCCAATCTTTCCTTGTTATTCTCCATTCTTCACTTTGCAATAGATTGTTTATTCTATGGCATTGTATATTTGAAGCGTGTAGTTTGTGATTTGAATTTGAGGGAGCTCATAACTAAGTGGCTGCATAGAGTTACAAAAGAGGCTAAGGATTTTTGAACTGGGTTAAGACTAGGAACTCTAGAAGTTGGATTAGATGCATTTTTCCTTATGAGATAGCTGTGAGCCTCGGTGGATGGAGGGAACAGAAGCAGAATTTTAGAATTTGAATGTGAAGTGTCCTTCATAGGCTTACAAATTTAAATACTAGGTGAACTTGCTTGTTCACCATACTGTATAAAGATTTCCGTTCGGTTTACAAGGTCTACAGGCAATGTAACTGCCATACAGTTCGCTAAACCCCTCCCCCCTTTTTTGTTTTGTTTTGTTTTTCGGGACAGAATTTCTCTGTGTAGTTTTGGTGCCTGTCCTGGATCTCGCTCTGTAGACCAGGCTGGCCTCAAACTCACAGAGATCCACCTGGCTCTGCCTCCTGAGTGCTGGGATTAAAGGCCTGTGCCACTGCCACCCGGCTAGTTCAACCCTATTTTGATGTTCTCCAGTATTTTAGCATCTGCTTCAGTCTGACAAGTACATTAATATTAGCTTTGTGTGTTGTCCTGCTTTTTTTCATGATGAATATCTTTCCTAGAATCTCCACCTTTGTCTCCAAATTCTACCATTCACAGCTTAACACTTGTGGAAGTTGCAGCCAAAATCATTTGTACTAAGGAAACATTTTTGTGCTCCTCTAGTCCACATTAGCATTTTCTTGACTTCATATTGTATAGTGAGTTCCAAATGATTAAATACTTAATCACTCTTAACTTTTTCCTGCTTCCTATGCTGTAGTTATTTGAATCTGGTGACAGCATTTTTTTGTACCTTTTTATTTTATTTGGTTTTCCAGGACAGTTTCTCTGTGTAGCCCTGGCTGTCCTCAAACTCTCTCTGTAGACCAGGCTGGTCTTGAGCTCAGAGATCTGTCTGCCTCTACTTTCTGAGTCCTGGGATTAAAGGTGTGCACCACCATGCCCAGCCATCTTTTTATTTTTCATCTAGTGGTAGATAACCAATGACTATCTTTTGTAGTCTCTAGTCTCATAGACACTTAGTTTTCCCCATGTATTAATGTTTGTACATTTGGTATATTTAATGTGTCATTTCCTCCCCAAACAGGTTATTAAACTGATGTTGCATTTTACATGGTAAAGGATTTATAGTATTTGATTCTTTTATATTACATTAGTGAAACTGAAAGTAACTATTTACTAATACTTTTAGTTCTGTGAGTGCCATTTCTTTCACTGTGTCTGGATCATAAAATAATGTATGCCCCCCCCCCAAGTGCGAGCAGTTGACCCCCTCTTTAAAATTACAGAGTAAATGGAACTGGAGAAGTGGCTCAGCAATTAACACCTGCTGTTAGCTCTTGTAGAGGACCCAAGGTCAGTTTCCAGCACCTACATTGAGTGGTTACAGCTGCTTGTAACTATGGTTCCAAGGGATATGATTTCCTTTTTTGGTTTCCATGACACCCACATACACATGGCATATGTGCACACACAAACACACAAATTTTGTTAAAGCTGGGCCTGGTGCCTTGAATCTCAGAGATTGGGAGGCAGAGGCAAGTGGATCTCTATGAGTTTGTAGCCAGCCTGGTCTACATAGTGAGTTTCAGGACAGCCAGAGCTCATAGTGAGACCCTGTTTCAAAAAAAAAAAAGAAAAGAAAAGAAAGAAAAACCTTGTTAAAGGTCATTTTAAATTACTGAGCAAATGACTCAAGTTCAGTAGCCTTTCATACAAGTACACAACAGATTGTTCCCAGGAGATACACTTGGGATTTTGAAGTTAGGTTAACACTGAGTTGGAGGATTTGGTCCTGACATAAGGTTTTGTCTACCTAGACTACAGGCCACAAAACTGAGACAACGTGCTGAGTCACGCTGTGCTGCCTGTTTCTCTATCTCTGTGACAGAATGCCTGACAGCAGCTTAGGGGAGCAAGGATTTATTTTGGTTCTTGTTTGGGGTGGTCCAGCCCATCATGGTGGGGACGGCATGGTGGCTGAAACAGCTGGGCTCTAGTGGCTGGGGCTTACAGCAGCTGCTTGTTAAGACAATACAAGTCAGGAACCAGAGAAGTTAGGCTGAAGTTGGACGGACCAGGGTATCGTGTCACCTGCTCTCCTAGCAACCTCCTTTTTCTCCAGCTAGCCTCTACCTCCTACAAGATCTGTCACCTCCATAGATAGTCCCACCAGCTGAGGGCCAAGTGTTGAAACACATGAACCTGTGGGGGACATTTCATATTGGTCAGAGTCTAAAGATGGCATAGAAAATCTGAGTGATGGCCAATGAGGGAGGAGGTAGATTTATCTGCAAAGGGAGGAGTGAATGATTAAATAGGTAAAGAATGCTGAGGTACTAAAATGTTTAATTCATAAAATTTGCCACCTGTGATCCCAAACCTTATTTGTCTTTTTTTTTTTTAACTCCTATTTTAAAAAACTTTTCAGGAGTTGGAGAGATGGCTCAGTAGTTAAGGGAACTTGTGTTATTGCAGAGGAGCCAGGTTCCTTTCCAGCACACACGAGGGTCACAGCCGTGCCTGGTTCCAGTTCTGGCAGACCTGGTGCCTTTTCCATAGGCACCAGACATTCATATTATGCACATATATACATGGAAGTAAAACTACTAATACACATAAAATAAAACATTTAAAATTTGTTTTAAAAAGCAAACAACTTTTCAGCTATAATTATTCTATTCTACGTAGTATATTAGAGCAGAATTTCTTAAATTATGGGTATCTTACATTACTTGAAAACTTGCTGACAAATTTTGAGGCACCAACCTAGATTCACTTGAATGGAAACTTGGTGGGGTAGGTAGCAGTCTTTTATTAATTAGTCCTCCAGGTGATTCAACACCTCAAACTTAAATATGAGAATCATTATATAAGAAGTTTCATTTATGAAAAAATGTTAATCCAAAATACAGCAATTCTCAATCATTCCCAAGTACCTAAGGTGGACTTAATAATTCCTTTATTTTAATTTTCATGAATATAATTTTACTTTATCTTCGGTTGTGTTGTGTATGTTCAGGTCAAATCAGCAATTCAAAAGCAGCAATACTCTAAAAAAGGTGTTGTCTGAGAGGCTGGGAGCCAAATGGTCCTGAGTTATACTAGTAGGAGCTTTAGCTTCTGACAGTGAAGATGAAGAAAAGTCCCTGTGTGCTTCCTGCAGGGGGGAGAGAAAAGTACCTATTCTACAATATGTTCACAGCTGCCTGTTCTCTTTAACAAGGCCTGCCCTCAGAGGAAACTGTTTTACCACAGCCTAATCAAGTGGATGAGTTTTTTTGTTTTGGTTTTTAGAGACAGGGTTTTTCTGTGTAACAGTCCTGACTACTCTGCAACTCCCTTTGTAAACCAGGCTGTCCTTGAACTCAGAGATCTGCCTGCCTCTGCCTCCCAAGTGCTGGGATTAAAGGCATGTGCCTCCACCACCTGGCAGTCAACTGAATTTTTACCAAAGCTTAAATAACCTGGAGGAAGGAAAATACCCAACTTCATCTCTGTCTAGTCTTTGATTCAGGAGAAGAGAAATAATCAGCTCAGACTTTGAAAGACTAAGGTCTAGTGATAGGAGTAGAGTGCCCCCTTTTAAACTTTGTCACCCTCTCAGTGGGGCTCTTGTATAATCACAGAGAAAGTCGGAAAGAACTGTCAGCCTTACGCCTGTTTAAGGAATCTCAAAGAAAGCCTAAAATGAACAGGGGAGACAAAAAGGACAATAGCAACAACAACATATTAGCCTATCACACCACAGAGTAACAGATGGTAAACACAGTCTAATTTCTGCCAAATGCAAACATTACGGAGACCCTCTGCCTTTGTTCCATAGCATTGCTTGGTCTTCAGCAGGATACAAGACATGCTAAAAGGTAAAAACAAAATAAGCAAAGTCTGAAGAGGTGAACTAAGCATAGCAGTTAGGTAATCCAGATCAATTTGGGTAAAGATTAAAATGGTTATTGAACGGTGAGTAATGTTCTGGACAATATGCAATAACAGGTAGATAAGCATAGGAATAGAAAACCCAAAGGAAAAGATAGAAATAAACAACCTTAGGGTTAGGGATATAGCTAGTTCAGTAGTAGTACACTTAAGTGACTAGCGTGCTCAGGCCCTGGGTTCAATCACAGGACCATGAATATCTACTAAATACTGTAGTTGACAGAGGCTTATTGATAGAGTGGACATGACTGAGGCAAGAATCATGAAAATGAAGCTATCCCAAGACATTTCCAAAACTGACATGCAAAGAAAAAAAAAAGAACATAAAAGAAGTTACAGTTACAAAAGGTATAACATGTTTTAGACTATCAAGTAGGCTCAGGAAGCAGAGGCAAGGTGGATCTCTTGAGTCCCATGCCAGCCTGGTCACAAAGAGATTTCCAGGATAGCCAGGACTGTTACACAGAGAAACCCTGTCTCAGGCGGGGGAAGGGGGGGTCAGATAGAGAAAAATATATGACATGATAATGTCTTGAAAAATTTCCAAAGTTAATTAATGACTAGATACCAAAACACAGATCCTGGAAGCCCAAAGAAAACCAAGCAGACTAAATACCAAAAACATGCCTTGGCATATTTTATTTCATTTTCAGATAATCACAGTCAGAAAATCTTGAAAGAATTCCAAGGAGAAAACCCCAAAGTAAAAACTATATCAGACTTCTCTTCAAAACCATGCGGGCAAAAAAGAGAGTGAAGTGAAATATTTAGTGTCAAAAACAAAAACACAGGGTAGTGGTGGTGCACACCTTTAATCCCCGCACTCAGGAGGCAGAGACAGGTGGATCTCTGTGAGTTTGAGGCCAGCCTGGTCTACAAAGTGAGTTCCAGGACAGCCAGAGCTTTTGTACAAAGAAACCATGCTCAAAACAAACAAACAAACAACAACAACAACAACAAAAAAAAAACACCACTGCAGAATTCTGTTCTTACCAGAATTGTCCTTCAAAATGATGGAGAGAGAAGGCCAGCAAGATGGTTTAGGAGGTCTAAGAATATGCCACCAAGCAGACCTCAGGAGCCTCTGAGTTCAAACCCTAGGATACACATGATGAAAGGAGAGAACTGTACCCTAGAAGTTGTCCTCTGATCTGCACACGTATTGTGTCATGGTATGTGCAGCCACATACATATGAAACTAGTATAATAAAAAGTGAAGAAATAAATATTAAGAGAAATTGTCACTAATATAATTGATTTGCAAGGAATGTGAAATGTACAATAGAATAATAATGATACAGGTCAGAAACTCAGATCTACATAAAAGAAGAACAGGAAATATAAGAAGGAATAAAAATTTTTATTTTTCTTAAGTTGATGTCGCTCATAAGACTTTGTCCAAAATAATAACAGCAATAATACATTTATGAGTAGTTCTTGGATAAACTCATATTTAGTTCATGAATAACTAAAGTAAATTACAGTGCTTCAGTAGATGAGACAGAAGATTTGGGAATGATGTCTTATGAGAGAGTATAAAGAAAGTGGACTTGGATTAGTTTAGTTACATTGCAAACTGTAGGGCTATACTACTAAAAGAGACTAAATAGAAGGAAATGTAGTTGATACCCACTACAGTTTGGATCAAAAATGTCTTTAAAGACTCATGGGCTTTATCTGCAGCTGGTGGTACAGGTGAAAGGTAATGGAATATTTAAAAGCTGTAGCCTACTTGGAAGATGTTCAATCATTGGAGCCTTGCCACTGAAGTTGGTATTGGAACCTCAGGATTGTCTGAGCCTCTCTCTCAGAATAAACCTTTTCTCTTATTAAGCTGATTACCCCAGGTATTTTGTTACAGTGATGGAAAGCCTACTAATACAATACACCAGAAGAGTATAGAAAGTGGAGTCGGGTTAGTTAGACAGCTCTGCTGATAAAAGTGCTTGCCTTACACACCTGAGGTCTGTGTTCAATCCCCAGACCTCTCGAAAAGAAAAGGGGATGGGGGTGGGGGAAGGCCAGGTATAGTAGTGCAAGCTTATTCCCATCACTAAAGAGGTAGAGACATCAGATTCCTGGGTTTGCCTCACCTATTTGGCAAGTCCCAGGCCATTGAGAAACTCTGTCTTAAAAAACAAGGTTTGGGGCTGAAGCAATGATTTGAGAATTAGAACTACTGTTGTTCTAGAGGACCTGGGTTTGATTCTCAGGACCTATAGGCAGCTCCACTGTTCCATTTCCAGGATATCTAATGCCCTCTTCTGGCCTCTGTGTGCACTAGGCACACATGTGCTGCACAGGCATTCATACAGGCAGACAAATACTCAGGTGTATTTGAAGGGAAAAAAGGTTGGCACTCCCTGAAAACTACCACCACCTGAGGTTGTCCCTGGCTCCCACAGGCTCTTTTACATACAGGAACATGCACACCCAAGAAAGAAGTAGGGCCTCATACCGTATGCAAAAAAATCAATGAGAAAAGAGTGCTGGAGATGTAGCTCAGTGGTTAAGTCATTTATAAAGACCTGATTTTTTTACCCCAACATCACAAAAATAGGTAAGATAGAAATAGTGAAAGACAAAAACGGAAATCAAAGGCAACATGGTAAAAAAAAAATTAGAAATATGCCACTGACTGGTCCAAATTTGCTGGTATCTTTGTTAATATTTTAAACAGAGCAATTAAAAGATTGTTGGGCTGGAGAGATGGTTCAGTGGTTAGAGTACTGGCTGCTCTTGAAGAGGACCCAGGTTTGGTTCACAGCGCCCACATGGTGGCTCACAACCACCTGTAACTCCAGTTCCAGGGGATCTGAAGTCCTATTCTGACCTCTGTGGGCACCAGACATGCATGCAGGTGAAATACCTATATACATAAAAATTCTTTATTTTATTTTATTTATTTATTTATTTATTTATTTATTTATTTATTTATTTATTTATTATTGTATGCAGTGTTCTTCTGTCTGCATGTATATCTGCACACCAGAAGAGGGCACCAGATTTCATTACAGATGGTTATGAGCTACCATGCGGTTGCTGGGAATTGAACTCAGGACCTCTGGATGAGATGCCAGTGCTCTTAACCTCTGAGCCATTTCTCCAGCCCCCCAAAATAAAATTTTTAAAAGATTGTTAGACTACATTTTAAAATAAGACCTTACCATATGTTGTCTACAAGAATATCATTTACAGACCTTATTACTTTATTATTTGGTAACCAGCTGTTGTAACATACTTCATGTATGTGTTGCTGAATCTGAAAACCTTAGTTACACAAGTTGCAAGTAATAAAATTATGAAAACAGGTCAAGGAAAATTTGCTGTATTTTTTTAACCTCATTTTATGTATGAACTACTTCATTTCATCTTCTTTTTTTCAATTGATTGTTGAACACTTAGGTGTTTTAACACAGTAGCTGTATTGATAAAAATTTGTATACCATTAGATTTACTTTTGAGCAAACAATGAAATGATTTTTAATGTGGTTACAAAATTGTGTAGTCATTACCTTCATCTGATTTTAGAACACTTTATTAAAATACTTTTATGACGTTTATTGTGTCTGTGTGTGCATTCCTGTAACCATGTAGTGGCACACATGTAGGCCCCAGAAGACAACTTTCAGTAGTTCTTATCTTCTGTCATACGGGTTGCAGGGACAGAAATGACCTTGGTAGCAAGAGCTTTACCTACTGAACCATTTCACTGGCCCACATGCTGAGTTGTTGTTTTTTTAAGCAGTTCAAAAGTGTGTTGTGTTGCCTGAGCTGCATAACAATTAGAAGTAAAAAGATTATTATCCATTTATAATTCTAGAGCATCAAAGATAGTAGATTCATATGAGGTAGTATTTTTATCTAACACCTTGATATGGCTTCATTATAGTACATAGATTTCTAGACTCATGAAATTCACTTGGCTCTGTTCTTTTTCTTTACAGTCTTTATCCTCATGGATCAGTCTTCTAGTACTTTAGATAGGCTACAAAGCTTTTTATTCTTACCATTAAAAGGAAAAAGCAAATGTCAAAATACTACCTTGAATTTTACTGTGACTCATCTACATGCTCATGTGGTTTTTCTGCAGGGCACATCATTTCTAAATAATTATGTCTTTATATATTCCTATTCATAGATATTATATGTCAGCTGTCAGATTTTTTTCTTCAGTATGTTTTGAAGCAGTAAGACAATTACATTTCTCTAAATTAATTTTCTCATTAAGATAGGTAGAAAATTTTTGTTAAGAACAACTTTTAAACAGTTTTAAAAGTGAAAACTCAGAACTACAAAGAAGCAGCAAGCCTTATAATATATTCTAGAGTTAATTGCTAGATTTTCCTACCCAAGTAACCTAACCTTTTGAAGCTGTTTTCTTTTTAATTGTGTGCCTTGTAGGGTTACATTACAAATTAAGTGAGATATTTCATGTAAAACACTTACTGTAGAATCTAGCATATGGTAAGTGCTTGGCACGTTGTCGGCTGTTATTTTTTTAACCCCAGTAAAATTCAAAGAACATTAACATACCATCTGTATATAAGGAATGTTATTATTTCTGTGTTTTATTAGAGTATTAATCATATAGTGGTTTGAAGGGACTGTGGTGATATGTGAAGGGAGCATTTCTAGGAATGCTAAACCAGTGTTTCTTGTGTTTGTGGGAGCTTGAGTCCAAGGCCCTGACAGATGCTGGGTTTTCTTAACATGACACAGTATTTGCATTCAACCTACATATGCCATTCTATACACTTAAGTGTCTTGAGTTGATTGTCTGATTTCTGTGAATACTTGTTAACCTGTATTAGGTTAGGAAATAACGACCAAAAAGCCAGTGTGTTCATTATAGAGACTTTTTAAAAACATCCATGGTTGGTTGAATACATGCATGTGTATTCCACATGTGGAACACTCAGGTATGGAAACCTCACTGTAAGTGCAGAGGATGCAGGGAAGGAGTCCAAGTGGCAGGAATGTGCTGAAGTCAGTGGAGTGCAGTGGGTGAACGCCAAACATTTTATCTGCTTGTCTGACGTTTAGAATCTGATAAGTAGACACTTGGTTTTGTTGTTTGTTTGTTTGTTTTTAGAAATCAGGTTGTTTCAAAGCTTAATTATTAAAGAAGTAATGAGACTGATATAAAAATTATGTAAAGTCATTAAATAATGTGCTGAAGACAAGGTACAAGTCAACAGGCAGATTTATAAGAGGAAAGGGTTGTACTAGATGGATTGCTTGCTTGCTGTGCTCTCTTGTATATAAGGCTACCAACTCCTAATGTAAATACTCAGAGGAACTAAGTTAAAGGGATATTTGGGGTTCGTTCATTCTTTCTTTTTTGGGGATGAGGTTTTACTGTGTATCCCTGGCTCTCCAACTTGCTCTGTAGACGAGGCTGACCTTGAACTCACAGAGCTTGAATGCTGGGATCATTAAAGGTATGCAGCACTGTGCCTGGCTCATTTGTAGATTCTTGAATCTACAGTGAAATGTAAAATGTGAATTCTGTACATTTTCAATCTTTTTTGATAGAAATATGTCTTGTTCTAAAAATTCATATATATTCTAAATTGTAGTATTTTCTTAATAGTTTGGAGTCATTTTTTAAGTAAGCTGAAACATGTGGCAGCTCAATATGAATAGGATAGAGACTCTTTGAACAGCCTGGAGGAAGATACAGATAAGGTGGGGGGAAATAATCCAGTTTCACAGAAGATTATCTAGATCTGTCAGCAGTGTTGTTTGTTTCTTGAGTCCATAATTGAGTTGCATGCATTTAATCTTTGCAAGAACTTAAAAAGACTAGTGGACTCTAGAGTGACTGCAGCAGATTGATAAACAAACAGTGTAGTATGGACCTGTTATGTTCATTTTAGATTGCAGTTGTTCATTATTTAAGTTCCAAATATAAAACTGTTAAATTCAGAAACATTTCATGATAAAAATCTTGTTTTATACTGGTATTCACATTTCTTTTTCTTTCATTTAGAATCATAATGAAATTGTAGTTACATTATAATATAAGTAATGTTAAAATAGACATCATGAATCAGCAAGAAGGTGAATGAAATTGTTAGACTATTTGCAGGATAAAGGGAATAAATTCAGAGCCTTGACATAGCAATAGTTACCAACAGAATTCCAGATGCATAGATACTTAAATGAAAACAAGTCAGAATAGATTTTAAAAAATCTAAAACATAATACAAATTAATGGATGGAATTAAAGATTCTTGCTGTTGCTGGGCGGCAGTGGCACACACTTATTCCCAGCATTTGGGAAGCAGAGCCAGGCAGATCTCTGTGAGTTCAAGGCCAGCCTGGTCTATAGAGCGAGATCCAGGACAGGCACCAAAACTACACAGAGAAACCCTGTCTCAAAGAAAAAAGAAAAGAAAAAGAAAAGATTATCGCTATTGAAAGTGTAGAACATTTTTCATTCAAACAGAACCTAGATTTTACTACTTAAAATGAAAAACTGAATAGCTCATATTTTTGCACTTAAATCTAACTCTAATTAAACATAGGAAAGAATAAAATTTGGAAAGTTATACAGCTATTAAGATGTTTACTGTATACCAGTTAATGAATACATTCTTTGGATAGAATATTAGCAGGATAAAAATGCAATGTAGTTACACAATTTTACATATAAAACTAGGTATGCACACATGCACAGTGTGTGGTTTTTGGTAATTTTTGGAGAGTGATTTTTTTCAGAATACTCTTTTTTATGTATTTTTTACTCATTCTGAAATTAGTTTAAAAATGTTTATTTTAAAACTGCTTACAGAATCAAATACTGAGAAATTTCTTGACTTTCTAGCATATCCTTTCTCTCCCCCTTTCTCCTATAGTTTCCCACCAAAGGTAGCACAATTCACTTTACACACATCTTCATGTGAAGGCCTTCAGCATCCCTTTTACTGTGTGGCCCACAGCGTGGTAACTGTGTGCAGCTGTACCACACACTGATAGGATTACCTTACTTCTGAAGGGAACACTTGCTGGGTAGTTATGGGATAACTTGGTGTAAGTGTTTTCCTAAAACTCGGCTCTCTATTCTCCCATTGCTTTTCCTTGACTCGAGCTAAGTAGCTTCCCTTTCCCTCGGTGTAGAAAGACAGCTCAGGACAAGAACTAGAGGCCACTCAGTTTGGCCACATGCTTTCCAGTGTTCTTCAGCCTGTTTGACCTCATACTTGCAGTATAGCATCTGTCACAGTTTTCATGCACTGCATTTGTAAATGATATGTGTCTTCCCTGATAGATGCTGAGCCCCCAGGTAACAACTGAACATTGTTTATCTCTGTGTCACCATTGTATTACGTTAGCAAATATTTATGGTTTGATGGTGATTTGTCACAGTTACAGAAGGATGTTTGAGCCAGTTTTTACTTTTACATGTTTGTTTGATAATCTTAATGTATCATCTTTTTGTAAAAGAAATTTATTTTCCCATAATAAGCATATTAATTTTAAAAATTAAAAATACTGAAGGATTTTCTTTCACCATAACATTTTTATTTCTTGTATACACTTTTGTTCATTAGTTTAGTCAGAATTATGTTATATAGTATATCCTTCCTTAATATTCTTTCTTTCTTTCTTTTTGGTTTTTTGAGACAGGGTTTCTCTGTGTAGTTTTGGCTCCTTTCCTGTAACTCACTCTGGAGCCTAGGCTAGCCTCGAACTCACAGAGATCCACCTGCCTCTGCCTTCCCAATGCTGGGATTAAAGGCGTGCGCCACCACCGCCCAGCCCTTCCTTAATATTCTTAAAGTCATTCAACAAGCACTAGCTAAGTATCTGAGGTGCTCTTTACACACTGAGACTAAAGCAGTAAACAAAATTTTCAAAGGTTCGCCCTTATAAACGTTGTGGTTTTTTTTTTTTTTTTTTTTTTTTGATTTTTTTCGAGGCAGGGTTTCTCTGTATAGTTTTGGTACCTGTCCTGGATCTCACTCTGTAGACCAGGCTGGTCTGGAACTCACAGAGATCCACCTGCCTCTGCCTCCTGAGTGCTGGGATTAAAGGCATGCTGCACCACCACCACCACCACCACCTGGCAAGGAGACATGGTCTTTTTTTTTTTTTTTTTTTTAACATTTTCTATGAGTTTCTACTAACTTCAGTGTATTTTCTTCTGTTTATGCACAAATATTTGGAATATACTTGTACATTAAGATCATTTCAATATTAGGACAAAATCAATTTAATCAATATAAACAATAACAGTACATACTCAAGTATAGTGGTAAATTCTCTGAGGAAAAGTAAAGTAGGAGTATTGTGTATGTCAGGAATGGGACTACAGTTGTAAACAGATTGCTTGGTCAAGGAGACTTCATTTGAGTAATAGTTAAATGAAGACCTAAATTATGGAGTGATCTGTGTAGTTTCCAAGAACAAAGAATTAATTTATAGTGATAGAGCATCAATGTCCAACAAAGAGAGAATGTTTATTTTAAAATTATTATCAAAGTTTTATTATATAGTAATAAAAGGATCCTATTGTTAAATAATACGTAGTAACTTGAGAATATATTCATCATGTAATGTTAAATGGGAAAAGAAACATAAAATTAATTCTGTCCTAATAGATTTGAGTTTTTGGTTTTTTGGTTTTTGTTGTTTTTTTTTTTTTTTTCTTTTCGAGACAGGGTTTCTCTGTGCAGTTTTGGTGCCTGTCTTGGTTCTCGCTCTGTAGACAGGGCTGGCCTTAAACTCACAGAGATATGCCTGGCTTTGCCTCCTGAGTGCTGGGATTAAAGGCATGCACCACCACTGCCCAACTCTGTCCTAATATCTTAGTGTACATGTATATAATCAAATATTTGTGTATGAATAAAAGAAACTGCACCAAAGTTAGCAGATATTCATTATGGAAAATGTTCTTGTTTAATCTTCTTATATTTTTTCATTTCTCAATTTTCTTAACGGAATATATAAAAAAAGACTATCTTACAAAATACATAAAATTAATTTATATATATATATATATATTCACTTTCAGGTCCTGCATTAATGGAGTAATGGATATTGAACTTACCCACTCTAGAATCAACTCTAAAGCTGAATAAAAACTCATTACATATTAGTTATATTTATTTTTAAAGAGTAAAGCATAGAGAAGGGGTGTCTAACAGGTGTGCTTTCCTTAACAATCCATACTGTAGTTCAGCTAAGCAGAGACCAGACTATTCTTATACAGAGGTTTGCAAGATGGAATAAACCATTATTAGACTACACAGCTGCTAAAGCAGCTGGACTCTATATGTCCAGATACTGGAGAGAAGGGGGCAACTTGAGAAGTTTGAGACAACATATTAAAGTGTCCCTAACTCTGCCTGAGTACTGAATATCACATATACAGGGCCAGTTGCAGAAAGCAGCTGATGGGACCTGTAGTTAAAGAGGCCACATGGTACTGAGAAATTTTCAATGAACTAGATCGAGTAGACCTAGCTGAGCACTGTTGGCATTAGTTTGTAGTAGCATATTTTCAGGTGTGTTACTTTTGTTTATGGTGCATTTGTTTAACTCTGTGAAGCGGTGTCACTGTGCCTGTCTAGAACACCTGATGGTCTAATAAAGAGCTGGCTAACAACAGAAAGGAAAGGTGGGGCTGGCATGCAGAGAAAATATATAGACGGAAAAATCTGGGAGGAGGGATCGAAGATCGACAAGGAGCCAGAGAAAGGGAGGCCATCAGAGGCCAGTCACCCAGCTACACAACCAGCAAGCCATGGAGTAAGAGTATAAGATTTATGGAAGTAAGAGAATTGGAAAAGTCCAGAGGCAAACGGTAGACGGGATAAGTTAAGGAAAGCTGACTAGAAACTAAGCCAAGCTAAGGTTGGGCATTCATAATTAAGAATAAGCCTTCGTGTATGATTTATTTGGGAGCTGGGTGGTGCACACACACACCCCCACCCCACCCCACCCCCCCCCAAAAAAAAGCAATAACATTGGTTGAAATCTAGTCTATAGCATAGGACTAGGTGTAGCTAGAGTTTTCCTGCCTTGCCCACAGTCAGGACAAATCTTTGTCACCCGCCAGTCCCACAGCCGCTCAGACCCAACCAAGTAAACACAGAGACTTATATTGCTTACAAACTGTATGGCCATGGCAGGCTTCTTGCTAACTGTTCTTATAACTTAAATTAACCATTTCCATAAATCTATACCTTGCCACGTGGCTGGTGGCTTACCGGCGTCTTCACATGCTGCTGGTCATGGCGGCGGCTGCAGTGTCTCTCCGCCTCAGCCTTCCGCTTCCCATTATTCTCCTCTCTCCTTGTCCCACCTACTTCCTGCCTGGCCACTGGCCAATCGGTGTTTTATTTATTGACCAATCAGAGCAATTTGACATACAGACCATCCCACAGCAACTAGGTTTACTCTACAAGTATAGCTGTTCTATACTGATTCTAACAAAATGTGAAGCTAACATTCAAAGATATCAAATTGAGCTGCTAATAAATTAACTTCATGCCAAATGAATGCACTTTGGAGGAAGTTTAAACTTTGGACAGCATAACACCCTCAGTGTCCAGCTCTATAAGTCTTCTGCAGACAAAAACAGTTCAGTATTTATTATTCTCTAATATATTAGCTCCTGACCACAGTTCCCCCTTCTTCCCTTCCGCCATCTCCCCTCAGAAAAGAGTAAGCCTCCCAGGGACATCAACCAAACAGAGCAAAATATGCTGCTGTAAGACCAGGTACAAACTATCAAATCAAAACTGGGATGAGGCACCCCAGTAGGAGGAAAAAGGTCCCATAAGTAGGCAAAAGAGTCAACAACAGCCTCCCCCCCCCCTCCGTTAAGAATCCCACAAAAGGGACTGGAGAGATGGTTCAGCAGAGCACTGACTGCTCTTTCAGAGGACCTGGGTTCAAGTCCCACCACCCACATGGCAGCTTACAACTGTAGCTCCGATTTCAGGAGATCTGGCACCTTCACAAACATCTATACAGGCAAAACACCAATGCACATAAAATAAAAATAAATCTTAGGAAAAAAGAAAAAAACTTATTGTTTTTTTAAAAAAAAAAAAATCCCACAAGAACACCAAGCTACTCAGCCATAATACATTCAGAGGACCTAGGTCAGACCCCTACAGGCTCTCTGATCTCTGCAAGGCCCCATGAGTCCCAGTCAGTTGATTCTGTGGGCCATGTTCTTGTGGTTAACACATGTTTTTAAATGAGAAATATTCAGAGGTTTTTACCATATTAAAATGAAAGGAAAAAATAAATGAATAGCAGTAATTAGAAGAAACTAATTTGACATGGGTTAATCTATTTAGAAAGTTCAATCTACAAAAAAAAAAAAAATTATGACTTGTTTTCTTTCTACCATACGAGTCCTGGGAATCAAATTCAGGTCATCAAAATTTGGTGGTAAGGGCCTTTATCTGGTAAGCCTTCTTTTTGGCCCCAATGTGATTTTTTTTTTAATTTGCTTTATATTTTTGGATTTGGGGCGTAGAGTATTATTTTGTAGCCCAGACTGACCTGGAAATCATGACCCTCCTTGCTCAGCCTTCCAAGTTATGAGTTTGCAGTATATACAACTACACCCAGATGGATTTGATTCCTTACAAGTTAAATCCAAATTGTATTTTTCAGAAAACCAGTCTGATTTAAGCCCCTTGTAGATAAGTATAGCCAGTGTGTACCTAAAGAAAGAGGAGCTTAGGAAATAGATGTGCCACATGTAACTGAAGGACTACAGCATTTATAAAGTTTGGTGCTTACATACAGTTAAATAATCTAGAAGATTTATACACACATAGAAATTTGTTGTAGGATAGGGAAGAATGGGCTGTTAAAAACAAGTAAAATAACCCTCCTTTTTACCCTTGGTCATAGGCAAGTCTAACTTAATTAACTAAAAGAAAACCTTCAGAAAAAATAAAAACAGGAAAATGTTCATAGGATACAAATTCCCAGAAGAAAGAGATAAATGCATATTTTAGAACACAAATGAATATTGCATTTGCTAATACTTAATTTTTATTTAAATTTTCTATTTTGAGGAAATCACATGCAGTTTTAAGAAGTGGAGAAATCGTCCATGTATACTTTGTCCAGTTTGCTCCAGTGGGCACATATAGTGCTTGAGTCAGATATCACAACCAAGACGGTTTTAGTTGGTGGGGTCAGGCCAGTCTGCATATCCACAAGTTCCTGATAGTGCCTCTTACAGCCATACCCACTGCATCCTCACCCTTCACCTCCTTAGCTCTTGGTGATTAGTGTTCTGTTCTCCTTTTCTAAATATTCTGCCATTTCAAGAACATAGGTCAGATTTTATAGTAATCTTTTGGGACTGGCCCTTTTCACTTGGCCTAATTCTCGAGTTGCTTACCTGTGTTGTTCGTTTTATCAATAGTTTATTCCTCTTCATTGCTAAATACTGTAACATGATCTAAATGCACCATAGTTTGTATAGCAATTCCTCTGTTGATGGATACCTGGTTGATTTTAGTTTGAACTCTTAGAAGCTAGCTGCTGTGGGCATTCATATACAGGTTTTTATGTAAATGCATTCTACATTTATCTTGGAGAACTGCCCAAGAATGAAGATTCCTGTTCACTTTTGTTTTTTTAAGGGATTGCAAAACATTTCCACCAACAGTGCCTGAGTGCTCCCATTTTTTTTGTTCCTTGCCAGTATATGGGGGTTGACATTCTTTAGTTTTCCCTTTTTTTTTTTTTTTTTTTTTTTTTAAGTGTTCTTTTTTTTTTTTTTTGGGTTTTTTTTTCGAGACAGGGTTTCTCTGCGTAGCTTTGCGCCTTTCCTGGAGCTCACTTGGTAGCCCAGGCTGGCCTCGAACTCACAGAGATCCGCCTGGCTCTGCCTCCCGAGTGCTGGGATTAAAGGCGTGCGCCACCACCGCCCGGCTAGTTTTCTCTTTTTTTAGTGTTATCATAGGTGTGTGTAGTGCTGTGTCTTGTGCTTCATTGTACACTTACCTAATGGCTTAATAACTGCATAGTGTCTTTTTCATGTGCTCTTCACTGTATGTATGTATGTATGTATTATGTATATATATTTCCTTATCTTTTGCATGTATTTCTATTGGTTTATTCACTTTT
The DNA here is from genome assembly GCF_049852395.1 of Peromyscus maniculatus bairdii. Classification (NCBI taxonomy): domain Eukaryota; kingdom Metazoa; phylum Chordata; class Mammalia; order Rodentia; family Cricetidae; genus Peromyscus; species Peromyscus maniculatus. Next base: position 70,158,760 of record NC_134858.1, read on the forward strand.
TTACTGATGAGTTTTATATATATTCTAAGTATATGTTTGTATATTTATACATTTATATATTCTAAGTCTTAGTTTAAATATAACGTAATTATTAGTATAGAGTATTTTTCTCATCTGGAAGCTTGTCTTCTGTACACTGACTTTTAGATTGTATTTCTAGGGTAGTTTTAGATTTGTAGCAATGTTGTTGGATTTTTTTTTCTCTTTTGGAGGGCCAGCCACCCAGCTCCCAAATAAATCACACTCAAAGGCTTATTCTTAATTATAAATGCCCAGCCTTAGCTTGGCTTGTTGCTAGCCAGCTTTTGTTAACTTAATTATCCTGTCTACCTTTTGGCTGTGGGCTGTTTCCTTTTCTTACTTCTGTAATCTTTTTTTTTTTTCTATTTTATAATTTAACTTCTGTAATATTACTTTCACTCTTACTCCGTGGCTAGCTGTGTGACTAGGTGGCTGACCCCTTGCATCCTCCTTGTTTTCTTCTCTTTCTTATTTTCCTAACAGATTTCTCCTTCTATTTATTCTCTCTGCCTACCAGCCCTGCCTATCCTTCCTCCTGACTTGCTATTAGCTGTTCACCTCTTTTAGACAGGCAAAGTAACACAACTTCACAGAGTTAAACCAATGCAACGTAAAAGACTGCAACACATCTTTGCATCATTAGACAAATGTTCCACAGCATAAACAAATGTAATACTTTTTTTTTTTTTTTTTTTTTTTTTTTTTTTTGGTTTTTCGAGACAGGGTTTCTCTGCATAGCTTTACGCCTTTCCTGGGACTCACTTGGTAGCCCAGGCTGGCCTCGAACTCACAGAGATCCGCCTGGCTCTGCCTCCCGAGTGCTGGGATTAAAGGCGTGCGCCACCACTGCCCGGCCCCAAATGTAATACATCTTAAAATAATATTCTACAACATAGCAATGCTGCATAGAGATTGCCTATATTCTCACTTTTGCCCAGCATATAGCTGCCTCTATTATCAACATCCTATACCAGTGATGGATTGATTAAAATTTTTGAAGCTACTTTAACACTTATCCCCCACAATGCATATTCACATGAGCTTCACTCTTGATACCATATATTATACATGAGGATGTGTACCCATGATTACATCATGAAAAGTAATCTCACCACCCTAAACGTCCTCTATCCCCTGCCTGTATATCTATAGTTCTTCACAAACTTTGGCAACCACTGATCTTTTTACTGTTTTCATACGATTACTTTCCAGATTGTTGGTGGATATGATCATATAATATGTGCTGTCTTCACATTGGCTTACTTCACTTACTGATGTGCATTTAGTAATGTTCCTCCATATCTTTTTGTGGCTTACATACCTCATTTCTTTTTAGTGCTGAATAATAGTCCATTGATGGGTTATTTGCTCATGGTTTATCCATTTACCAACAGAATGGCAATTTTAGTGCTTTTAATTTGGACTATTATGAATCAAGCTGTTATAAACACATGTGTGTATGGTTTTGTGTAAACACATGTTTTCACCTCTTTTGGATAAGTGCCAAGGAGTACAATTGCTAGAACATATGTTAAAAATATGCTTCATTTTGTAAAAAACTTTTCTTTGAGGAGTCTCTCCCAGCTAATGTTCTCAGTAGCAGTAAAAGCTTGTTGTGTGTTGTTACAGATTTGATGTTGCCAGCCTTCTGGATTTTGGACATTCTAATGCATAGCAGTATCTTTTTGTGTTTAAGTCTGCATTTCTCCAATGACATGTATATTTGGGACTTCTATGCACTGTTTGTTAACCATCTTTATATTCTCTTTACTGACGTTTGTGTGTAGTTTTTTTTTTCTTTTTTTTTTTTTTGAAAATTAGGTTCTAGTATTCTTAATGTTCAGTTGTAAGCCTATAGCTTTTGACAAAATAAAAGATTTAAGACCTAGTCTTAATGCATTTCTAGCTATCCTGGAACTCCCAGACATATACCTACCTCTCTAATAATAGTTTTTATCAGGTGCATCTTCTACAGATTTTTGTCACCTAGTTTATCTTTTGTCTTTTCATTATCTTGATAGTGTCTTTCATAGAAAAGAAGTTTTTCGTTTTAATGAAGTCCAGCTCATCAGTTCTTCCTTTTGTAGATTATGCCTTTAATTTTACATCTGAGAAGTCACACCACATTCAGTATAAGTCGATATGAGCACACAAGCTCATAAATATGTTCTCCGTTGCTAGCATCTATAAAATGCTTTTCATTTATATTTACTTCTGTAATCCATTTTGGAGTAGTTTATGTTCAAGGTGCAATGCTTATGTCTACTTAGGTCTTTCGACATGTGTCTGTCCTGTTGCTCCATATCCATTTAAACATTTCATGATACTGCTTTTGTTCTTTTGTTGAAGATCAGTGCACATGCTTGGTTCAATTTAACTAGTGAAATACCTAGACCTGTTGCTTTCTGCTGTGGATGGCTATTAATTATTTATTTCATTTCTTTAGCAGACCCAGGCCTATGCAGACTTTGTTTCCTAAATTTGGTGGATTTTGTTGACCAAGGAATTTTATGTATCTTACCAAATTTGATGGCATAGAGTTGTGTAGAGATTTTCTTTATTAGCCTTCCAGTGGTCATAGTGTTCACTTCATTTTTTAAATTATTTTGTGTTACTTTACTCACTGCTGTGATACTATCACTCTTCTTTTCTGTTTCTGTTTTATGTGTGTAGGTATATATACGAGTTTGCATGTGTGCAGACTCCTATGTGTGGATGCTGCCATAAATGTGCGCACATGTATGTGGAGGCCCGAGGTTGATATCCTCAGTCATTCTCGATCACTCTGCCATATTTATTGAGACCTTATTTATGTGCCTAGTCTGTTCCAGTTAGCCAGCTTACTCCAGTGATGCCCAGGCTCCTGTTTACTTGGCAAAAATGACAGGTGAACCATTATGCCCACCAGCATTTGTGTATGTTCTGGTCCTCAGTTTACCCCTGAGCCTTCTGACACCTCACTTTTTGGAGCTCCTTAAGAAGAATGTACTTGGGCTCATCATTTTAAGAAATCGCAGTCCATCATGGCAGGGAAAGTGTAGTGGCAGGAATGGCACTGTCCACCTTAAAAGTATAAGGCTCGTGTCACCCTGTCCTTGCAGTAGACAAAAAACAAAATGGGTTGGGGACCCTCAAGGGCTTTCCTCCAGTATGCCCCTGCCCCAAAAGGTTCCACAGCCTCCCAGAACAGCATCACTAGCTGGGGGTCCAAGTGTTCCAATCCATGAATGAGCCTGTCCAGGGCAGTGTTCAATCACTCCATAGCACCTTATTTTCCTGCTTTCCTAAGGTGAAAGCTTAGGTTATTGATTTTATGTCTTCTTTTCTAATACACACACTCTGAAATAATTTTTCTTTTTAAGCATTGTTTTTGTTGCTTCCCACAAGTTTTGGTGAATTGTGTTTTTATTCAACTCAAAGTATTTTAAGATTTCTCTTGGGGTTTTAGAGCTGTATTAGCAGTTAAGGACATTTGTTGCTCTTACAGGGGACCTGGGTTCGATTCCCATCACCCATATGGCAACTCAGAGCTGTCTGTAACTTCAGTCTCTGAGGATTCAATGCCTTCTTCTGATCTCTGTGGGGATCAGGCATGGTAAATATACATATATGCAGTCAAAACACTCATATACATAACATATTTTTTAAAAATAAATTTAAAGGTTTTCTCTCAAGATCTCTTTTTTATTTATATTTTATGTATGAGTGCTTTGCATATGTACTTGCACGCCAGAAGAGATCATCAGATCCTATTTAGATGGTTGTGAGCCACCATGTGGTTGCTGGGAACTAAACTCAAGACCCCTGGAAGAGCAGCCAGTGCTCGTAACTGCTGAGCCATCTCTCTAGCCCCCAAGATCTCTCTTTTTTTAAAAAACTCATATATTATATACAAGTCTTTTGTTTTATCTCTACATAATTGGGATTTTCCAGCTATCTTTATATTTTTATTCCTAGTTTATGACATTGAAAAAGGAGAGAAAATTTGTTAAGATATTCTCTCATATTCCAGAATGTAGTCTGTCTTGGTGAATGAATATTCTTTGTGTGCCTTGATAGTTGTTGAATAAATACCCTGCAGATATCCATTATAGGTTGATTTGATAGTATTAGGGTGAAGTGTGTCCTAAACTGACTTTGTGCCAGCTAGTTCTGCCAATTTCTAGTAGAGGGATATTGACATCTCCAGCTGTAGTGGTGGGTTTTGTTGTTGTTGTTGTTGTTTCTCCTTGTTAGTTTTTTCTTACAGAGTTTAACTGTATTATTTGACTCATGCACCTTATGGGGTAATATGTCTTTGGAAAATTCAGCCCTTTATCATTATGTAATACTACTCTATCTCTGATAGCCTTGCCTGCTTCCAAATCTTCTCTGTCCCACATTGTTATAGTCTTCTCTTATTCCTCCTGAAAAATGTGTTATGAGACATCCACCAGATAGATGAAACTCTTGACTCCCAAACTTACTGTTTTATCCTAGACATACATACCTGTGATTAAGTTTAATTCATCAACTGCAAACAGTTCACAATTAGGACTAATACTAAGATAGGAAACTTACAAATTATTTCTGAAAGTTTTTGTTCAACATTTTCAGTCTATAGTTGATTTCAGGTAACCGAGACCTCAGGAAAGAAAATAGGAAATAAGGGGAAGTTTCTTTTTTCCTTTTTTTCTGACAGTGCTTGGATCTTTTTTTGTTTTGTTTTGTTAACTAGTCTGTTTGGACCACCATCATTTACAGTGAGTATGGATCATGAGGATTAATATTGTGCGTACTTCTCACTTTTCATTGCCTTTGTTCTTATCTGTCATTTTTATTTCATCCCTTTTGGATCTTAATTGAGCATTTCCTATGATTCCATTGTTATCTAATTATACATTCTTCCCTTCTAAACATCTTACTATTTGCTCTCAAATCTTCAGTGCATGTACAGAACTAATCTGAACTTTCAAAAAACTCCTGCTGCACAGATACTCGTAAGTGCCTTAAATAGCAAAGTCATATGAATTTTTCTTGTAGTCCCTTGTTTTATTACCCGATTTATTTATATACAAACAGGGACAAGGAATGTGTACATAAACATATGCATAACTTAATTTTTTATTATTATTATTATTATTATTATTTTGAATAAGCCAATGTATTGAATCTGTTAAAAGTGAGGAATTTAACCATCATATATCTCTGCTCAGATGCTCTTGCTTCCTTTCTGTGGACTTGAATTCATATTTATTCAACATTATTCTTATTTATTTGTTTGTTTTTGTATTTTTGGTTTTTCAAGACAAGGTTTCTTAGTGTAGCCCTGGCTGTCCTGGAAGTCACTCTGTAGACCAGGCTGGCCTCGAACTCAGAGATTTACCTACCTCTGCTTCCCAAGTGCTGGGATTAAAGGCATAATCTACCACATCTGGCTCATTTTTAATTTTTATTTGTGTGTATGTTCATCATATGTGCCTACAAAGGCCCAAAAAGTATGTCAGACCTCCTAAAGCTGGAGTTTGTGAGCTGCCTGGTGTGGGTGCTGGGTATAGAACTCAGGTCCTCTAAAAATAGGTTGCAAGCATTCTTAACTGCTAAGCCATCCCTGCAGCCCTTCCTTTTAACACTTCTTGCAAAACAGAACTACTGTCCACAAACTCCCTCAGGTTTTGGTGAGAAGATATTCCACCTTCAGTTTTGAAGGTTTGATTTTTTTTCCCCCCAGTTTAGTGTTACAGGTTGGAGGGGTTTTTTTTTCCTCTCAACGATTAAGGTATTTTTCCTGTACTCTGAACTTGATTCTGTGATGTCTCGTGTGTAGTTGAATATAATTCTCAACTTTGCTCCTGTGTAGATAAGGTATGTTTTCCTCCCTCTGCCTCTACTTCTGTCAGGATCCCCCCCCCCCTTTATCTGACCACTGAAGTCTGAGAATATCGTGGTTGTATTTGTGAGGAGAGTCTGGTATCTGTTGTTCATTTGGAGATTGTGAGGTCGTTTTTCCCCCTTCATGTCCTCTGAGCTTCCTGGATCTCTGATTTGGTATCTGACATTAATTTTGAGGAATTTCTTTGTCATGACTTCAAAGATACTTCCTATTTCTCTCTTTCCCACCCTTCTAGACTTAATCAAATGTTCGAAGTTCTTGCTTTTTGTTTTTTAGTTATCTCCCAGTTCTTCATATTTTGACTTTTGTCAGGTTTTTTTTTTCCTTCTGTTTTTCAGCTTTGGTGGATTTTTATTGAGATACTCTGAGCTCAGATTCATTCTTCAGATTTCGTGGGTCTATCAGTAACCCTGTTGAAATGGAAATACTTTATTTCTGTTGTAATGCTTTTGCTCTCTAGCTTTCCTTCTTGTGCTCCTACAGTTTTCAGCTCTTGCTTACATTGTCCATCCATCCTTATAAAGACACACTTCAGCATCTTAATCATTGCCATCTGATCTTCAGAACGGATCCAGTATCCTTGTCCTATCATAGTTTGATTCTGATGCTTGCCCTGGTCTTAAACCAGATTTTTGCCACTCTTATTTCTGTACTGGATAGAAGGAACTGCTGTGAATATGTGTTGGAAGGAGAGGCATTGTAGTGTCCTGAAAGTCAGTTTCAGTCTTTGTATGAGCCTGCCCTGCTGGACTGTACATTTCGTAAGTGTTCTTACTCCTTTCCTGCCACACACACTCTTCATTGAGACAGACTGTCTAGAGAAGTCCAGAGTTAGTCTCTTCTGTCCGGTTTATTCAGCTCAGGTAATGCCCCAGTGGGTTAATTATTTTTTGTTTTGTTTTGTTCTGAGGGTAGAACTAGTTAAGAAACAAACAGTCCTTTGGCATCTTTTAAAATAGTTCTTCCCCCCTCCTCCTCCCTGAGTCACAAGGGGATTTTTCTCTAGTATTTACTCAGGAAACTTGGTTGAATTCCATAAGGTAATTCGGGAAGTGTGGCTGGCCTCCCATTACAAGGCTCTCCTGCAGTTTGTATCTCCCAATCTTTCCTCACCGAACCTCTGACAATCCATCGGTCATAGTTCAAGTTCCCTACTGAGGTTCTGAATCTCACAGAGGTTTGTCTTGGTGATTCTCTGTCAGTCACTCAAGTTCAAGGAGATTAGGATCTGATGTGAGAATTCACCCTGATAGATCTAAGAGGAGATGCTGGGTTTTTTACCTTAGTTGTTGGAGGACTAAGTGGTGACTTGGTTGTTTTTATATGCTGAACCAGAAACCTAAAGTCTTGTTTATTTTGTTTTTAATCCTCTTAACAGTCCTTTATCAGTTTTTCCTTTTATAGTGATTTGACATCAGATCTAAACCTGCCTAGCTCTAGATTTGATTTTTCTCATATTTCCCCCTCAAATGCTTTTTAGTTTTGTTTTGGGTTTGTCTATGATCTATTTTGAGTTAATTTTTAAAATAAAGCATGAGATACAGCTTGAAGTTTATTTTAAAATCTGTTCTAATTATAATGAAATACATATAACAAAATTTACCATCCTAGCCATTTTTAAGAGTATAGTTAATCCAGGCATTGGTGGTACATGCCTTTAATCACACCCAGAAGGCAGAAGCAGGTGAATTTCTGTCAGTTTGAAGCCAGCCCAGTCTACAGAGCAAGTTCAAGGACAAACTCCAAAGCTACACAAAGAAACCCTGTCTCAAAAAACAACACACACACACACACACACACACACACACACACACACACACACACAGAGTATAGTTAAAGCTGAGCGTGGTGGCACAGGCCTTTGTAAGGTCAAGGTCAGCCTGGTCTATACAGTGAGTTCTATACCAGCCAGGGCTAAAAACTAAGACCATATCTCAAAGAAACCAAGAAATACTCTGGTCCCGCTGCCTTCTAATCCCTAGTGCCCACAGTTATTTTTTCTCTGACTTTGTTTGCACTTAGTGCCTCATAAGTAGAAAGTGGAATTACAAAGTTTTTGGTCTTTGGTTTGTTTTGTGTTTCAAACTCAGCTTGCTGTCTGGGTCATGTGTTTGTAGCATGTATCAGAATTACTTCTTTTTAAGGCTGAATAATACTCTGAATATATCATATTTTGTGTCTTTATTTATCCATTGGTAGATATTAAGGTTGCTTTTACTGTTTCTCTTATGAGTAATATTCTCTGCATATGGGTATACAGGTATCTGTTTGAGTTCCTTGTGTCAGTTGCTATGGGGATTTGTCTTTCTTAGGGTTTTTATTGCTGTGAAGAGACACCATGACCATGGCAACTATTATAAAGGAAAATACTTCATGGGGTGACTTACTGTTTCAGAGGTTCAGTCCATTATCCTGGTGAGACCTGACAGTGTGTAGGCAGACATGGTGCTGAGAGTCCTACATCTTGTAGGCAATAGGAAGTGTTCTGAGACACTGGGTATGGCTTGAGCATATATGAGACCTCGAAGTCCACCAGCAAAGTGACACCCTTCCTCCTACAAGGCCACACCTACTCCAACAAGGCCACACCTCTTAATAGTGCTACTCCCTTTGGGGCCATTTTCCTTCAACCCACCGTAGTCTCTATTCTAGCAGTGGGACTGTTAGTGTGTGGTCATTGTGTTTTATATTTGGAGGACTCCTACATTACTTCCTGCAGTGTTGCACTATTTTATTTTCCCACCAGCTTTGCACAGGGTTCCGTCTTCTCCATCTCTTCACCTGTGTTGTTCATATTTTGGTTTTGGTTTGTATTTTAGTGGTAGCCTTCCTAAGGAGTATGGGGTTCTCTCTATAATGTGCAGATGTCTAGTTGTCACAATACCATTTGTTTACAAAGCTCTTTCCTCCATTTAATTGCACATGCATCTCTGTCAGAAATCCCCTGAGCATCGTTGAGTGGCAGGAAGCATGGTGGCACGCAGGCAGACATGGTGCTAGAGAAGGAGCTGCCAGTTCTACATCTGGGTCTGAGGACAGCAGGAAGAGAGTGCCACACTGGACTTGGCTTGAGCATTTGAAACCTCAAAGCCCACCGCTAGTGACACTTCCTCCAATAAAGCCACACTAACTCCAGCAAGGCCACACCTCCTAATAGTGCCAATCCCTATGGGCCTATGGGGACCATATTTATTCACACCACCACACATCTAGTTAGGATTCTAAACATCTATAACATGAATTGCTAAATGGTCTTTTTATAAAAAACCTGGTGCCCGATATTGGGGTGAATGTTGAAAGATCAGAGAGACAAAGGAAGAAACCACCTCTTACCTCTAGGACTCCTCAGCCTGAAAAGCTTTCCTCAGCTGAAAGACTTTAGTTCTTGTCTCCTCACTCCTTATATACCTTTTTCTGCCCACCCATATCATTTCCTGTCTCAACTTTCCTAGGGCTGGAATTAAAGGTGTATGACTTCCAAGTATTGGGATTAAAGGTGTGCACCACCACTGCCTGGCTAGACTGGGTCAATCTCATGTAGTCCAGGGAGGCTTTGAACTCACAGAGGTCCAGACGGACCTCTGCCTCATGAGTGCTAGGATTAAAGGTGTGTGCCACCACTGCCTGGCCTCTATGTTTAATCTAGTGGCTTGTTCTGTTCTCTGATCTTCAGGCAAATTTATTAGGTACACAGTCTATCACCACAAACATCTTTTGGAGTGTATTTTTGACATACACTGTCTGCAAGTCTTAGGAAAAATCCTTTTTACGGGAAATGTATATCTGTCTGTCTGTCTCTCAACTTAATTGGCCCTCTAATAGCATTTCAGTCCTCTTCTAGAAAATGTTTTAGATGTTTTTGCATACATTACCTATTTGCCTTGATTTATTTTTATGTGTTTGCTATGATGCTCACAGCATTCTTTAGCTTGCCCAGTCTCAAGTGTGGTAGCTTTAGAGTCAGGGGAGGTTTTGATCCTCATTTACCGTTGATTTCGTAAAGTTCTTTTTTCTGGTTTTCAGAAGTGTAAGAAAGTGATTATTTGAGGTAAATTTTTCATATAATTTGCCCTATATTCCATAGTCATTTTAGTTTAATATAGATATGATGTGGATAGTATAGCTCTGTAGATGGATCATTATCTTCTGTTCTGAAGGCTTTTTACCTTGGGGAAATTTCTCATTCCCCCCCCACACACACACACATACATACGTACACACAGAGCCGAGGAAGGCAGGGTGTAACTTTTGGCCTATGAATAAATGACTATTATCCAACAATTCTCTGTGAAGTATCCCAAGGAGCAATTACTATCAGATGTTACGTTTCTTCATAGAATCATGCTATAGGCCAGGGAGGAAAATGAATGTAAGATATGACCCTTCCTATATATATCACCAATAAATTTCCACTGTTAACTAATCTGTTTTTACAGTGCTGCAGATTGAACACAGATTGTTGTTCCTTTCTTCTCCAAATCATGGTTTGAACACTTGAGACTAGTTCTTGGATCTCCATAGATAGCATTCTACTTTATGAATTGAAACACTTTTTAGTTCAGGCTTTTCATCTTTGTAGGAGAGAATTTTAGTTTTAACTACCATAATGATTTTCTTAATTTTACCTTTGGTTATGAGGAAAATACTGTGGTTCTTGGATTTAAAGCGGATAACAGTTGGACGTTGAAATTAATGACTTTGGTTTTTTGGACAGGATATTCAGTTACTGAACACTTGACCACCTTAATAAGTTCTAGTAAAGAGTCTTCTCCCATAAGTATCCCTTAAAACCATTTTGACTACAGTATTCAGAAGTGTTCTTGTGCCAGGCAGTGGTGGCCCATGCCTTTAATCCCAGCACTCGGGAGGCAGAGCCAAGTGGATCTCTGGGAGTTTGAGGCCAGCCTGGTCTACAGAGCGAGATCCAGGACAGGCACCAAAACTACACAGAGAAATCCTGTCTGGAAAAAAAACAAAACAAACAAACAACAACAACAAAAAAAGTTCTTGTATTACTTTACATGATATGTGGGTATAGTCTATAATCAACAGGACATCAAGTTTGTTGCCTGATTGTGCAACTATAGAGAAAACTCATTTTAACTTCAGTCTTCTACAGCATTCCCATTCTTGTTTCCTTCTCTTACAGTCTCAATTAAATATCTAGTAAATAATAGTATTTGATCCTTTTCAGCTAAGAAGACTTATACATAGCACATCACTTGTTGGTAATACCAAAGATATAATTTATCTTAGAGTCCTTGTTGGTTTGTTTCAGTTCAGAGATTTACCTTATTTCTGACCCAGCTTTCTTATAATTCACATAAGATACTAATCTGTGTACCTATATGACTGTTGTCCTCACTGTGTAGTAGGGGAAAGAGTTTTCCCTTCTGGGTTAGCCATTAACATCCCAACCCAAGTTTTAGTTTGTTTTCAGATGTTACATACATTATAAAGTTTAAGCAGTAATGAAAAGTACAAGAAGCCTTTTAGAAATTTAAAAGATGTTGAAACCTCAAAAATCTCATCTTTTAAGAAAAAGCTGTTTTTACGTTGTTTTTATGTTTTTACCTTATGGTTCATCCATGATTTTTATGCTGAATATTACATATTCTGGCACACAGTAAATTTGCCTGTCTTTCGAACCTGCAGTTAGTTCTGCAGGATTAGCATTAAAGGGTGTTGAAGCTCAGCAAAGAGTCAGTGCCTTGGGGTATAGCCAGACCAGACCCGTCCTCCAGCTCACTCACTGGAATACATAATGAATTTAAGGAAAAGGAAGTTCCAAAATCATGAGAATTGGGCACAAAATGTTCTTTTTTTTTTTCTTTTTTTTTTTTTTTTTTTTTTTGGTTTTTCGAGACAAAATGTTCTTGATTAAAATCCCAATCAAGGCATGATTATCAGATATAACAGTAGCAAATGAAAATAAATATGTGACCTTGCATAAGTAATTTTGTTTTCAAATTAATTTATTGTATGTATTTATGATGTATATGTAAGGACACACATACACCATAGCATGTGTGTCAGAGGACAAGTCTCCAGAATCCATTTTTTCCATTTGCTATTATTTGCCAGGATCAAACTCAGATCATCATAGCTATCTCACCAGCCCCTTTCTCTTGTTTTCAGTCCCTTTCACTATCTGAAAATGAAAAGATTAGACTAGATTTAGTTTCACATGGTATTTTCTTTTATTCAATGAATGTAACTGAAGGCTTTTCTCTGTCCCAACCTGTCCCACAGCAAGCTTCCAAATAATCACTCAGAGGCTTATATTAATTATAAATGATCAGCCATTAGCTCAGGCTTATTACTAACTAGCTCTTACACTTAAATTAACCCATAATTCTTATCTATGTTTAGCCACATGATTTGGTACCCATTCTCAGTACAGCATTCTCATCTTGCTTCCTCTGGCTGGTGACTCCTAACTCTATCCTTCCTCCTCCCAGCATTCTCCTCCCTCCCCCCCCCCCCCCCCGCCCCCAAGACAGGGTTTCTCTGTGTAGTTTTGGTGCCTGTCCTGGATCTCACTCTGTAGACCAGGCTGGCTTCAAACTCACAGAGATCTGCCTGGCTCTGTCTCCTGAGTGCTGGGATTAAAGGCATGTGCCACTGCCGCCCGGCTTTTCCCAGCATTTTTAGTTTGATCACCCTGCCTGTACTTTCTGTCTGGCTACTGGCCAATCAGTGTTTTATTAAACTAATTCAAGTGGCAAATCTTTACAGTGTACAAGAGGATTATTCCACGGCATTTCCCCCTTTTTGTCTAATTAAAAAGGAGGATTTTTTTTTAACTTTAACATACTAAGATTGTGTACAACAAAAACAGTTATTAAGAATTACAGTAACACTATTTAATCCATTTGAATTTGGCAAAATTAGAGAAAATAATTATCTATCTTAATGAGTCTAAAGTTTTGTATCTAATTTACTTTCCATTATAATAATTATAACTGCTTAGTTATCAAAGTCCAAGAAGAATAAAATATTACCTGATTAAACAGGAAGTGCATTGTAAGTAACTTTCAAAATTCTAGAAATGATAGAGACATCTGGCTTCCTGGACAGTCACCCAAAGTTCCCTTGCAACATTGGGGCATCCATCTTCAGCCTATAGGCATAGAGTATCTGGCAGACTTTTTAGTGAAGAGGAAATTTGAAGGACTGTCCTGTTTTATTTTGCCAAAGTCACTTTCCTCTGTGTCCTGCAGAATGTCTGACAGTTTCTTCTGTGAAGCAGGAATGCTAAAGGACTGTCCCACCTTGTTTTGGCAAAGTTCAGCAGTCACTTTCCTGTGGATCCTTCATGTCCATTTTATACAGCTTACGGTCAAGGCAGAAGCAGTTTCTTTCCCAAATGGCTAATCTTACCATAATGAAAGCAAACTCCTATGGAGTTTCTTTGGTGTGCCCATCATCCTTTTATAAAGTAAATTGGTATTGCCAGGAGTAGATGTGTCTCATAGTCATGAAAAGTCCAAATTATTAAAACTTCTTAAATGCTATATTCTGTAGGTCTTTGAAGTATTTGAAGGACTGAAGTATTTGAAGATTACCTATCTATTTGAAATATATCTCTGTATAACTAGAAAACCTAACTAACATGATTATGTTTGACTGTTATAGATGACTGTTAATCTGTATTTCTTAATCACACATTACATTTTAAATGAGTTGCATAAACATAATATCTTAAAAAGAGTATAAGTATACATACAGTATAACAAAATTAACTTTAAATTTATATCAATAAGCCAAAATCCATACTAATGTAAAATATGTAAGATTAATAGTTGTTTTTTAGATTAAAGTAGATTCAGTAATCTACCTTTTTATACTATCATTTTTATGTCATATCCCTCTTTCTTCCTTTAGAAAGAGATTGACTGTGGCTGATAGCAATTTGTAACCAACCTCCTTTAAATGAAAACACATTTATAACCAGTATTTTGAGAATGTAGGCATAGTTCCCTAGACTACTTCCTTTTGATTGAGGGTGCTGGTAATCTTTGGGGGACCCTGAGACAATTTAGGATTATGGTCAAGTTCTGACTGAAGTGTTCTATGAGGCTGGCTTATCTCAGCAAACAGCCTTGAAATATGTCTGTGACTGTGTGCAGGTGTACCGGTCCTTATCCACCTCCAAGGGTCTGCATGCAGGTGTATCCAGTCCTTATCTGTCCTTCGAGGGTCTCTGTGCAAGTGTACCCAGTCCTTATCCATCATCAGTCAATCTCTGTGTAGGTGTACCCTGTGATGATATTTTGTTTGTTCTCTAACAAATAAAGCTTGCCTGAAGTTCAGAGGATGGAGCTAGCTAGCCATTAGTTAATCATAGAGAACTGGACATCTGTACAGACAGACAGGAAGTGATATGGCTGGAGGACCTGGTGGAAAGATGAGGCTAAAGACCATTGAACAACAAAGTAGGGCTAGAGGTGTGCAAATCTCTCAAGACCAATTTCTTGGAGAGGGAGATTATGCTCATGTAGAAAGGTAATCTCTATATGATGACCACACCCTGGCTTTATGCTGTGCAGTATCCTTGAATGCTTGGGACAGAATTGAAGAAGTAAGAAAGAGAACTAAGTCATTTACTAAAGTTCTACAGGGTCCAAAGGAAACCACTGATTTCTTACAAAGATTGACTTCAGCAATAAATAGAATGATACCAAATTCAGAAGCTAGACAAATAAATCTGAATCTCTGGCTTTTGAAAATGCTAATGCACAATGCAAAAGGGTAATTAGGCTATTAAAGGCAAGATCAGCACCCTTAGAGGAATGGATCTGAGATATAGTCAATATTGAATCTCATAAGCATGATGATGCTTGGATAGGAGAAATGATTTCCAGAGGTTTTAAGAAAAATCGAAGTGTTAGGTATTATAATTGTGGTGAACAAGATCACTTAAAAAGGGATTATAAACAGGACATGTCTAGAAACAATGTTTTTGCTAAAAATAATCCATACAGAATGCCCCTCCCTTCTGGAGTATGGAGAAGGTGTGACAAAGGCAGGCATTGGACTAAAGGATGTAGATCAACAAGGGACAGTCAGGTAACCCTTTGCCATCAGGAAACGCCTTGAGGGACCTCTTGCAGCTCCCATGTCAAATTCAGATCAGTCGTTGCCTGTCATCATGGAGGAAACTGTTTCCCAGAGCAATTGAAAGACCTAATGCCTATTGTAAGAAACCATACTACTCTGGATGATAGAACACCTGTAGAAGAGATGACAAAAAAATTTAGAAGAAACCATAAATTAAAATTGATAAAGATTAGATTTAAACAAGAGAAACCTCTTAATTAGAAGAGGTGATAGCTCATCAACCAGTGTGAGCATTCAATTTAACCTAACATATGACTAACAAATGCTTTTCATTTGATCAGATATAATTTGTCATAAGGGAACCACCCCAAAATTAGGGTTAGGGAAGAGTTTTGGTTTCCAGGAGAATGAAGACAAACAGCTGAGAAATCTGAAGATCACTGGACAACTGAGATGTCTGAAGAAAAAGGACAAATCATCCAAAAAAAAAAAAAGTCCCAAGAAAGAGAGTAAATTAATTCGTCTATTGGTATATCACATCTCCAACAGGATAAAATTTTATAAATCTTCCCAAATGTTTGCTTATGCTGTTTTCTACAGACACATAATGCAAATGATCTTTTTGTAGTCCCAGTCCAATTGAAAAATTAAAGCTGGCTTTGGAGTTGGAGTGTGGTTCTCTCCTTCTCAAAGCCCAAGCATGCTTATTAAAGTAAAATCCACAATCTCTGTCTCATGTCAGAAGAGCCACCTGATACGGGATAGAAGAACAACAAAAAGTTAGGGACTAGTCTATTGCCACTAATCTCATAAATTCTTTGGTTTTATTTTGACTCTTTAAAATTTTTTTCATAAGGTATGAATATTGTCTCAAATATAAGATTAATATATTTATTTTTAAATTTTTTGTCATATTAATGGTCATATAGAGTACTAACTAATTCTAGAAAAAGTCTTCATCTAGCTTCCTGTACATGATTTCGAGTTTGAGTCTCTATCAGACAACTAGGAATTAAGTTTTTGTACTCTGGATGTACAAAATATTGATCCTTTAACCTCTTTGAGATCTGCTGCATGTGACATTAAAAGTGTTTGAACTATGACCACACCTAGCAGCAACCTTTGACGTCTCCAAAAGATTGATGGGGCCCCACAACTACGATTCCACCAGGACTATGATAATGCCACTAAGCTGACAAACACCACCCAAAGGTTGGCTTTAGACTACAAACTGCTATGAACAATTTTGAGGTGGCTAGCTGAGATGATCTATCCTCACAGACTACTCTACCAGGACTTGAGACACTTTTCCATTATACAGAGACTGGACAACAACTGATAAAGCTACCTCTCCCAGGACTTGACAATTAACCCCAATTTTTCTTTTTAGAGTCCCCTAAAGATGCCGTTGCTCCCAGACAGCAGGAAGTAAATTTAAGAACACGACATCCACATTCCCAAGAATGTGGGTGGTTTTTGGTCATTCAATGGGTTATGGATATTTGTCATTGTCTAGGGGGGGTTATTACAAGTTGGTAATGGTAATGGTCAGGAAGAAAGCTGAACAAAGGAATTTAGATTCAGGGTTCTTGTTTTGAAAAGAAAAAAGGAGATGTAGATATTTTAGGATATAAGGGTAGATTATTGAATCTACTTTGGAAAGAAATGGGGAATATAGAAATAGAATAAAAAAGTAGATTATTGAATTTACTTTTAAACCAAAAAGCAACTGCTAGTTTTAAATATTTTACATTGATAAGAATTTTTGTTTATTGATAAAAATTTAAGGTAATTTTTTGTTAGAACATACTGTACACACATTTCTACTCTTGAAGTAGTATACCTATACAACTCATTTAACAATTAATGCAAATTGCTAGTCCTTGAAAGTTATTATTACAAACTATTTACAAACTATTGAGGCTAATAAAGAAATGCAGGTCAGTAGTTGGTCATCTATTACAATTAAATTTGTAGTCATGTTAGGTATGTTTTCAAGATCAAACATATTTTAGGTAGACGGGTGGTCTTCAGATACTTCAGAGATTTACAGAATATATGGCGTTTAAAATGTTTTAAAATACAGGGGTTTTTTTGTTTGTTGTTTGTTTTAATGACAGTGAGACATGTCTGCTCCTGGCAACACCACTCTACTTCAGAGAAGATGATAAGCATTGAAGAAACTCCACATGGAGGTTACTTTCTTTGTGGCAAAAGTTAACCACTGGGCAAGAAAATGCCCTTGCCTTGCCTGCTGACAATATGCTATCCAAATTGGACAAGCAGGACACAATAGAAGTAACTGCCAAACTTTGCCAAGACAAGTAGGATAGCCCTTCAGAATGTACTGCATCACGGAAAAGTGTGTTAGGTATCATAGGCCTGTAGGCTGAAGGTGGATGTCCCAACATTGTCCAAGCAATCAGCTGTTTCTGTCATTTCTCTTATTTTTTGGAAGTCGCTTGCTTGCACTTCCTGCTTACTCAGGTAATATTATTTCCTTCTCAAGTCTCTGATGGAGTTGAAGACTTCATAGTTACAGTTTTCCTTGTTACTAGATTCAGAAAAGAAAATCCCTAAAGAAGTATAAAATATATAAGGTTGAGAGACATTAAAAGATAGTTTTGGTAATGCAAGTTAGAATTGAAAGTGAATTAGGTACAACCTTTTGGACTAACCAAGATAGGATAGATAATAGAGTATTTTCTCTGAATTTGTCAAATGTTTATGGACTAGACATTGTTGATGTACTTATTGCCTGTATATATTATATATAGTTCTTGTATTTATTGTATATAGTTTTTTTATATTAGTTATAACCTTTTTTTATTTTAGACAAAAAAGGGGAAATTGACATTTTGCTTGTGCTCTAATAAATAAAGCTTCCTGGAGATCAGAGTGCAGAGCTAGCCTCTAGTTAACCATAGAGACCAGGCAGTGGTGGCACACACCTTTAATCCCAGCACTTGGAATTTCTTGCCTTTGATCCCAGGACTTAGGTGGCACACGCTTTTAATATCAGCACTAGGTAGGGGGAAATAGGAATTCAAACAGGGCAGGAACCTAGAGGCAGGAGCTGATGCAGAGGCTGTGAGGGAGAGATGTTTCTTGGCTTGCTCCCAAAGCTTACTTGGCTTTTTTCTTTTCTTTTCTTTTTTTTTTTTTTAATTTTGAGGTAGGTTTTCTCTGTAGCCCTGGCTGTCCAAGAACTTGCTCTGTAGACTAGACTGGCTTTGAACTCAGCAATCTGCCTTCCTCTGCCTCCCAAGTCCTGGGATTAAAGGCATGTGCCACAACCACCAGGCTTTCAGTCTGCTTTCGTATAGAATCCAGGACCACCAGCCCAAGGATGGCATCATTCACAATGGGCTGGACGTGCCACCATCAATCACTAGTTAATAAAATGCTCTCCAGACTTTCATAAAGTCCAATCTTATGGTTATGGAAGCATTTTCTCAATCGACGTTTTTTCCTTAAATCTCTCCTTTCAGTTGAGTATAGCCTGTGTTAAGTTCACATAAAACTAGCCAGCATAGTTGTTATATATGTCGTAGTTTTGCTACATAAATTTAGTTGAGTATTACTTTTTTTTTTAAAGATTTATTTATTTATTATGTATACAGTGTTCTGTCTGCATATACACCTGCATGTCAGAAGAGGGCACCAGATCTCATTATGGATGGTTGTGAGCCACCATGTGGTTGCTGGGAATTGAACTCATGACCTCTGGAAGAACAGCCAGTGCTCTTAACCTCTGAGCCATCTCTCCAGCCCTAAATTTATTTATTTATTGTGTGTGTTGGTATTTTTCCTACAAGTATGTCTGTATGAGGGTGCCAGATGCCCTGGAACTGGAGTTACAGACAGATATATGAGCTGGCATGTGGGTGCTGGGAATTGAACCAGGGTCCTTAAGGAAGAACAGTCAGTGCTCTTAACCTCTGAGCCATCTCTCCAGCCCCTGAGTATTACTTTTTGACTTCAAGAAGTGTGGTACATATGAATATGTGTGAATAAACATAAATTAAGTATGTTACCATGATGCATTTAACTGCACATGGTTATCTATTGATACTTTGAACTATCATCTTTGACTTGAGTGAATGAAATTCTCAGATTGAGACTAAAGTCACACACACACACACACACACACACACACACACACACCTTGTTCAGTATGTAGTCCAGGGGGCCAGTAGAGGTCATTGGATCCCCTGGAACTGGAGTTTCAGATAATTCTGAGCTACCATGTGGGTACTGGAAATTGAACCCAGGTCTTCAGGGAGAGTAGCCAGTGCTCTTAAGCATCCCAGTGGAAATGAATGAGTGTTGAATGTTCCACATCCTTACCAAAATACTGGTTATTCAGTTTTTACTTTGTTTTCGATTTTCAGTTACAATCATTTATTCTGTGCAAGATGTGTGTGTGTGTGCATGCGTGTGTGCCTGAGCATGTATGGTGAAGAGATCAAAGAACATCATTGTGAAGTAGGTTTTTCCCTTCCACCTTAGAAATTCCAGGATCAAACATGGGTCATCGGGTTAAGCAGCAAGTGTCCTCCTTACCTACTTAGCCATCCTGCCAGCCCTTGGTGTGTTTAGTTTTTTATATCCTTGATCGGGCTTACAAGCACACTACCACATAGGTGCTAGGATAGAACTCAGGTCCTCATGCTTGTTCAGGACCATGCCTAGATTTTTATATTAGTGCTAGAGTCTGAATTCTGGTCTTCAAGCTTGCACAGCAAGTACTCTTGACCATTTAGCCATCTCTCTAGCCTCCCAAAATCACCTTTTTTTTTTAAATGCAGTTTTATAGCCTCAAATGATATGCCACCAAAGCTAACTTCCCACTCGTGATCCTCCAGCCTCTACCTCCCCAGTTCCAGAATTAAAGGTCCATGTCACCATGGCCTGCCCCATCAAAAGAAACAAGCAAATGACCATTAAGGTGAAAAAAAAAATGTCAAAACAAAAGTCCACAAAAATACTATTGAGTCTGTTTTGTATTGGCCAACTACTCCTGAACATAGGGTCTGCACTGGAATGTAGTTGATATACCCATAGGCAAAAACTGATTTTTCCCTTTGGTGGTGAGTATCAGATGCAGATAGCTCTTTGGTTAGAGATGATACCCCCTCTCCACTCACTTCTCTCAGCGCTGGGACTCCATCTGGCTTGAACCTGTCCATGCTGCCACAGTCTCTGAACCCTCTATGTATCAGTCCTATTACATTTGGAGTCATCTATCCCCTCTGTCTCTTAGAATTGTTCTGCCTCTTCCTTTGCATAGATCCCTGAGCACTAGGGGAGGGGTTTGATGAAGACATCCCATATAGGACTGAGTGCTCCAAAGTCTTTCTCACTCTCTGTGCATTGTCTAGTTGTGGGTCTCTGTTAATTCCCATCCACTGCAAAAAAGCTTCTCAGGCTGGAGAGATGGCTCAGAGGTTAAGAGCACTGACTGCTCTTCCAGAGGTCCTGACTTCAATTCCCAGCAACCACATGGTGGCTCACAACCATCTGTAACAAGATCTGGTGCCCTCTTCTGGCCTGCAGTCATACATGCTGTATACATAATAAATAAATAAATCTTAAAAAAAAAGAAAAAAAAAGAGCTTCTCTGATATGGGTTGAGCAGGGCACTAATCCATGGCTATAGTTGTATGTCGTTAAGAGTCATTTTATTGCTTAAGTTTCTTTAGCAGATTCACAGTATTAGGTTTTCCCCTAGGCTCATGACCTATATAGTCTCATGTTCTTAACCTCTTTATTAGTGATTGTATGGGATCTATATCAGAGTGGGTCTTAAATCCAATTTTAAAAGTGGTTGGTTACTCCAAAAACTGCATTATTCTTAATTTCAAAAAATTGAGAAGAAAGCTCTTTAGTGTGGGAATGAAAGATACCTGATGTCACTATTGTTCTTCATCATTGTACTAGAGGTTATAACTAGAATAACTAGGAAAGAAATATAAATACTGAAAATGGTCAAAATACTATTAATTATGCATAAAAAGTTTATCTACAAGAGAACCTATATCCCATTAAAACTACTAAGAGTACAGGAAAACAAGTGGAGATAAAGATCAGCCTAGAAGGCCAAGCTGCAGTGGTGCATGCTTTTAATCCCAGCACTTATGAGGCAGAGCCATGCAGATCTCTGTGAGTTCGAGGCCAGTCTGGTCTACAGAGTGAGATCCAGGACAAGCACCAAAGCTGCACAGAGAAACCCTGTCTCAAACCCCCCCCCCCAAAAAAAAGAGCTATAAAAATCTTTTGTAGCTGGGTGATGATGGCACACATCATATGGATACAGGTAAACAATTTTGATGCTGTGTCTATTAACTGAAATGAGATTTTAATACTGATTTTCACTTTCAAACCTCTATCAAATAGCTGGATTTTTTTTTAAGATTTTTTTTTTTTTATTTATATGGTGTGAGTGTTTGCCTGTATCTGTGTATGTATGTGCACCACAAGCATGCTCAGAACTGGAGTTTAAAGTGGTTGTGAGCCATCATGTGGGTGCTGGGAATAGAAACTGGGTCCTCTGCAAGAGTAGCAAATGCTCATAACCAAGCCAGGTGGTGGTGGCGCATGCCTTTCATCCTAGCACTCCAGAGGCAGAGGCAGGTCTGGTCTACAGAGGGAGCTCCAGGCCAGTTACATGGAGAAACCCTGTTTCAAAAACAAAACAAAAGTACTCATAACCATTGAGCCATCTCCTCTTCCCCATAACTAGGTTTTGTTGCATCTACTTGATCTTAGACCTTTTGTGAAAGGTAATTTAGGACTGTGTAAAGTATCCAAATGTTTTGTCTGATTTGTTTTCATTTGTGCTAAAGTGGTTATTATAACAAAATACAGTACTTAATAAGATGCTTCAGTTTTTCCTTAGTATGTATACTTATTGTCTCTGTTTAAGAATAGTTCTTATATTTAGTAATGCTCTATTATTTATTAACACTAACTTTCTTTTTCTTTTAGCAAAACTGTACAATCTAAAGTGGACTGCATTTTGGTAAGTGCAATACCTAACATCCTGCCATTCTTAAATAAATATTGATTTTAAATACCACTAAGTTCTGTAAGTAAAATTTTACATTTATAACCTCTGGGTACATTCATCATCAACTATCGATGTTTCTTGTATGTATCTCATCAGTCCTAAAAATCATAATTGGGAGCAATTATGGTTTTGAATCTTACTGATCTTTACTGAAAGATTACTTAAAATTGGGTAATTTAAAATTCTTACTATTATGTAAGTAATTATTTAAAGAAAACATTTTTAAATGTTTGGTGGATTGATTTATTAGATAACTTTTGTCATCATTGTTTTGGTGGCTAATGTTTTGGAATTCAACTACAAACACATTGTAAATTTAGGCTATACTTACAAGAATTTTCTTTAATAAAAGCTTTTCATGGGGGCTGGAGAGATGGCTCAGAGGTTAAGAGCACTGACTGCTCTTCCAGAGGTCCTGAGTTCAATTCCCAGCAACCACATGGTGGCTCACAACCATCTGTAATGAGATCTGGTGCCCTCTTCTGGCCTGCAGGCATACATGCAGACAGAACACTGCATACATAATAAATAAATCTTAAAAAAAAAAAAAAAAAAGCTTTTCATATCCTTGGTGAGTTTGTTTCTGTGAGGTTTTTTTGTTTGTTTGTTTTTCATCTTTAGGTTGCTGCTTTTAAGATTTTTAATACAATAATAGTTTAAATTGGTACTTTCTTAGGTCTTGTAAAGATTTTATTCTTATTTATATGTATGTGTGAGTGTCTGCACATGTGTGCAGTTACCTGCAGACCAGAAGAGGCTGTTAAATTCTCTAGAGCTGGAGTTGCACTGGATTGTGAGCCTCCTGACATGGGTATTAGGAACCAAACTCAGGTCCTCTTCAAGAGCTCCTAACTGCTGAGCCATCTCTCCAGCCCTCCTTAGGTCTGTCTGTTAAATGTACAGGGAAAACTAGGCCATCTTTGCCTGCCTTGTCATCCCAGCAGTCAGAAGAAAAGGCAAGGTGACTGCAAGTTTGAAAACCAGCCTAGGTTACCTGGGGGACATCTCTTTCTCTCTCTCTCTCTCTCTCTCTCTCTCTCTCTCTCTCTCTCTCTCTCTCTCTCTCTCTCTCACACACACACACACACACACACACACACACACACCCTCTCTGGCACACATTCACACACAGACACACATGCAGCTGCTGGAATGACAGTTAATACTACCAGCTTTCACAGGAGCATAGGCTATACTCTATGCTCACGAGCATCTAACAGCTTTGCACTGTTAAATTATGAATTGTCAAGATAGCTAATTCCCTTTCCTTGTCATTTCAGAACCTTTTCCTATCCAAATTCTGTAGGGTTTGGTTGGTCAGTTTGAGGTATCTGGTGTTGGAATAAGTATATGATATCTTACTAGTATTTTCTATTATTGTTAGCATAGGAGTCTCTCAAAAGATGGATAAATAGCATTTGTTCATAGGGGGCATATTCCATAAGTTCTGTACATTTCTAATTTAGTGGCTGAAGGATGGCTTTGTTGGGGTGTTTTTGCCTGTGTCTTTCACTTCCTGTTCTCATTAACAGGCTTCCTTTTTTCCTTTCTTTTACCCCTCTACTTGTCATTGTCTTACAATAGTTCTCTAAAATGGGTAATCTTGTTGCTTCCCTTCTACAGGTCAAATAACTAATACTCGTAAATTGAGGTATACATAAGGCATACATACTTTGGAGGATTATTCATGTTTTCTCATTATGGAGAAAATAGGAAGATGAGTAATAATAATTAAATACTAAAAAAGAGCAAAAGATTTTCTGTTAAGTAAACAAATGAACTTGAAATATCAGATGTTGATAAATGCCATCATAAAATTTGAAAAGGGCACATTGAGGCAAATGATGGTGGCCAGATTAAACTTAAGTGTGTGATCAGGAAAGACATTTTTGTTTGTTTGTTTGTTTGTTTTGTTTTGTTTTTTTGGTTTTTCGAGACAGGGTTTCTCTGTGTAGTTTTGGAGCCTGTCCTGGATCTCACTCTGTAGACCAACCTGGCCTGGAAATCACAGAGATCCACCTGGCTCTGCCTCCCGAGTGCTGGCATTAAAGGCATGCACTATCGCCACCTAGCCAGGAAAGACCTCTTTGAGGACATGATAGATGAGCAGACCTGAGGAGTCAACCATGGTCTGGCAAGATGGCTCAGTGGATAATGCATTTGCAATAGCCTGGCAACTCAGTTCCATCCCCAGAGTCCAAATAAAGAGAAAGAGCTCCACAAGTTTATCCTCTCTCCTCCATAAGCATGCTGTGGCATGTCTGTGCACATATACATAAATTTAAAAAAAATCAGTGTTGTGTAATGGCCTGCCAGCAATACGTAGTAGACAAAGTGAACACAAAAATTCAAAATTAAGAATGAGTTTTGAATATTTGAAAAATATAAGGATTCCAGTGAGTTAAAACTCATAGAAAGGAAGGAAATGCTAACAGTTAGAGTAGGAAGTGATGTAGGGAGTAGTTTATGTCTGGTATACTTAGCCATGACAGGAAGGAGGCATGCATCCGAAGTGCATTGAAAGCCCAGTAGAAGGCTTTTAACAGAAGAGAATGCTCAGACATTTCAAAAATAGCATTGCTGAGTCAGGCATGGTGGCACACACCTTTAATCCCAGCACTTAGGAGGCAAAGACAGGAGGATCTCAGTTCAAAGTCAACCTGGTCTACATAGAAAATTCCAGGACAGCCAGGCTACATAGAAAGACCCTCTCTCAAAAAACCAATCCCCTCAAAAGTGTGTGTGTGTGTGTGTGTGTGTGTGTGTGTGTGTGTGTGTGTGTGTGTGTGTATTTGAAAGAATGTACTCTATAGATAAAGGGAACTTGATGGAAGTAGAAAAACTAGTTGGGCTATTCATTAATCCAATAGAGAATTAAAGAATTTTGTGATAGAAAATGTTTGTTATTTTTAAATAATACATTTTATATTTGAAATTGCAGAATAATAGGTTTCTGTTTGGGATATTGACACATAAGTTCTTTGGTATAATATCTTTTTGCTTTCATTTTTAAAAGATAACTTTGCTGGATATAGAATTATTATTTAACACTTTTATGGCTATGAATATGATATTTTATTGCCTTCCAGTCTTTATTGATTATGATGGCAAGTTATCAGTTAATCCATCATTGTTTTCCTCAATGTGATGAGTTCTTTTTCTCTTATTTGCTATCAAAATTTCTTTGTATTCATTCTGTTTCTCATTAGCTTACCCACAAACTCTGGCTCTCAGCTGTTTGACTGTTACATATGTAGTTATTTATTAGTTTGTGTCATCCTACTCAGGATTTACTGAATTCATCTTCAGTAGATTAGTTAAATTTGAAGAGTTTTCAGGCATTATCTCTTCACATACTTTTCTGTTTCTTGGATTTTTACCCCTCTTTAAAATTTCAGTTATGCATAATATTGAAATTACTGATGTTATTCTGGTCTTGAAGACTGTTCTTTTTTCTCTGGTTGTCTTTCTCTCTACTTTGGTTTTTCTATTAAAATTTTCTAAACCAGGGGGCTGGAGATATGGCCCAGTGGTTAAGAGCACTAACTGCTCTTCCAGAGGACCTGGGTTCAAGTCACAGCACCCATATATCAGCTCACAACTGTCTGTAACTCCATGATCTGACACCTTCACACAGACATACATATAACCAAAACACCAATGCAAATAAAATATAAATAAATATTTTTTTTTAATTTCTAAACCTAGGACTCAGAAGCTAAAGCAGGATTGTGAGTTCAAGACCAACCTAGACTATTAAAAAAAAAACTGTTTATTAATTAATAAATTTTTATTAGCTGACTTGTACTCAAGTTTTCCCTTGTTTATATTACTAAAAAGGGTCTTAGGAACCTTTCATGATACAAATGTTCAGTTCTTTGTATATTACAATCAATCCACGTGAGTCTATTAAATGGGTAACAGAATTTATTAAGATATAAATTGAGTGCCAGACGGTGTTGGCGCACGCCTTTAATCCCAGCACTCAGGAGGCAGAGCCAGGCGGATCTCTGTGAGTTCGAGGCCAGCCTGGGCTACAGAGTGAGATCCAGGAAAGGCACAAAGCTACACAGAGAAACCTGTCTCGAAAAAACCAAAAATAAATAAGTAAATAAATAGAGGAAATACACTTACAATTCCAGAATGGAGTAGACAGCACAAGTCATCCTCTGATCTGACCAGGAGCGAAGCCACCTTTAAGGCAAGAGCAAAGAGAAGAGGTCATGAGACCTTTCTCTAACTTCTTATAAGAGGTCACTCATGTACAATGGCAGGAAGCACCTCCTTCTTTGGGCCCTATAGCCCAAGGTCATGGGCAGAGCAAATACCACTACATTTGTATCTTAAAGAATTGAGCAAAACATAGAAAAGCAGTAGTGAAGGCCATTGATTTAGTGAGAATGAAAGCAAAGTACATTCCAAAGCAATGGGCTCCAGAAAGCACATGGTTCAAGAGCTCCTCCTATGTTTCCTCGGGCTTTTAGTTACAAAGGGGAAATGGAGGAGTTCCCTGAGGGGTTAGATCCTTTTTTGACTGGCATAAATGATTAGCATCTCTGCTTATGTAACATCATATTTACTGCACGTGATCTATAATCTTTTTATAGCCATCTGCTTGAGATGCAGTCCATATGCACGAGCTTTTAAGTGGTATCCCAAAGGTCACCTTGGGAAAATGTTGTTTCCTTAGTGTATATGTGTATCTTTAGAGTAATCTCTTACCAGGTTTTATTTCCAAGCCATAGTCAGATTTTTTCCCCCTATTGTTAGAGAGAGCTTGTACAACTGAAGGAACTGTCTAGGGCAGTCCAAGGGGCTTTTTCAATTACTTGATCCTGGAATTAACCTTCCAGGAGGCGCATCTAACCCTACCCCCGGCTTCATTAAGACACAGGCAGCCTCATTTTGGTAGCATTACTATTCGGACAGTTGAGATGGGGTCATGGTAGCAGGCTCAAGCAAGAATAGTAGGGACTTTGATAGTTATCTACTGAAGTTCAGAGTTCTAGTAACAAGTACTTCTTCATGTATTATTTTCCTTTAGTCAGTTTCCAGATGCACACAACTGCTCTTTTTTGACCATTTTTGTGCCATTCTGTAAATGTTTTAAAGGAAGCATTTGCTGGTATCTTTTTGTTTGGTTGATTTTTGTTTTGTTTGAGTTTGGGAGCCAGGGGGTTGTTGTTTGTTTCTTTGTTTTGAGACAGGGTTTTTCTGTAGATAAGGCTGGATGTGGATCTTTGTCTCCTGCCTCTTGAGTGCAAGGATTAAAAGCATAAGCCACAACTGCCCAGCCTTTCCAACATCTTAACTTCACTTTTCCTAATATTTCAACCTTCCCATGGAAATTTTCCTTCTAAAATTTGTATAGTTTAGTCTTTTCTTTTTGATTTTTGAATCATTTTGACTTTGAATTTGTTTTTGGATTCAGTTGATATTTGCCACCTGCATGGGTGTCTAGCTGTTCCAGTGCCATTCGTTGAGAATTGTGTAGCCTATCAAAAATTATAATGTACAGGTCTTTTTCTATACTGTCTTCCCTTCCATCCGTGAAGTCACCCATTGTCTTGTTTGCTGTCACTTTGTATGATTATGATGTCTGGGTAACAGATCTATAAACAATTCAAATTGCTTTTGCCATTTCTATACAAGTTTTAGAGTTACTTTAACAATTTCTATTTTTAGAAAAATTGTCCCATTGATACTTTTATTATGATTGCAGTGACTTTATCAGAGTACTCCTCTGTGAGATTGGGATGTCACTATTAGATGGATCTTCCCCTAATTTCTCTCAATACACCTTTGTAGTTTGCTCTGTAGATTTCATAGAAATTTTCTTAAAACTATTCTTAAGTGTTAACTCTTGAAAGTTTGGCTGCTGCTGTGGTTGGTAATTAAAATATTTTGCTAGCCAGTGCCCTATTGCCTGTATTGACTTTTGGCAGCACACTCTCACTGTTTACAAACTGAATACGGTGGTTGTGGTTTTCTTTGATGTATATGAGTGTTTTGCCTGTGTAGATGTAAAAGCACCTTGATGTGTAAACAGTGCCCGCAGATGCCAGAAGATGTTGAATTCCCTGGAGCTGGAGTTAAAAGGGTTGTAAGCCAACATGTGGGTACTGGAAACCAAATCCTGGTCCTCTGCAAGAGCAGCCAGTGCTCTTAACTTTCCAGCCCTGTAAATATAGTAATTTTTGTAGAGGCCTTAACACTTTATGCCTACTTAATTATAGTATTAATGAATAGTACTTTAATCCCTTTCAGTTTATGTCTAATTACTTTTCCTTGTTGTATCAAAATTCTTGAATTGGTTTTTCTATTTCAAATATGGAAGAGTTCACTGGGGGGAAAAATGGTCTCTGGCTTCTGGTGAAAATGTAGTATACTTGGGCTAGAGAGATGGTTCAGCAGTTACAAGGCCTGACTGCTCTTCCAGAGGACCTGGGTTCATACCCAGCACCCACATGGAAGCTCACAACTGCCTGTAACTCCAGTTCTAGGGTATCTGACAACCTTACACAGACATACATGAAGGCGAAACACCAATGCATATAAAATAAAAATAAAGTTTTAAAAAATTACATATAGTACATTAAACCCATTTTTCCACATGTCAGCAGTTGCTCCTGAGTTCTCTTTCAGAAGTGATAGGAGCTCTCAAGTCTTCTCAGCCCCCACCATGCTTTACATCCTCAGCAAAGATACTTTTCTTAAGTGCTCTCTATTTGCATCACAGTGCCTGACATTGGAGTTTGTGTTGGATTCTTTATGGACAAAGTTCTTCCAAGAGTCAATTCTTTTTGGGTTTTACTTGTTTGTTTGTTTTTTTGTTTTTTGTTTTTTTTAGTTTTGTTTTGTTTTGTTTGGTTTTTGGTTTTTGGTTTTTTTTTGAGACAAGGTTTCTCTGTGTAGCTTTGGAGCCTGTCCTGGAAACTTACTCTGTAGACCAGACTGGCCTGGAACTCCTTAGTGCTGGGGGGAAAAGGCATGTGCCACCACCACCCAGCCCCAAGAGTCATTCTTCATAGGGTTGGAGAAACCATAATTATCTATATGAGGACAGAAAATGGGGGGAAAACCTCTATTTTTGTCTTTTAGTAATGTGTACTACCTGCTATCATTGCTCCTGGTGCCATTACAATACCCAGTCAATAGGAAGCAAAATATAACAAAGAATAACGATGTCTTGTAGGAATCTCTGCTGTAGGTCAGCCATTTTGCAAAGCATTTGCCCTTTTGCTTTGTGGGAAGCCTTTGATCACTTTGTTTTAAATTATGCTTCCCAACATTTTTTTGCTTACAGCATTTATCTTCATCCTGTGGATAAATTTTGTTTATTTTCCAGTTTCATGTTACTAAAATATAAATAATACCTATAATGTACTAAATACTTAATTCTAGATGAATGAATGATTTCATTTAATTTTGAAACTTTCAAGTGTGTTTCATCATTATTGAGTGAGAGGAGAATTAACTTATTCTCCTTAACTGCTAATGTAATGGATAGACTAAAAGTGGTGTGGAACACTAGAATATAGGATACATGCTTTCTAGAACCAGACTCATATTAGAATCACGCCTCCTAAGAGAGATTACACACTCCTAACAGTAAGTTAAAGTAGCTCACTCAAGTGTTTCCTGCCCCTGCCCAATGTATATACTATAATACGTCATTAAAGAGGTATGTGTAAAGAATGACCATTTGAAAAAGTTCCTTTTCTCCTCCTCTGCTATAAGAAGCATTCTATAGTGAATGCTAAATGCTAACCAAGGTCAGCATACTAACCCAGACTTGACTAAAACTAAGACCATGTTTTGGAGCATCTAATTAAAATATACCATGGCTTTAAAATGCTTGTGTTAGAAGATAGGTTTATTTTGTGAGATAACCTTGGGCTAACTTAGTAAAGACATTTTAATTAACTGTGATATTTTTTATTTAGTCCTAAAAAATTCTATGTTGTTTGTATCTTTCCTGTAGTTTTCTTCTAATTTATTACTATTAACTTACGAATCTAAATTTTAAGAATTAAGGAGATAAATAAATAAAATTAACATAAAAACCCAAATTATATTTGAAACCACATTCCTAAATGTAAACTTTCCTTAATACTGGGAATGTTCCTGACAATCTCTTTGATTTTTTTTCTTTCTTATTAAAATCTACTTATACTGTTAGATACATAACTTTCACAGTATTATACACAGAATCCACTTAGAATCACATTATAGTCCTATCTTGGAAAATGAATTTTTCAGCATTCACATTACAGCACCTTGAGATTCTTATTGCTACAATTTCTCCACACATATTGTGGATGGAGTAAATTGAAAGGAGTTTCTTGCTTTGTTTTGTTTCGATTTTTAGATAGGGTTAGAATCCATGATGACAGCAGAGAAGCAGGTGAAAGCTCACACATTGATCCACAACTATAAGACAGAAAGAGAAGGCATCCTGGGAATGGAATGAGTTTTTTGAAAACTCAGAGCCTGCCCATGGTGACATACTTCCTCCAACAAGGCCACACCTCCTAATCCTTCCGAAACAGTTCCACCAACTCGGGACCAAGTATTGAGGTCTGTGAATCTATGGGGGCCATTCTCATTCAAACTACAACACTAGGGTTTGGGGGTTTGCTAATTGGACTTGGTTCACTTTTCCTTCCCTGACGCCTAGTAACTCAACATCTTCCAAGTGTACTTAGATCACATTACTTAGAGCAGAGCAGAGGAATTAAACCATTTTCATTTCATACCTAGTTCAGTAGGTTTATAAATAAAAGGCCAAATTCTTACAGTAATCAAAAATAATATAAAGTGTTTGCTCTCCTGGTTGCTTGATGTTTTCTAGGACAGAAAATAGAAAAATAATTTCCTTTTAGTTTATGTAGGTACCTCACAAAAAGAAATCATACACCTCTACAACACCCCTGATTTCCTAGTAGTTAGGAAACTGAAAATTAAGACCACAAACATGGAAAATAGAGTCCTCATACCTTTGCCTCTATCTTTCTTATTTAATCCTGTGAAACAAAGTGCTGGGATTTGGGATTATGAATGAAGAGACTGAGATATTTGACTACTTGGAACATCGGAAGACTTGTGTTATAAGTCTCCAAAAACAAATGAAACTAAGAGAAAAGTCTTATGAGAACATGTAACTACTGGGGGATTAGTATACCATATTTATGATGAAGAGCCCTTGTTTTAAATATTCTCAACATGAAAAGTACTTTGAATACTTAATTCCAGGGGATTGTCCTCTGGGGAGCAATCACAGTATCTGTTGTTAAACATCCAGATTCTCCAGAAAAAAAGGCCTGGGGTGGTGGCGCACACGTTTAATCCCAGCACCCAGGAGGCAGAGGCAGGTGGATCTCTGTTGAGTTCAAGGCCAGCCTGGTCTACAGAGAGAGTTCCAGGACAGGAACCAAAACTACATAGAGAAACTCTGTCTTGGAAACAAAAATAGAAAAATGAAGAAGACCATTCTATACAATATACTTTTTCATTTATCTGACTTTAGTTTTTTGTTTGTTTTGTTGTTTTTGTTAGCATATACTGATTGTGTAAACCAGTAGCTTTTCTTATAACTTGTTCATAAATGCATATGACTTTTTTTTGTTTGTTTGGATGTTTGGATGTTTTTGTTTTTGTTTTGAAGACAGGTTTTTTTTTTTTTTTTTTGGTTTTTTTTTTTTTTTTTTTTTTTTTTTTTGGTTTTTCGAGACAGGGTTTCTCTGGGTAGAAGACAGGTTTTCTCTGTGTAGCTTTGGTGCCTGTCCTGGAACTCACTCTGTAACACAGGCTGGCTTAAACTCACAGAGATCTGCCTGCCTCTGCCTCCCGAGTGCTGGGATTGAAGGCGTGCGCCACCATCGCCCAGCACTTATGACATCTTGTTGATGCTCACCTCCTCCCCCTTGTTTTCTCTCATTTTCCTTCTATTCCTTTTTCCTTTAAACATTCCTAGTAGTCCCACTTTTATTTTTATGCTCCCTAAAATGCACATATAGAAGAAAATATACAGTATTTTTTGAGACTGGCTTATTTTGTTTCCATCTATTTTCTTACAAATGAGATGATTTTTTTGTGTGGCTGAATATAGCTGTTGTGTGTAACTATCACATTTTGTTTATCTTTGATCTATCAGTGTTTTAGGATGATCCCATTGCATTCATATTTTAAACATTGGGTATGCAAATATTCTTATTGTATATGCTGCTGCTGAAGAGATGTTAAAAAGATTTGAAGCAAATGTAGCATGCCTACCTGTTCTCTCTGTACTTTATTTGTAATGTTTTACAATTTTAGATTTTTGTAATTTTATAATTTTAGATTTTTAAAAACAAAATTGGATGTTACATTTTTAGAAAGGTTTCTATCTGGCCTCATCTGATTTTTTAGTATTCTGTCTCATAAAAGAATTAATTAGACCAAAACAGATAAAGCTTCATCTTAGTTGATGGTGAAAGTATAACCTGATACTTGAAAGCATTACTAAATGAATCCATGAATACAAATTAATTATCCATAAGCTGAGCATGTTTATGAGTGAATACTAGTATCTAAAATAGAGGAACACACAGGATAGTGTTACAAGCTTCAGTTCAAGTTGAATTATTAACAGGAGGTTTTGCTTGTTTTGTTTTGTATAAATGTTTAAAGTTCAGGGGGAAAGGCCATCAAAGCTGTGTTGTGTTTTTTTTTTGTTTTTTTTTTAAGATTTATTTATTTATTGTGTATACAGTGTTCTGCCTGCATGTGTACCTGCAGGCCAGTAGAAGGAACCAGATCTCATTGCATGTGGTTGTGAGCCACCATGCAGTTGCTGGGAATTGAACTCAGGACCTTTGGAAGAGCAGCCAGTGTTGCTAATTAACCTCTGAGCCATGTCTCCAGATGAAAACTGTATATTTTTAAACCCCACATCTCCCCCACAATGCCCCACTTAGATAAGTGTAAATGAGCTTTTGGTTCATTTGAAATTCCAAAATAAGTGAACTACTTGTCTAAATATGAATGGATGAAAGCAAGAACCCTTTTCCTCTTCTTATATTTTCTTATATCAGTTATCGCCCAATTTATTCAATAAACTAGGTAATACTTGAGGCTCACCCTAAATTTGAAACCATTTTTATAACTTTACTTTAAGAATGTCTTTTGCCGGGTGGTGATGGCCCACGCCTTTAATCCCAGCACCCGGGAAGCAAAGCCAGGTGGATCTCTGTGGGTTCAAGGCTAGTCTGGTCTACAGAGCGAGATTCCAGGACAACCTCCAAAGCTATACAGAGAAACCCTGTCTTCAAAAAAACAACAACAAAAAGAACGTCTTAAAAAGTGAAAACTTAAGTCTAGCGATCAAGGGATGTTGGTGTAGGTCATTGTTTTTAAAATGAGATCTTTCAAAGTTTGAGGTCTTCAGATGTGAAGACACATCTGCCCAACTCTGTTATAAACTATAGTTGCTGTACTTTGTTTTTAAGATTTTTATTTAATGTTTATGAGTATTTTGCCTGCGTGTGTGTGTGTGTGTGTGTGTGTGTGTGTGTGTGTGTGTGTGTGTGTGTGTGTACCATGTGTATGCCTGATACCCATGGAGGTTAGGAAAGAATGTTGGAGCCGTGTTTGGTGGCACACTTCTTTAATCTCAGCACTAGAGAGGCAGAGGCAGGTAGATCTCTGAGTTTAAAGCCAGCCTGAGTGAGGACAGCTAGGGCTACAGAGAGGGAGAGAGGGAGAGAGGGAGGGAGGGAGGGAAGGAAGGGAGGGAGAGGGAGAGGGAGGGGAGAGAGAGAGAGAGAGAGAGAGAGAGAGAGAGAGAGAGAGAGAGAGAGAGAGAGAGAGAGAGAGAGAGAGAGAGAGAGAGAAGAATGTTGGGTCCCTGGTTATGAGCTTTAGGAATTTAATCCAGCTCCTCTGCAAAAGCAACAAGTACATTTAACCTCTGAGCTATCTCTCCAACCCTTAAACTATATTTTTTTTGCTGGTAATATAGCATAAATTTTACCATTACTCACACTTAGTATATACATTCACAGTGCAGTACAAGTAATACTCAATCTAATTCCAAACTATTTGCATTTAAGAGGCAATATTGTGCCCTTAATAAATCACTGCACTTCCCTTCACACAGCCTCTTGAGGGGTGGGGTGTCACTGATCTGCCTAGGCTTCTTGTGAATGGTGTCTTTCATTTAGAGCAGCAGTTTTCAACCTGTGGATTGTGACCCCTTTGGGGTCATATATCAGATATCCTGCATATCAGATATTTACATTACAGTTCTTAACAGTAGCAAAATTTCAGTTATGAAATAGCAACAAAATAATTTTATGGTTGAAGGTCACCACAGCATAAGGAATTATATTAAAAGGTAGCGGCATTGGGAAAGTTGAGAACCGCTGACTTAGAGTAAGGTTATTAAAGCAGAAACAAGCAGATCTCTGCATTCAGGCCTAGCCAGGGCTACATAGTGAGTCCCTGTCTTAGAAACACACACACACACACACACACACACACACAGTTCTTAAGTGTATATAGTTCACTGATATGAAAATAGACCACCATTATCCTTTACTTCATAAATCCAGCCAGATGTGGTTTTTAACAACCAGTACATCTCAAAATGGAATAGAAAACCTTTGTTCTTTACATTTAAGTTTTCACAAAGTGTATTAAATAATCTGATGTTTAACATTAAAGGCTTGCCACATAATACTTTTACTTTGATAATCTAGTAGGTTTAGGATTTTTACATAAATCAACCAGCATTGTTTTGTAAGCCAACATTTGTCATTGAATGACAAAAATGTCTAAAACCAGAAAACTGCTGAACTTAGACTGGACTAAAATACCATTCGTACACACTTGGGTCATTTTGTTACCATTTTCCTCATAGAGTTTGATATTAGCAGTTTTTAGTGATATTTTGTAGTTTTTCTTTTTGTGTTAAATACAGGTTGCAAATAAAGAAATAACAGCATTTACAATTTTTTGTTGCTTGAAATAAGAAAACAAAATTTTTGAAATTCTTTCCCTAAAATATTTTCTTGTTTTATTTTTTGTTTTTGTTTTTTTTCCCAAGACAGGGTTTCCCTGTGTAGTTTTGGTTTCTGTCCTGGATCTCGCTCTGTAGACCAGGCTGGCCTCGAACTCACAGAGATCCGCCTGGCCCAAAAATATTTTTTTTTACATTTTATAAGTCTCCTTTGAAATACATTTTGAAATGTCTTCTCTGTTCTTGAGTTCCTTCTCTACTCTTCTCAGATCCATAAAGGTAGAAGCCCAAGTTTCACAATCAGTATAAAATACTTTTCTTAGTTATAGTTCTCTGACTTTGTCCATAATACTATGTATGTTTTATTATTACAGTGTAACCTCCCTAGGTTCAATATGATAGGCACTTTGGAGGTTAATAGAGAATGATAGTATTTAATAAAGATATTTAAGGAGCCAACTTTAATATATTAAAGAGGGGAGAAGTTGGAGGCAGGGAAGCCAGTTAGTTATATAAATATTGTCTTAAGTCCTTAAAGGCAAAAAAAAAAAAAAAAAAATTGTGGTGTTGATCTCTGTTGTGCTGTGTTCAATATTACAATATTGTGTAATTGTTCAAGTATTTGTGTAATATACAATACGCAATATAGCTATGTGATTCTCTTCCTAAATTTGTGAACCATGGCAAAACCCAAACCATAAACTCTGTTTTGTTGGTGAAAAGAAGAGCTAAAAGACCTGGAGTAATATGTGGCAGTGAAAATAAAGAGACTGAAAGGCTATGGGGCAAAGAGTTAGTGGTCCCACTGAAGGGTTAATGTGGAATACAATGTGAAGAATGAACTAAGCAGACTCCAAAACCACACAGTGTGGGAACTAAGGAAAGAAGGTAATGGTCAATGAAAAACTGAGGAAGGAATGCCCACTTGCTTTGTTTTTGTTTTTTCTTTAAGAGATATAGCTCATTAGGTATTAGAACAAAAGCCATTTGGAAAATGCCTATAGATGATGGGATTTTTTGAACTATACATTTAAGACCTATATGCAAATAATAGGTAGATTAAAGCAACTTGTGAATTGGTTGTGAGCTCTGGGAATTGAATCCTCCAGCTCCTCTGCAAAAGCAACAAGAGCATTTAACCTCTGCTTGTCTAAGATTATATGTGTGGATAAATTTTGATAATAGGAGCAGACTGCTGTGGTCTAGGGAGATGACTTGGTAGGTAAGAGTGTTTTCTGCACAAGCATAAGGATCTGTATTTGGGTCTCCAGTGCACACATAAGAAGTCAGGGCATGGACCTGCATCTATACTCCCAGTGTTGCCGAGGGAGGTGGGGGGGAGATGGGAGTATCACTAAGGCCTCCCGACCACCAGTCTAGCCAGTAAAGGGCCAACTCCAGGCCTAGTGAGAGGCCATTTCTCAAAGAAATAAAACAGAGTGCAATATAGGAAGATACACAACATCCTCCCCTGGCCTCTACATACATACATACATGTGTACAATTGTAAATAATACCCATAAACAAAATAAATTGGCTGTTCAAGGTTGTGGGATTATTTTCCCTTCAAAATTGAATCTGTATTTAAACTGTGCTTTATTAAGAAGAAATTCTGAGCCAGGCATGTTGGCACATGCCTTTAATCCCAGCTCTCAGGAAGCAGAGTCAGGTGGATATCTGTGAGTTAAAGGCCAGACTGATCTACATAGAGAGTTCCAGGACAGCCAGATCTGCATAATAGAGTAACCTGTCTGAAAAAGACCTCCTGCATCCCTACACTCCCCAGAAAAATCTGTCATCAGAAATGCCACTAACCAGTTTACTTTCCATTACAGTGTAGTTTGGCTTGAATAAGTTACCCTGGATGTCTTCATTGTAAAGGGGTTATGACATGAGTGGAATGCATAAGAAGGAATGCAGGGATGGAATCATTGCTCAACAGCAGTAGTAGAGAATCTTATAAACAGGTTCTCTAAAAAGAAGCCACTGTTGAAATTCCAACTGTAATTTCACCTGCATAGTTCAGAAGGGTTTGTGGGTTTTATTCCAGTTTTTTAAACTTCCATTAGCATTAGTCACATTCTAGGTAATTGAAATTTAGAAAGAGATCAGTAGTTTTTACAGGAAATGTTAATTAATTTAGTTGGGAGGAATTTTTTTTAATAATCTTTCTTTTTAACCCTTTGTAACCAGCAAGAAGTTGAGAAGTTTACAGACCTAGAGAAACTCTACCTCTACCTTCAGCTGCCTTCTGGTCTCAGCAGTGCAGAGAAAAGGTAGCCTTGTTCTTGTCCTTGTCTTTGTCAGAACTGCCTTGTTTGTAGGATGGGGCTAAGCTGTGTGCGTTAGGATTGGTGGGTGGTGTTGTATTCCTAGGGTTTTCAGAACTCAGACTGGCAAAACAATAGGTCATTTGGGTGTTTGATAATATTTGGTTAAGTATTTACATGCAGATTTTACTAATTCATTTGTGTTACTGGCTAAAAACAGAAATGTAAGTTGGGTTTTGCTGTATAGGCCACTGGGAGTATTTATGCAGTATAAAAAATTGTGAAAAAAATAACAGAAAACTAAAGAATAACCAGGTAAGTATTCTGAAGACTAAAATATAGCGTTGTTTTAAATGTAATGATAAGTAAGCACATCATAGGATGTAAGAGGAAAAAGAGAATGTACAGTGTTGAGCATAATTCTCTTGGTACTTAAGTACTTGGGATATTGCTTTAGTTTCATCATTAAAAACACTTCCATGGAGAAAATTGTTCTTCAGATTCTATTCATAAGAGTTTCATTACCTTTTAAGTATTTCTTAGGATTCATTTCACTCACGTGCTATTTTCAACATTCTATTCATTTAAAATTGTACATAAGAAGAAATGCAGTAAAAATTCCATTGCTTTTACCTGCTCTTGCCTCATACCAAATGTAATAACTATTTAAATCATTTCCTGATCTAAAAACATGCTCGGTATTTTGGAATCAGATGACTCTTCTAGGAAGCTGAGATTAATGTCAGAATCAATAGAAAAGCTTGCCTTATACTGTCTAATACCGATTTCATGAGATCAGCTTATTAAAGTACTGCCAGATAATAAAAATTCATGCTTTTGGTTTGACATGGTAGTTTATGCCAAGAGCCCAATTGTGTGAAGGGTTGTGGTGGGATATTAATCCTCTTGAAATCTCTCCCCTGCATTCTAGAGATGTAGTGGTTAGTATGATTTCAGGGTAGGTACTTCTACATGGCAGACCAAAGGGAATATAAAGAATTTACCATAATATTTGTTTTAAACATTTAATGATTTAGTAAGTTTAGGCAAATAAACAGGCAAGTAAGTGAGGAAATACTCACACAAAGGTAATTTTGGCCAAACAAACCTAATGTTATTATATCCCTACCACCTATCATGCTTTTGAATCCAAACCAGCAATGGAATGGGTCAGTAATTGCATTCTGACACTGATTGTAAAAACTGGCTCACAGTCACAAATGAACAATTTGTCTATAGATTACTGAGTATCTACTATATGTCCTGAGTTCATTTTGACCTGTTAATATGGTTTTTGTTGTTGTTGTTGTTGGGTTTTTTTTTTTGTTTGTTTGTTTTTTGGTTTTTTTGTTTTTGTTTTTGTTTTTTGGTTTTTTGGTTTTTCGAGACAGGGTTTCTCTGTGTAGCTTTGGAGCCTGTCCTGGAACTCACTCTGTAGCCCAGGCTGGCCTCGAACTCACAGAGATCCGCCTGCCTCTGCCTCCCGAGTGCTGGGATTAAAGGTGTGCGCCACCACTGCCCAGCTGTTAATATGTTTTTAATGTAACGTTTAGGCCTTGCTTAAAAATTATTAATGGGGGCCGGGCTAAAATGTGTTTATATTTTATGATTAGTGATCAGAATGCCATGTCATCTAGTCGAGCACAGCAGATGCATGCCTTCTCCTGGATTCGGAATACCTTAGAGGAGCATCCTGAGACTTCACTTCCCAAACAAGAAGTCTATGATGAATACAAGTAAGTGTTCGTGTCTTACGGTGTGATGTATTACAGTGGATGAGTACTATGTGGTACTGTGATTAATTTTGTCATTCCTTCCTTATTATCTAGCTACTAGTTGGGCACTGCTTTTAGAAATTTCCAAGACACCTTCCAGCTCTAAGCTTCTGTGGTAGAATGAATACAGAGCAAGATTATTAAATGAGGGGTTTGTCTAGGGTTTTGAAGGTAAGATGATGCCATAGGGACACTGAATTAAAAAGATTCTTACAGAATTTCTAGAAT
Organism: Peromyscus maniculatus bairdii; assembly: GCF_049852395.1. Lineage (NCBI taxonomy): Eukaryota > Metazoa > Chordata > Mammalia > Rodentia > Cricetidae > Peromyscus > Peromyscus maniculatus. Next base: position 70,198,061 of record NC_134858.1, read on the forward strand.
GGCAAGAATAGTGGGAGGGACTAGAGGAACAGTGGATGACAATAAAGAAATCAGTGCATGGCCAGGTGGCAGTGGCGCACGCCTTTAATCCCAGCACTCAGGAGGCAGAGCCAGGCAGATCTCTGTGAGTTCAAGGCCAGCCTGGGCTACAGAGTGAGATCCAGGGCAGGCGCCAAAACTACACAGAGAAACTCTGTCTCAAAAAAACAAAAAGGAAAAAAGGGGGAAAATAAAAGAAAAATGAGTGTATAACAAAAAACTAGGGGCTGGAGAGATGGCTCAGAGGTTAAGAGCACTGACTGCTCTTCCAGAGGTCCTGACTTCAATTCCCAGCAACCACATGGTGGCTCACAACCATCTGTAACAAGATCTGATGCCCTCTTCTGGCCTGCAGTCATACATGCTGTATATATAATAAATAAATAAATCTTTAAAAAAAAAAAAAAAAAAAACTAAAATATGTCTTTATACTTGGATTTTTTTAAAAGTCACTTTGTATGAATCTAAAACTATTTAATCCTCCATGCCAACCAAAGAATGTTGTGAGTTATTTATTCAAGGATAAGAGAAATCAGTGACTTAAAAAAAAAAAAAAAAAACACTGACACACAAATAACTTTGATATGTAAATAATATAGGAAACAGAAGTGTATAGGTTAGAGGGTTTCTAAGACAGATCATGACCAATAAGTGTGAAATTCAGTCTTGCTTAGTATGTTTATAATTTATTTGAAAGGAAGAATTCATTCTGGTAGAATAAATAAAGACAAAATTTTGTGGTTATTGAAACATCAAACTAACAAGAATTAATTTATTGTAATATAGAATTTGGAAGAAAATTATCAAATGCTGTTGTTAATTAGTCTAAAGTAATGCAGAGAAGCTACAATTATTGAAAAGATTGTTAGTATCAAAAGAAAACTTTCTAGCTTTACTCATAATTCTTAACAGCTCACGAAAGGGAACATAGTAGGGTTATAGAAAAAACAATGCGTACTTGAAATGAGCAAGAGAACAAATCTGAACTAAGAGCTTTAGTGTTTTGTCTTAAGAAAAGTTGAGCCAGGCGTTGGTGGTGCGTGCATTTAATCCCAGCACTCGGGAGGCAGAGCCAGGTGGATCTCTGTGAGTTCGAGGCCAGCCTGGTCTACAGAGTGAGATCCAGGAAAGGTGCAAAGCTACACAGAGAAACCCTGTCTCGATAAACCAAAAAAAGAAAAGTTGAAACTGAAAGTTGTTCATTCCTACTCTCTGAAACTGTCTAGTGAGTTTCTACTGTGTGCTGGACCCTGAGTATTTGAGGAGACTGGCACTAGCTCTGTCCTCACTCAGGATATATATACATATATGTATATAGTGGTTTAGTGTGGTGATGCTGTGTACCTATGATCTCAGACTGATCCAGGAGGATTGTTCTTTTTTTTTTTTTCTTCTTTTTTTTTGGTTTTTCGAGACAAGGTTTCTCTGTGTAGCTTTGCGCCTTTCCTGAAACTCACTTGGTAGTCCAGGCTGGCCTTGAACTCACAGAGATCTGCCTGGCTCTCTGCCTCCCGAGTGCTGGGATTAAAGGCATGCGCCACCAACGTCCGGCTGATCCAGGAGGATTGTAAGTAGAAAGTTAGCCTGAACTACATAAGAAGCAAGAAAAGACAGAGGAGAAAAGATGTATATTTAGAGTAAGCATAGATCCAGTGCAAGTAGGATAATTAAAATAGAGAAAACATTCTGAAACTTCTAAGAAGTAAATCTGAATTCAGTAAAAGAACAGTTGTATGATATGACCCTGAGTTGAAGGTCAAGAAAATAGATGTTGTCAACAAGCTTCTATTACCTGGGCAAGTGTTTAACTATTCTTTTATCATTTAGCACATCTATAAAATGAAAAAATTGAAGATGAATGCTGTAAAATTATAAACTCATCTGTAGTAGGAAATGTTGAAATTATCCAAAGATGTCTTGCTAGTTTCCTAAAAGAAAAATTTGACAAATGATTTTTAAGACTTATTTACTTATATATTTTATGAATATGGGTGCTTTGTCTTCATGTGCACCTGCACACCTAAAGAGGGCCTCAGATGCCTTATATACAGTTTTGAGTTGTCATGTGGGTGGTAGGAATTGAACTAACTCATCATCTCTAGAAGAGCAGCCAGTGCTCTAAACCTCTGAGCCGTCTTTCCAGCTCCAAAAATGAAGTTTTCATAGTAGACTAAGAAGAGACCTATGACATTCATGTATTCCTAAAGTGTTGGCCTTGCACTATTCAACAACTCATATCACCAACAGAGATATCACCTCTATTTGTGAAAATGCATGAAAGTAGTAATATTTTCCTAAAAATAATATGTTACTATTATATATGATAGTGAATTTTTCTTTGAAATCAAGAATATCAAAGTTTTTTTTTTAAATAAAAGAGATTAAAATTTTACATTGTTAAGGAAGACTAGTAACACTTTCAATCTTGAACCATTAATTTGCAAATTAGTTGAGTTCTGTGAAGAATGTCATTGGAAATTTGATGAGAATTACATTGAATCTGTAAATCATTTTTGTTAATGTAGCCATTTTTACAATGTTCTGCAAAACCATGTTTATGAGAGAGAGCTGTTTCCACCATGTTACTTCTTCAGATTCTTTATTCAGTGTCTTAGTTTTCATGTAGAGGTCTTCTATGTCCTTGATTAGATTTATTCCTAAGTATCTTGTTGAATATGGGATGGGTAGGTGTTAAATTGTTATAAATAGTATGTTTTTCCTAGTTTTTTTTTTTTTAGCAAGTTCATTACCAGTATATGGAAAAGTAACTTTTTTTGTGTGTTGGCTTTATATTCTAATACTTTGCTGAAAGTATTAATCAGATTCAAGATTTTTTTAGGGTCTACATTTTAAATGCAGAATCATGACATTGCCACATAAGAATAATCCTTTCCTATTTGTCTCCTGTTTGTTACTTGTCTTATTGCTCTAGCTGAGATGTCAAGAATTGGGTAGGGGTGAGTTTTGTTTGTTTGAGAATTTCATACATTTTGTCCATATCCTTTCCCTTCCCCCACCTTCCTACTGCTGTTCCATCCATCCCACATCTCCCTCTCAAATTCACGTTCTCTTCTGAATCCAGTTAGTGCAACTCATATACTCATGGGTATAATGTTGACCAGTGGAACATGTACAACCAACCAGTAGGCTCACCCCTGAAGAGGACTTGCTTTCTCTCCCTCTGCAGCCATCTGCTACCTTTAGCTCCTCAGCTAGGGGAGAGGCCTTCTGAACTCTGCCCCCGTCTATGCTAGAATGCTGGCTAATGTGGTCTGCAGGCAGCTGTAGCTGTGGAAAGTTCATGGATGCACCTTCCCTGTCACGACGAGAAGAGGCTTTCAAAGCATCCTCCCAGTCTTCAGGCTCTTACAGTTTTCCCACACCTTCTGGGGTCATTCCTGAGCTTTGGGTCTCGGGTGGTATAGATATCCTATTTGGGATTGGGTACTCCATAGTCACTTTCTCACTACATTTTGACCAGTTATGATTCTTTGTAATAATCTCTGTCTGGGGCTGGAGCGATGACTCAGAGGTTAACAGCACTGGCTGATCTTCCAGAGGTCCTGAGTTTAACCACATGGCGGCTCATGACCATCTATAATGAGATTTGATGCCCTCTTCTGGTGTGCAAGGAAACATGCAGACAGAAGAACACTACATAATAACTAAATAAGTCTTTCTGGAAAGCAAAAAACAAAAACAAAAAAAACCTCTGTCTGCTGCAAACAAGCTTCCTTGATGAGGGGTGAGAGCCGCACTTCTCTGTGGGTATAAGTATTTAGAAGGCAGTTGAATACTAGGTCAGTCTGGCAAAATGGTAGTAGTAGGTTCTCTTCTAGAATCTGTGACCTCCAGCCACAGGTTCTTGGCTAAGTTTACAGTAGCAAATAAGAGTTTCTTCCTGTTGAACTGGCCATAAGTACAGTCAAACAGAGTTGATTACCTTCAAGATATTAGTGCCACTAATTCACTAATGCAGGGCCTGTTGTTATTGTGGTTTGTAAGATTTTCAGCTGGGTGGGACTGTTGAGAACTTTACTCCCGCATTCTGCTTAACACCTTTCAACACCATGAAAGCTAGCAATCAGGAAGGAGGCTTCCAGATCATTACCAGCTTGATTTCTCCAATTCCCATGACCAAAGTATATGGTATCTTCAGCTAGAGGGTCTTACCTTCAATCAAGAGCTGTTTTGAAGCTGAGTGGTGGTGGCACACACCTTTAATCCTAGCACTCTGGAAGCCGTGGATCTCTGTGAGTTTGAAGGCAGCCTGGTCTACAAAGGAAGTTCAGGACAACCAGAGCTGTAGAGAAACCCTGGGGCAGGGGATTGGGGGCGGGGTGTGAATAGATTGGAGAGAACTGACACTCTTGTCTTGTTCCTGATTTTAGAAAAAATGTTTTTAGTTTTCACTCATATTGTAAAATGTTTTCTATTGGTTTATTGTATAATCTTTATTATGTTGAAATATTTTTCTTCTATTCCCAGCTTCTTTGGGACTTTTATCTTGAAGTCACAGAGACATTTAACCTGATCAAAAGCTTTTTCTGGATCTATTGAACTGTCATACCATTTCTGTCCTTATATCAATTTATATTTTGCATTACATTTATTAACTTATATGTGTTAAACCAAATTTACATCCTTGGAATGAAACTGCCTTGGTCAGGGTATTTGATCTTCTGTTTATGTTCTTAAATTTGGTTTACCTGAATTTCTTTGAAATTTTTGCACCTGTATTGACCAGGAAGATTAGCCTATGGTTTTGGGGTTTTTTGTTTTTGTTTTTGTTTTTAATATTCATTTTGGTATCAAGGTAATGAATGCTGGTTTCATACATTAGGTTAGGTAGTGTTCCTTCCCTCCTGCTTTACAGAAGAGTTTAAAGAGCTTGCTTGAAGCATTTGTAGACTCAGCAGTGAATCTATCTGGAAATAAGCATACTCAAAGAAGTACCTCACTGGTCCCCTAGATGACTTTAATCCCTTGAGCTGACAGTGGACATCAACTGTCACAGAAACATAATGTGATTTTTGTACTTTGCATTTCTTTAGCTAGACATAAAACCTGAGATAATTATATAACAACATAAATTTTTATCTTTAATAACTGTCCTTAATGGCTGCTATTTATCATGTAAATCATGTTTAGATGCCAGTTTACATTCTTCTAGGTTGTTTTAACCTTCTAGTTGTACATACAATAATGGCATTATGAGTGAACACTTAACACATCAGTATCTCAGAATAAATCCTAATATATGAAACATCTAAAGACTTGTGCATTTGTAATTTGGATAAATGTTGCCCAACTGGAAGAAGTAGAATTTTTTGTTTGTATATTTTTCATTTCCTGTATTATTTCTGTGTATTATTTTATTGTTATCACTTTTGTTTTCCTTTGGTTTTTGTTATTTCATTGTTGGAGATTTTCTTCTTATGTCTGATAATCTTTCTGTTATCTGTACTTACTTTATTGAGAAAGTATCTAATATAGCCCAAGCTGACCTTAACTCACTATGTAACTGAGGCTCTCTCTTGATCTTGTCTCTGCCTCAGCCTTCACTTCTTGGATTACAGGATTACAGATATGAGCTACCACCATGTCCAGCTGCTATCTGTTTATATTTAAATTTGGCAGGCAAAATAAAACCAAACTTGGGATGTTCGTTTATTTCCATAACTTGCAATCTGCCACACAAAGTCTGGGATTGCACACAGTAACTGAAAGAAGCAGTTTTGTTTTGTTTTGTTTATTTTCTTAATGTCCCCTGCAAAGACACATCTTTTTTGTTATGTTTTGTTTTAAGATTAGTTTATTTATTATGTATATAGTGTTCTGCCTGCATGTATGCCTGCAGGCCAGAAGAGGGCGCCAGATCTCATTACAGATGGTAGTGAGTCACCATGTGGTTGCTGGGAATTGAACTCAGGACTCGTGGAAGAGCAGACAGTGCTCTTAACTGCTGAGCCATCTTTCCAGCTTAAGAAGCAGTTTTGAATTGTAGAAAAATTGGTTAGTCTTGGTATTGTTTTTTAGTAAATAGCCCTTTTACTTATTTTGTTTCACTTTTTATTAGTTTTTCAGGTTATATAAAGTAATGGGTTTCATCATGGAATCTTCACACATATGTCATTATACTGTGTTCTCATTTGTACCTTTCTTCTACTAACTTAACCCAGGCCTCTCCCTTCTTCCACCAGTTAGTCTCTATCTTTTATATTTTATTAGCTTTCTTACTTCCCACCTCCTGTAAAAATTTTCTCCTTTTCTAGTCTTGTGACCTCCAAGCACACATACATCATATATGAAACATTTAGGTTCTACACGTAAGAGAAAACATAGTGTCTTTCTGAGTCTGGCTTATTTTGTGTAACATAATGGTTTCCAGTTGCATCCATTTTCCTGCATTGTTTTATTTATCTATACAATTGTATAAAATTCCACTATGTAAATGTACCACATTTTCCTTATTCATTCGTGGCTAGTTCTTTTTCTGTCTGTTATGAATATTGAACCTATAAACACAAATGTATAAGTATCTCTGTGAAATGTTAAATTAGAATCCTTCAGGTCTATACAAAAGAATGGTACAGCTGCATGGTATTAATATGTTCATTTTTAACTTTTAAAAGATGTGTTATGACTCATGTGTTTGATGGATTGGGTACCCATGTGGAGGTCAGGATAACTTTGTGCAATCTGCTCACCCCTTCCACCTTTTCATGGGTCCTGAGGATGGAACTCGGGTCGGCAGTCTTGAGTGGTTCCTCCATGCTTCCCTCCTCTGCTCCTGCTTGACTTCCTGGCCTGACTTCCCTCAGTGTTAGACTGGGATCAGGCCATGGAAGCCAGATAAACCCTTTCTCTACAAGTTGCCATTGTCAGTGTTTTTATCACAGCAACAAAAAGCAAAACAGAAAAGCCAGCAGGTGCTTTTCCTGCTGAGCCATATTGCTGGTACTGTTTTCAGGTGTTTTGTTTTGTTGGTTTTTTTGTTTTTTTGTTTGTTTGTTTGTTTCCATAACTAATTTCCATAGTGTCTGCATAAGCTACATTCCCACCCTCAGCTGAATATGAGTTCCTCTTTCTCTTTCCCTTACCCTCACCAGCATTTTTGTCACTTCTTTTCCTGGTGACAGCCATTCTGACTTAGGTGAGATAGAATCTGAAAGCAGTTTTAATTTGCATTTCCCCAGTGGCTTATAATGTTAAACATTTTTATATTTCTTTTAGAAGCAGTTCATTTATTGATTGGACAGTTTGGTTTTGAGGTGTTTAATTTTTACACTAACATCCTGGTTGTTAGTCACCTATCTCATGCATAGTTAGTTGCCAAAGTTTTTTTTTCCATCCTGTAAGTTCTTTTCTCCTTCTAGTGATTAATACCTTTGTTGGGGGAGGGGGGGCTTCCTAATTTGATATGATCCCATTTGTCATTTCTTGGGATTATTTCCTGTGATATTAGAGCAATATTCAGAAAATCCTTGCCTGTGCCTATATCTTTGAGGTGGCTTATTATGTTTTCCTCTAGTATTGTCCAAGTTTCAGGTCTTAACATGAAGTCTTTAATTAATTTTTAACTGAATTTTGTATTGGATGAGAGATAAGGATCATTTCATTCTTCTATATGTGGAATCCATTTTTTGTCTTTTTTTGTCTTTTTTTGTCTCAGTTACAGATCTCATTGTCTTTCTCAGTTCATTTTGGTAGTTGTGTGTTTCTAGAATTTTGATCATTTCTCATAGCTTAATTTGATGGCATTTAGTTTGTCGTCATTTTCTCTCATAGTAATTTTTATTTCAGTAAAGTCAGTAGCAGTGTTCTTCTTTCATCCCTTATTTTGCGTAATTTGAGTGCACTTTTTTTAGTTCTTCTCTCCCATACCCTTGGTCAGTTTATCAACTTCATTGATCTTTTCAAAGAATCAACTTTTGGTTTAATTTTTTCCCCTAATACTATTTCTTTCCTTCCCACTCCAATCCTCTTTTTTTTTTTTTTTTTTTTTTTTGGACAGGGTTTCTCTGTGTAGCTTTGCGCCTTTTCTGGAACTCACTTGGTAGTCCAGGCTGGCCTCGAACTCAGAGATCCACCTGGCTCTGCCTCCCGAGTGCTGTGATTAAAGGCGTGCACCACCACCACCACCACCACCACCACCACCCGGCCTAATCCTCATATTTTTTTCTTCTTTTTTTGCTTGTTTTTAGTTTTCTCTCTCTCTCTCTCTCTCTCTCTCTCTCTCTCTCTCTCTCTCTCTCTCTCTCTCTCTCTCGTTCTCTCTCTCTTTAGCTTAATGTAGCTTAATGTAGAAGAGTGAGTTTGGGCTTTTCTAGTGTTGGCATGTGTAGCTTTGTGTTCTGAGTGCTGCTTTGACTATATCTCACATGTTTTGTTGTGTTTTAATTTTTATTTACTTCTTAAAGTATTTTGTAATTTCTCTTGTTACTTCTTCATTAGCTTACTGGTTATTTTAAAATATTCTTGATTAATTTCCATGTATTTGTGAATTTCCATGGTTTTAGATAATAGCATAGATGCTCTTTGAGACTCTCAGCATACTGTTCTCTTTCTGGTTATTTGTTTTAGTTTTTTTTATGTTTGAACTGCTGTGTCTTTGTGTCTATAGTTAACCTGATTTGATCATGTTTATGTTAAACCTGTTGTACTAATACCTGACTTAATTAGAATTTTGCAATCTTTTACATTACTACTATGCCATCAAATTAAGCTATGAGAAATGATCATAATTCTAGAAACACACAACTACCAAAATAAACTGAGAAAGAAAATGAGATCTGTAACAGAGACTGAATTAGTGATTTAAAAGTACCAACAAAGAAAACCCCAGTTCCAAGTGGTTTCAATGGTAATTCAAAAACTCTCACATTGGGGCTAGAGAGATGGCTCTTGCAGATAACCCAGTAATTGCTGATGAGGTATAAATTACATTTGTTGGTTTTGCTGGTCATTTTCTGTGTGCTATACCTCATTTCATTCCTCTTCTCCTATTGATGTCTTTCCATTAAATAAATGGTTATTTTCTAGTAAGTTACTTTCTTTTTTTCACTTTCTACATTTTGGGTTTTCTTTCTCTTTTTTTTTAAAGATTTATTTATTTATTATGTATACAGTGTTAGGCCTGCATGTATGCCTGCACACCAGAAGAGGGCACCAGATCTCATCATAGATGGTTGTGAGCCACTATGTCATTGCTGGGAATTGAGCTCAGGACCCCCATAGAAGAGCAGCCAGTGCTGTTAACCTCTGAGCCCATTTCAGGTTTTCTAATAGTTGCCCAAGATATAACAACTATCATCTTAATTTATTTCAGAATCTAGTTTGGATTATACCTACAAAAATACATAAATATGTTTGCATGTGTATGTCTGTTTCCCTTACCCCGTACATTTTTTCTATAATGTGCCATCAGCCAAATTTATAATTGGTGTTATATGCAGTTGCCTTTAGTTCAGATAGGCGAATATCAAAAGTCACACATGGAAAATACATTTACTCCGTACTTTATATTTAGTTGGGGTTTTTGTTTGTTTTTTGTTTTGTTTTGTTGGTATTCTTTCTTTATTCATGTGAATTTCTTTCAGAGCTGCTATCTCATGCCAGTTTTAGCCCAACTGACTGCCTTTAGCATTGCTTGTAGAACACATCTGCTAGTATTGAATTGGAATTTTGTACCCCTCTGGGAATACCTTCATTTCTCCGTCACCTTTGAAGGATGGCTTGTTTTGTTAGAAATAGACTTCTTAGTTGACATGTCATCTCACTGCCCTCTGGTCTCCTGTTTTCTTACGACAACGAAGCTGTAGGTCTTACTGAAATGAGCATTTGTACATAATGAGCCACTTCTCGTTTCCTTCAGAATCCTACCTTTGGCTTTGACTTTCAGCTGTCCATAATGTGTGGTTCTCCAAGCTTTAGTACTTGTTTGTTGTACTTCTGAGATATGTAAATTAATTTTTTTCTTTAACTTGGGTAATCTTTAGCTGTATTTGGTTTTTCGAGACAGGGTTTCTTGTGTAACATCCTGGCTGTCCTTGAACTCAGTATAGACCAGTTTGTCCTCAAACTCACAAAGATCCGCCTGACTCATGCACTACCCTGCCCAGCTGCTGTGGGGTTTTTTTTGGGGGGGGAGGGTTGTTGTTTTTATGAGCATTGGTGTTTTGCCATGGTTGTTGGGTCCACTGGGACTGGAATTACAGACAGTTGTGAACTGCCACATGGGTGCTGGGAATTGAACCCGGCTTCTCTGGAAGAGCAGTCAGTTCTCCTAACCACTGAGCCATCTCTCCAGCCCTGCTGTTGTTTTTTAAATAGTCTGCCTTTCTTCTCTCTATCTCTTCTTTGGAACTCGGATGACATGCAAACATCTCAAGGACTCTGTTTCTTTGTCTTCATTCTTTTTTTCCTTTTGGTCTTCAGAGATGATAATCTTCTTAGTTGACCTTATCTTCATATTTGCTGACTTTTTTTATGGACTGCTCAGATCTGCTTTTTGTTGTTGTTGTTGTTTGGGGTTTTTGTTTGTTTGTTTTGTTTTGTTTCGTTTTGTTTTTTCCGAGACAGGATTTCACTGTAGCTTTGCGCCTTTCCTGGATCTTGCTCAGTAGACCAGGCTGGCCTCGAACTCACACAGATCCACCTGCCTCTGCCTCCCGAGTGCTGGGATTAAAGCTGTGTGCCACCACCGCCCGGCAGATCTGCTCTTAAGACCCTATTGAATTTTTCTCACCAGTTATTACAATTTTAAACTAAAGTTTTGAGTACTTATTTTCATCATAGCAAAATTTTATTACATATTTTCTAGAACTATAACTTTTATTAATATGTGCAGTTTCTGTCTTTCTGTTGATATTTCCTGTTTGTTGAATTTGGTTTCCCTTCACTCTGAGTATGTTTTAAGTAGCTGGTTTATCGCCTTTGTGTAGCAAGTCCAGCATCTATCTAGACCTCCCCAGGCATAGCTTCCAATGATTACAATTTTTTTTTAGGCAAAGGTTTTGATTATATAACTCATAATTCTTTGTTGCAAGTTAGACATATAATATGGTACTCTAGAAATGAGATTGAGTCCCTGCCCAAGGCTTGTGTCTGTTGCTTCTTACAACTGTTTCTCTTCCCTTTCTTTGGGAGGGGGCGGTTTCAAGACAAGATTTCTCTGTCTAATAGCCCTGGCCATCTTGGAACTCACTCTGTAGACCATGCTGGCCTCAAACTCAGAAATCCACCTGCCTCTGCCTCCCAAGCGCTAGAATTAAAGGTATGTGCCACCACCACCCTGCTAAGGAATGATGATTTCTTAAGTGACTGTTTTGAACTATACTGTGTTACTATGTCTGCCTACTGAAGTCTACCTAGCTTAATAGTCAGCTAATAAGATTAAGATTTCACTAAGTACCTGGAACCAATAAATCTCCCAGTCTTTATTCACCAGAAGTCTCCATGAGTGTGTACTGGGATTCAGCATCAACACACAAGGCATGGAATTAACTGTCCTTAGCCTTCACTTTCTGCTTTAGAGAGACTTTCTCTTTAGTCTAAGGTAGGGCTTTCTCAAGTCTCTTGAGCTGTCCACAACCCTCCAAATACATGTGATTTTCTAAGAGTCTCAGGACCATTCAAATTTTTCGCCGCAACACATCCATCTTATTCCCCAGCTTCTCTTTACTCTTTCTGGTTAGTTTACAGTTTCTGCAATTGTAGTTTGCATGCAGTCTTAGGCAACCCACAAAGCAAAATACTTGCTTATAATTATTTTTTTTTTTTTTTTTTTTTTTTTTTTTGGTTTTTCGAGACAGGGTTTCTCTGTGTAGCTTTGCGCCTTTCCTGGAACTCACTTGGTAGCCCAGGCTGGCCTCGAACTCACAGAGATCCGCCTGCCTCTGCCTCCCGAGTGCTGGGATTAAAGGCGTGCGCCACCACCGCCCGGCTGCTTATAATTATTTTTAACCACTTCTCCCCATCCCATCTCCTCAAAGGATCTTAATACTGGCTAAGCTCTGCTAGATCAAGTTCGATATAGACAGCCTTCTAGGAGGTCAAACATGGTAATTATTTATATACACAATAATTTAACTCTATTTTAAACTGCTGCAGTCTTTCAGGCATACTGATCATTACATAGTTATCTCAAATAAATCAAATGATTGTCAAGAGTAATTGTTTGATCTTAATTTTAGTTCTACTTAATGATACTAACGGTTCTAACCTCATCAAGGCCTAACCTAAAAGGCACTATAGCACAAGCCTGGGAACCAATTGACTTGGGGACAGCTGCAATCACCTACACTATACTGTGCACTCTGGCATTCTTGGGTGTCTGTGACAAACTCCAGAGCTAGTGTACATAGCCATGTCTTAGCTGTGTGTCATTGCTCTGCCCCAAAATAGGGAGCAATATGAAAGAAGTAAATTATTTATAGGTAATATCAGGCACTTTCTGAATTTTCTCTACAGACTCAATGTAATGTTTCTTTCAAACATTGGCATTTCAACAGTCGTTTTCTTTTACCAAATTTATCTTTGAAATTACCACAGATGTATTATTTGATTGACATTTTAAAGAGAACATTATCCAAACATATCTCTGGGACTTCCCTACATTTTTTTTTTCCCAGACAGAGTCTAACTGTGTAGCCTTGGTGGCCTGGAGCTCACTCTGGAGACCATGCCGGCTTTGAAGTGACAGAGGTTCCCTTGCCTCCTCTGCCTCCTAAGTGCTGGGTTTAAAGGCATGTACCACCATGCTGCCTAGCTTCCCTGTGTTTGAATTTGTTGTCATCTGTAACACATGAGTGGTAAGATTCATTAAAATAACAGGATGGACTTGGTTAAAAAATTGTTAGAAAATAATTAGAAAAATAACCACCTTAATAAATTATTCTGTATAAATATTAGAAAAAAAATTGATAGAATTTTGGTTGCATCCCAAGTATCCAGGGTACTTACAGCTATTAATTGGCAGTGTAAGTATCTAATCCATAAGATACGTAAATTAGATTAAATTAGACCAAACCTCTTTGTACAAATTCCTATCTATAAATTTTCTAATAAAAAATTTACCTCAAGGATTTGAGAAAAGTGAAGTAATACTTTTTATAAAGAATTCAATGATGTAAGATCTGGTCAGTTATTCTCTTGACTGTCTGCACTCATCTTCTCTACTGTGTTTTAGAATATTTTTGTAGATTAGATAATATTACTTTTGCACTATGTAATTAAATTGTAAATGACATGAAAAGGTACTAAAGACTGAATTCCATGTATTTGAGTGACTTTTTCAGTCATATTAAATGATAATTGTGCTTTCAGTCTTTAAAACATAATTTTAAATAAAGAACAAAAGAAAAAGACCAAATAATCTCATTTTAAGAATGATGTTAGCTGGACAGTGGTGGCCACACTCCTTTAATGCCCGCACTTGGGAGGCAGAGGCAGGCTGATCTCTTTGAGTCCGAGGACAGACAGGGCTACACAGAGAGAGCCCTATCTTGAAAAACAAAAACAAACAACAAAAAAGGGTGATGTTAGAGTTATTCTATAAACAGAACATTTTTTGTTCTTTAGTTTTTATATGTTGCCTAAAAACTACCTAACTATATGAGTTAGGTGTTAATTGACACCAAATCTTGCTTGAAGAATCCTGCATTTAAAGCAGGAAAATGAGATGTAAACTAACCAGCATCTTCCTTTGGCCTGGCATGACCCACGGCTTATAATATAGACCTCATTTCAAACCCATGACTGAGTGTACCCTATATATGCTCCATAAATTATACTTTAAACAGAATCACTATTCAGAACTTTACAATGGGTAAGAATGAAATTCTTTTTCTTCAAAAATTAAAACCACTGAAATCTAGAGAGGCAGGCCACCTTACAGTAGAGTTGTCATAATCAGGGAGGGACTCACGTGAGGTAACTCACTATTTAACAGTATGGCTGTTTCTGTGTGTAACAAGAAGTTAAGCTGTACAACTGAATTCCTTTCTCATTCTAAGCTTTCACAAAATTAAAGGGATACAAAGGGAAGAGGTGACTCTGGACCTTCAGGACCTCACATTGCCCTTGTTGTCAGCCGTACCAGTGGAATAAAATGTTGGTACAGATGATCTCTAAGGTCTCTTAGTTCACATACCATGTTTCCGTGTTGAAACGATCTCATGGCATTAACAGTGATGTCTGACACTGATGATGTGAGACTGAACGTTATCTCTGTGTGAACTCGCTGTATGTGCAGAAATGATAGCTCTGCTAGATGAGCTTACATGAGTACATTTAGGACCCTGAGTTTAACCAGATGCTGTTGAAAACAGTGCTGTAGACCTTTAGAGTGAATCCAGCAAATTCAGTCTGAATTTAATGTGCAGCTCTCAAGAATGAATGTTTATAAATTATCCTGAATTACTGGAAGGCCCATTGCTTCACTTTATTTACCAGACTGTACTGAAGTAACACCATACTGTGTGTTGCTGATTTCTGTCACTTTTTAATTGGTCTGTCCTTCTTTTGCAGGAGCTATTGTGACAATCTTGGCTACCATCCATTAAGTGCTGCTGACTTCGGAAAAATCATGAAAAACGTATTTCCAAACATGAAGGCACGCCGTTTGGGCACTAGAGGCAAATCTAAATATCCTTTATCAGAATGCTATCAGTGATCTCTTTTGGCTCATCTGCTATTGTAGCTCAGTTGGCAACTACATTTAGAAATAAATGTAAATCAACAGCTCAAAATCCTTAGAAGAATAACTACAAATGTCATTTCCCCCAGCTGTTACCAAGCTACATAAGAAATAGCAAGTGGTTTATGAGTTTATAAGATTCTGATAGATTTTATTTTTTACTTATTTATTTATTTTTGGTTTTTCGAGACAGGGTTTCTCTGTGTAGTTCTTGGTACCTGTCCTGGATTTCACTCTGTAGCCCAGGCTGGCCTCGAACTCACAGAGATCGGCCTGGCTCTGCCTTCTGAGTACTGGGATTAAAGGCATGTGCCACCACTGCCCAGCCTATATTTTATTTTTTATCGTTTTCACTATTTTATCTATTTTCATTCATATTTTTGTGTGTATACGTGTGCATGTGTCCTCAGAGACCAGGAAAAAGTGTTATATTCTCTGGAATTGGAGTTACAGGTAGCTGTAAACCTCAAAGTGTGGGTTCTGGGAACCCAATCCAGGTTCTCTTTAAGAGCTGCAAGAGCTTTTAAGCACTGAGCCATCTTTCCAGCCCTCCTTATCACTTTACTATCCAATCACCTTTGCATTAATAATAAAAATTAAGAAATTATGTATTTAGTAACTGTAAATTTTATCAATAAAAGTGGAAAAAAGATGTTAGCTTATCTTCTTTTTCTTCTCTAATTCAGAAACATGGGAATCTGCCTGGTAATTGATAGACAGACAGACAGATAGATGAATAAGTGAAGATGTGATAGATAAATAATGATGATGTTAATAATACACTCACAGTTGTTCTTGTCTTGTAATGAAAGATCAATATTCACTTTATTTTTCTGGCACCCATTAAAGGGGAGCATAGAAAAAGCCCTTCTTGTGACAGAGCCCAAACAGAAGTAAGGGGAGGAAGATTAAGAATTTATTAAAGGTTTTTTGATCCTAGAAGATTGTAAAATAGAGACTATCTTTTATTAGAAATGCATTCATTTCTTCCTTGCTTAGTTAGCTCTTGACCTTTTTAAGGCCTTAAATTAGCTACTGTGGTGATGAGAGAAAGGGACGAGGAGGAAGGCTGCCTTTCTAAAGGAGTCACAGATGCATTTGAACCACTCTACCCTTGTTTCCTGAATACAGATAGCAAAGGTCTTGATGTGCCTTTGGCATGTTACAGGTGATAATCCTGTATGTTTCAGTGGAAAAAGAAATGTAAAGGTTAAAGCCCTTGTGATACTCTCAAGAGCTGTTTTTGTCCCTATGCCCTGGACTCAAGTTTCCCATCCCTTTGCCAGGTTTCCATCTGCTGGTTCCTTCTCTGACCTGCTTGTTGCTGGTGGCTGGCACTGCATAGTGGGAACATTTATTCCTTTCACTTAGACAGTAATACTGAACATTCTACAAGAAATGTTTCGTTTTGAAAGCATGAAAATATTCTGAGTTTCTACTAGTAAATTGTGTTTTTACTGACGAATTCAAAAAGTAGGTGTTACCTCCTGGTGATTGTATTGTCATTTCATGTACAGTTCTTTCTCAAGTGCTATCTATATAGGCAGTCCATTTAATTTAAAGTGGTTTCAACCTTAACTGTTTATCACATATTGCTACAGTGGACTAAGGAAAAAAGCTTTTGTTCATATGCCAACACTGCCCAACCTTGACTTTCATAAAACTGGAGATGGAGTAAGGATTCTACCATTTCTTTTTTTCTTTCTTTTTTTTTTTTTTTTTTTTTTTTTTTTTGGTTTTTCGAGACAGGGTTTCCCTGTGTAGCTTTGTGCCTTTCCTGGAACTCACTTTGTAGACCAGGCTGCCCTCGAACTCACAGAGATCCACCTGGCTCTGCCTCCCGAGTGCTAGGATTAAAGGCGTGCGCCACCACCGCCCGGCGGGGGCCATTTCTTTTTAATAAAGAGAAATGTACCTTTAGTTGAATGCATTCTGTACAATATCCTGGTTCAAGTCACAAACTGAGAACTGTTCTTTCTACAAATAACTAAGAAGAGGGAGAGAAAAATCACCCACAGTGGCCAAAAGCTGCTTGCAAAAATGACCTACATAAACATGAAACTCAGAAAAACAGTCCTAAGATTACTAATTTGTAGATATGTCCATAGTGTATATTGATGATGCCTGTTTGCATAAGGAAAAAAATTGTAGGATAGCTATAGTATGATCTCTCTAGAAAAGAAAACAGGACTACTAAGCAATATAGTTTTTATTGATACTAAAGCTTTAGAACTACCAAAAACATCTGTTTATGTCTAGCTGCCATTTTTGGTTGGTTGGTTGGATTTTTGTTTGTTGTTGTTGTTTTGAGACAGAGACTCTCTATAGAGCCCTGTCTGTCCTGAAACTCACTATATGGACTACAGTGGCCATGAACTCACAGAGATACACCTGCCTCTGCCTCTCAAGTGCTGGAATTAAAAGTGTGTGCCACCACACCAGGCTGTAACCATTTAAAGTGCTATATTTACCCTGCACTTGACTGACTGTTCTTTACTGATTCCCTCTATATGCAAAGCTGTTACGTGTCCTCCAACAGCTCCTATATACTGTTTTGTCCTGAAATGTATGTTGTATCTTCCAATAAGAATACATATCTTCAGGGGCTGGAGAGATGGCTCAGAGGTTAAGAGCACTGACTGCTCTTCCAGAGGTCCTGAGTTCAATTCCCAGCAACCACATGGTGGCTCACAACCATCTGTAATGAGATCTGGCGCCCTCTTCTGTATACATAATAAATAAATAAATCTTAAAAAAAAAAAAAAAGAATACATATCTTCAATGTACTTCATTTCTCTGGAATTATTGCTATTGTCATTGTAGTTAGTTTATAAAGTTAACTTTTTCTCTTTGCTTTATATAGTTGGAAGGAGTTGAACCATCTGGGCAACTTCAAAATATTGATGAAGAAGTTATCTCTTCTGCTTGCCGTCTTGTGTGTGAGTGGGCCCAGAAAGTGTTAAGCCAGCCATTTGACACCGTCTTGGAATTAGCCCACTTCCTTGTGAAGAGTCATTATATAGGCACCAAGTCAATGGCAGCTCTGACTGTGATGGCAGCGGCACCAGCAGGTATGGAAACTGACCGACCACGTTGCTCTATTTAGGGATGGTAGCAGGAGAGCTCGGGGCCAGTCGGATGGCACAGTACGTAAGGGCACTGGCTACAAGCCTCCTGATCTGAGTTCAAACCTCAGAACCTGCATGGTGGGGGAGATGACTGACTCCCCTCCTGCAGGTTGTCCTGTGACCTCTACAGGCAGTCCGTGGCGCGTGTGCACCCATGAATAAGGGAATAAAAGTTTAAAGAATTCATTAATGAAGAATCTGACCAAAGAGCTTCATGAGTTCATTTTTACTCCAGTTCACATTAAATACAGATGTTTTATTAAGCCAACAAAATGAAAACTATTTTGTTATATTGTAGAGCTTAATCCTATACTTATGTATACTGCTCTGCTGGAATAAACTATTTGAATTTCCCTATAATACTGTTTGTTTGTTTATGTGTTGATTGTTTTTTTTTTTTTTGTGGGGGGGGGGCATGTTTCTCTGTGTAACAGCGCTGGCTGTCCTGGAATTTGCTTTGTAGACCAGCCTGGCCTCAAACTCACAGAGACCCGCCTGCTTTTGCCTCCCGAGTGCTGAGATTAAAGGCATGTGCCACCATACCCAGCACAAGTTTAACATTTTAAATGGGCATTACACTCAAGACCAAACTACTGTTGAAAGAATAATTCAGTTATTATTTTATCTGATCTTTGAAGCAAGAAAGTGAGAGAGCCATGTGAATTGTATTTTGTCACATATCAGGAAAGACAGTGTGCCTTAGAATTACTGTTCAAAGTGTGAAGAGGGAAATGATCCACCACTGCCCAGCAATACTTTTCAATTTTTTTTTTTTTTAAAAAAAAGGTGGCTGTTTTTAAATGTAAAGAATATTCTATGTGTCTAAATTAATTAGACGTTAAAAGTAAAATAAGATTAAATTTTAAAATTATGTGTTAGGCTTCTATCCCAGAAATTAAGCTTATAAATAAAAAAATCTTGAACACCATGACTGATTACCTGGTTTCATAAATAATAAACTTTTTGAAGTAGTACTATAAAATAGCAAGAGTTTTGTTTTTATTTTGTTTGTTTGTTTTTAGACGGGGTCTCTATTGTATAGAGACCAGGCTGTCCTGGGACTCATAATGTAGGCCAGGCTGACCTCGAACTCATAGAAACCCTCCTACCTCTGTCTCCAAGGTGTTTACCACACCTGGCTTCAAGAGAAATTTTTTTTAACTTATCTGCTTTTATTTTGTGTGCATTGGTGTTTTGCCCTCATGTATGTCTGTGTGAGGGTGTCGGGTCCCCTGGATCTGGAGTTACAGTTGTGAGCTGCCATGTGGATGCTAGGAATTGAACCTAGGTCCTCTGGAAGAATAGCCAGTGCCCTTAACTGCTGAGCCATCTCTCCAACCCAAGAAAATTTTTAAGGATGTTTAAGTGAGAATTTTAATTCAAAGAGAAATTTTTAGAACTGACAATTTTAGCAATTAATATTATTATTGAAATATCTGATACACTCCTAAATTAATAGCTGTGTGTGTGGTATCAATTCTGATGGAAATTTTTAAATGCCTTATTTCAGTTTTACCTGAGGTTGTAGAGTGAATATATTACATTACTTTAGAAAATTATTTCTGTGAACAGAATATTAACACAAACTTGTTTTCCAAGATAATTCTTCTAAGTTAAAGCTAAATATTTTTAAATCTGCAGTACATTTATCCTGAAGAGAATTACTGTTTGTGGGGTGTGTGTGTGTGTGTGTGTGTGTGTGTGTGTGTGTGTGTGTGTGTGATCTCCTCACTTTACTACCAGTTGAGAACCAGTATCAGCAAAATAGCCTCTCACAGTAGCTAGTCATAGCTTTTCCTTCCTGAATATAAGCTGTATGTGACCAAACCTGACTTTCACTTAATTAGACTCACGCATGGTAGTGCTTATTAAGTCCAATGTTTGTAGCTAAGTAGCTCACATACATGTTACCTCCCCTAATTTCCTTAGTAGGCTTGTGAAATAGGTGGTTTCACTCTAGGAAACCGACTTTGGGAGGTAAAATAGTTTATCCTTGGCCAGATAAGTAATGCAGCAAGGATTTAAATCCTGTTTGCCTATCTCCAAAGCCCCAGGTTGCCTCAGTTACTTCATACTACCTTCTTACAGTCTGGAAAAGTAAGACTTTGAGGGGTGTGGAGCCTTCACTATCTCCACTGAGAGTGGGAAAGCACCTCTGTGGATAGGGCTTAGAGTTCTTATGGAGGAGGCAGCTCCATCTGTTTCCCATTATTTGCAAGACTGACCAAAAGAGAATAAAGGAATTTTTGAGGAATAAGTGTGAAATGGAGAGATGGCTCGGCAGTTAAGAGCACATGGAGAGAACCTAGGTTCTATTCCCAGGACCCACATGTCAGCTCTCAACCACGTAACTCCTGTCCCAGGAGATCTGAAGCCCTCTTCTGACCTTTGCAGGTACCAGGCGTACACATAATGCACATACAGGAAGACAAAACATTCATACACATAAAATAATAAATCTTTAAAATGTACTGAAAATTATACATATGAAGAGGTGATTTCCATATTTAAAAGCAATTTATGGGGACATTGAACTTTTTGTCAGATATCATTACTGAAAACTTTAAATCTATTGAAATTTTGTTCTTGACTCAGTAAACTTTTAAAATAATATTTATGATAAATATTTTCACCCTTTGAAGGTAAATTAATTTTTTTTAAAGATACAGTGTCTGTCTTAAGAACAGGTTGTTGCAAATGTCCTTTTTGTGAGTCAGCTGCTTGGAACTCATTCCTGTTCAGAGACTCTGGCAAGAGGACAAGACAGGAAGCTGTGAGCCATTGGCAGAGGTTTTACTGGGTGTGCAGGTGCTGGGAAGAAAGCTGAGACAGCCAGAGGAAGCCGTAAGGCTAAGTTCAACTGGGAAAAAACAGTGATTACATGATTTAAAAGAAAGAGAAGATCCAAACTGAAGGATTGCCGACCAGAGTTTGCAGAAGAGAGCTCCTGTGTCTTTCTGTCTTCCAGCCTTCCTCCCCTGCCCGCACCCAGTTGTGGCTGTAACTAGAGAGCTAAAGAGCAGGACGGGACAGAAGGCAAGGTGCCAGAGCAGGCTACCCTGCCCCTCCACAGCACACGGGAACTTCCTACTACCTTAGTGCCACTTCCCACGTACAGAACGAGCTTTGTAAAAGGGCTTTTGTTACATACTCAGTTTTCTTAACATTGATCTTGCTTTTTTTTTTTTTCTGCTATCTTGCTACTCTATTTAAAAGTTTTCTTAGTAACACTTTTCAAAATGCCTTAACATTAGAAATTCTGCTTCTTAATTCCTCTAGGTCACACTGGAATAACCATAAAGTAACAATTAAAATAATGGTTCATATTTTTGTGAATTTCTGGTAAGATTAAAAACTTGTTTTCCCCACATAAATTTTTCTAGGCTATGGAGTGGTTTTAGTGAATATTTATTAGGTTATCCTTATGGGCTGAATATTAAAATTATGAAATGTATTAATTTCATCCTAATTACAGAAAGGGATAGGAAAACTTGCTGTCATCTAATACAATGTAAAAATGCTCTGTTGGCATGCATTTTTGTTAGTGTCCCCAAATTTATGATATAGCTAATCTTTTAAAATTGTTTGCCATTGTTTACTTAACTGAAACTGCCCTGGTCAAATCGTATTTTAGGATGTCAAAATCTTGCTGACAAATATTTATAAATGAAAGTCTATTACTTTGCTTTGTAACTAAGATGTGAATTACAATGTGCTGGCTTAGTTGTTTTTCCTGTAGCTAGCTAGCTACATACTCAAACTGAGTAATGTGGTTTTCCACAAGAGCCAGCATTTATTTTAGCTTTCCTTTGTGTTTATTTTCAGGACTCAAAGGAATTCCCCAGCCCTCTGCTTTTATACCTACAGCTGAAAGTAATTCTTTTCAACCTCAAGTAAAGACTTTGCCATCTCCGATTGATGCTAAGCAACAGTTGCAACGGAAAATTCAAAAAAAACAGCAAGAACAGAAACTACAATCCCCATTGCCAGGAGAATCCTCAGCAAAAAAACCAGAAGGCACTACAGCTAATGGAGTGGCTAATCTACCCAATGGAAACCCTGCTATCCTTTCTCCCCAGCCCATTGGAATCGTGGTGGCAGCTGTCCCTAGTCCCATTCCGGTAATATTATTACTAGAGTTTGGCCTTACTGAGATGCTGAGAAGTCATTTATTTTATTAGAAGTGGCAGGTGAGAAGGCAAGGGTTTATGTAGCTATAATCATAAGCTGGCTTTATGACCAGACTCCCCTTCGGTCGTTTGTCTTTCATTTCAATGTGTATTGCTGATGAAAAGCAAACTCTAAACCTAACAGAAGGGAAGATAGAAAGGATGAAGATTTGGGCTGGAGAGATGGCTCAAAGGTTAAGAGCACCGACTGCTCTTCCAGAGGTCCTGAGTTCAATTCCCAGCAACCACATGGTGGCTGATGACCATCTGTAGTGAAATCTGGCGCCCTCTTCTGGCCTGCAGGCATACATGCAGGCAGAACACTGTATACATAATAAATAAATAAATCTTTTAAAAAAAAAAGAAAAGAAAAGAAAGGATGAAGATTTGTAAGGTGTGCATATAACCAGTCAGAACTTGAGTAAGAATAAATCCATTTCGAAGTTGTTTTATCTCTGGCTGAGTCAAGAAAATATAATCAGCCAGGCGGTAGTGGCATACGCCTTTAATCCCAGCACTGGGGAAGCAGAGGCAGGTGGATCTCTGTGAGTTTGAGGCCAGCCTGGGCTACAGAGTGAGTTCCAGGAAAGGCACAATGCTACACAAAGAAACCCTGTCTCAAAAAAAAAAAAAAAAGAAAAAAGAAAAAAAAGAAAGAAAGAAAATATAATCATAAACTTTTGGGAGCCTAAATGTTCTGAATATTGAAGTAGATCATATTAGAATATAGTGTTAGTGATTTTATAATTTAATGTGAGCCTGCTTCTGCGGTTAGCTGGGTAGATTTAGGAGTAGAATATTGTTCAGGTTACTATCACACAACTAACATAGTAAAGGGACTTTTCAAATGCAAGTGTATCTTTCTAAAGTAATAACCTTACATTATTATTGGTATTATTATTAAGGGAATATTTTCTCTTATTTTTCTTCTCCATATAAGTATCTTTATCATTGCTATTCCATTAAAATTTCAAATAGCTGATATCTATATTGTCCCCTGAGGAACAGACTTCAGGAGATCTCAATTTTGTCTCGGACCTCCTTATCCTTGGTAGTTTTTAAGGCTCTGAACGTCCCCCTATGGGTGAGCTGTCTTCTTAGAACAGATTCCAGTAGATACTTTACCTTTCTTCATGATTGTAGCTCTTCTCCCTGTAACCTCATGAACCCACTAGTTAGGCAAGTATTTATCATAGGTATGAAGTATTTTGTTCTGTCAACTGGTAAGTAACCTAGTTTTCCCCTGTGTATTACTATGTTTCATAACTTTGTTGCATTATGGCTCTATTTGTTAGCACATTTGTGGGTCTACTTGTATACAGAATGACCCCATAGAACTCTCTTCTAACATTAAAACTACCTTACTTCTTCTTAATTAACACTTAATAAATCCTTTAATACTATGTAGATGTACAACATACTGTTGTAACCTAGACCTATTAAAATGAACTTCGTGTTTTCTACATTTTTGCAGGTCCAGAGGACCAGGCAGTTAGTAACTTCACCAAGTCCAATGAGTTCTCCTGATGGCAAGGTTCTTCCCCTCAATGTGCAGGTGGTCACTCAGCACATGCAGTCTGTGAAACAGACACCAAAGACTCCTCAGAACGTTCCAGCCAGTCCTGGTGGGGACCGTTCTGCCCGCCACCGCTACCCTCAGATCTTACCCAAGCCAGCAAACAGCAGTGCACTCACCATCCGCTCACCCACAACTGTGCTCTTTACTAGCAGCCCCATCAAGACGGCTGTTGTACCTGCATCACACATGAGCTCTCTAAATGTGGTGAAAATGACAACAATATCCCTCACACCCAGTAACAATAATGCCCCCCTTAAACACTCTGCCTCAGTCAGCAGTGCTACTGGAACAACAGAAGAATCAAGGAGCGTTCCTCAGATCAAGAATGGCTCTGTCGTTTCCCTTCAGTCTCCTGGGTCTAGGGCCAGCAGCACTGGGGGAACTTCTGCTGTGGAAGTCAAAATGGAACCAGAAGGTTCATCAGATGAGCATCCTCTGCAGTGCCAAGAGAACTCGGAGGGGACTAAAGCTCCCCTAACAACACCTAGTGCCCTTTGGGGGCAGAAAGGTAATACAGATGGAGCAGTACCAAAACCTTCCAATGAAGGTGTCATTGAAGTCAAAGCAACTAAGGTCTGTGACCAGAGGACCAAATGTAAAAGTCGCTGTAATGAAATTCTGCCAGGCATCTCGGCAGGCAATAATCAAAGCACTGTTACTCTCTCGGTTGCTACTCAGAACTTCACCAGCACCAGCGCACCATCTAATGGTGACGCAGCAAATAAAGACCCTAAATTATGCACTAAAAGTCCAAGAAAACGACTGTCTGCCACACTGCAAGAGTCTCAGGTGCCCCCTGTAAAGAAACCAATTGTGGAACAGCTTTCTGCAGTTACCATAGAAGGTCAGAAACCAGGTACTGTCCAGAAGGACCAAAAGGTGCCACCTTCAGGGAGAACAGAAAGTCCAACAGCAGGTGCTCAGATGCCTAACAAGGTGTCAGTCAGTGTCGGTTCCCACATTACAGACGATCAGCCCTTGAACCCTACTCTTGTTGCCAGTGAATCAGTTCTGGAGCAGCAAACGACACCTTCATCGTCTCCAGATGTAAAAGTAAAACTTGAAGGGAGTGTCTTTCTCTTGGACCATGAGTCAAAATCAGATGGCAGCTTTAATCCTAACGAATGGCAACAAGTTCCTAAGGATTCTGACTTCATAGCTGCCAGCTGTGAACAGCAGCAAGATATTAGTGTTATGACAATGCCTGAGCATTCTGATATCCATGATTTAGAGAAATCTGTATGGGAATTAGAAGGACTGCCACAGGACTCATACAGCCAGCAGCTACATAGCCGGATCCCAGAATCTTCTTTGAATCAAATACAAGCACAGTCTTCAGATCAGTTACCATTGCAGTCCGAACTGAAAGAGTTTGAGTCTTCTGTTTCCCAGACAAATGAAAGCTACTTTCCTTTTGATGATGAACTTACACAAGATAGCATTGTAGAAGAGCTGGTGCTAATGGAGCAGCAGATGTCGATGAATAATTCCCATTCTTATGGTAACTGCTTGGGAATGACCCTTCAGAGTCAGTCAGTAACTCCAGGAGCTCCAATGTCATCTCATGCTTCCAGCACCCACTTCTATCATCCAATCCATAGCAATGGCACTCCAATTCACACACCTACACCCACACCCACTCCTACACCAACCCCAACCCCAACCCCAACCCCAACATCTGAAATGATTGCTGGGTCTCAGAGTCTATCACGGGAGAGCCCTTGCTCCAGGCTTGCCCAGACAACACCTGTGGATAGTGCTTTAGGAAGTAGCCGACACACACCCATTGGTACTCCGCATTCTAATTGCAGCAGTAGCGTCCCTCCAAGCCCTGTTGAATGCAGGAATCCATTTGCATTCACCCCAATAAGCTCCAGTATGGCTTATCATGATGCCAGCATTGTCTCAAGCAGTCCTGTGAAACCAATGCAAAGACCCATGGCCACACACCCTGATAAAACCAAGCTTGAATGGATGAATAATGGGTATGGTGGGGTTGGTAATTCCTCAGTTTCTGGCCATGGCATTCTCCCAAGCTATCAGGAACTAGTAGAAGATCGTTTCAGGAAACCCCATGCCTTTGCTGTGCCTGGACAGTCATACCAGTCTCAGTCCAGACACCACGACACTCACTTTGGTCGTTTGACTCCCGTCTCTCCTGTGCAGCATCAAGGTGCCACTGTAAACACCAACAAGCAGGAAGGGTTTGCAGTCCCTGCTCCTCTTGATAACAAAGGAACGAATTCATCTGCCAGCAACAACTTCAGGTGCCGGAGTGTGAGCCCTGCTGTCCATCGTCAACGGAATCTTAGTGGAAGCACCCTCTATCCTGTGTCTAATATCCCACGGTCTAATGTAACCCCCTTTGGAAGTCCAGTAACCCCAGAAGTTCATGTTTTCACAAATGTTCACACAGATGCATGTGCCAACAACATAGCTCAAAGAAGTCAGTCAGTCCCCTTGACTGTCATGATGCAGACAGCTTTCCCAAACGCTCTGCAGAAGCAAACAAACAGTAAAAAAATCACTAATGTTTTGTTGAGTAAACTCGATTCTGACAATGATGATGCAGTGAGAGGTTTGGGAATGAACAACGTGCCCTCCAATTATACAGCCCGAATGAATCTCACTCAGATTTTGGAAACGTCCTCTGTTTTTCCTAGTGCCAATTCACAAAATATGATCGATTCCAGCACTTCTGTTTATGAATTCCAAACACCATCTTACCTCACCAAAAGTAATAGCACCGATCAGATCAGTTTTTCTCCTGGAGATAATCAAGCACAATCTGAAATTGGAGAACAGCAATTAGATTTCAATAGCACTGTTAAAGACCTGTTGAGTGGAGACAACCTGCAAACCAGCCAGCAGCTGGGAGGTCAGGGAGCATCTGAGCTCACCAGCACTGCATCTGATTTCCCTAGCGACATCAGGTTGTCTTCTGACCTCTCAGGCAGCATCAATGATTTGAACACCTTAGACCCAAATCTACTGTTTGATCCAGGTCGTCAGCAGGGACAGGATGATGAAGCCACACTGGAAGAATTAAAGAATGACCCACTGTTTCAACAGATTTGCAGTGAGTCAATGAACTCTATGACTTCATCAGGTTTTGAATGGATAGAAAGCAAGGACCATCCTACTGTTGAAATGTTGGGATAAATTGTGTTTTATAATATGTAGCACACTGTA
The DNA here is from genome assembly GCF_049852395.1 of Peromyscus maniculatus bairdii. NCBI lineage: Eukaryota > Metazoa > Chordata > Mammalia > Rodentia > Cricetidae > Peromyscus > Peromyscus maniculatus. The sequence continues at coordinate 70,224,869 of NC_134858.1, forward strand.
TCTAAAGACATATGTATTGTATTTGTCTTAATGGAAGTGCCTCCCGCAGCAGAAACACTATTAATTGTGACATTTTAAAAGCGTTTGCTGCAGAAGTGGTTTCTTCTTCAGTAGGAAATGGTTAGACTTGCCTCAGTTCTGGACAAGTTTCTGAAGACAGTAGGCTGTAGAGCAAGTATTAGGTTTTAAATTTTATAATGTTCCCCATTTAATCACATTTGCTAGTAAAGAATCCAGCTTTTTACAAGAGCATTCTGGGTTTTTATTTTATATAAGTTTATTTTAATTCATCAGTTGATCTACAAAGAATTTAAAAGAAACCATCCATTTTTAGTCATAGGCTGTTTTGTTGTTGGCGTTATCTTTTAGGTATGAAATCATAGCTAAGGTAAACTGTAGGCAAGAGAGTCTTCCTTAAAACAGGGATAATATTCAGGTTATTATAAATATTTAAGCTTGAAACATGAAGCTACTGTAGGATGAGAAATCTCTGTAGGACTTTCTGGGGCTTTGGTACCATTTACTCCCACAATGAAGGGCTTATGTAGGAGAAAATAATGGAAAACAAATGTTAATTTAAGGAAAGTAAAAGCTGCACTAAAATTTTAAGAGGAAAACTAGTAGCCATTTATTTGTGACATTGCATTAGTCCAGTTTTAAAAGGTGGCTTTTAAAATGGAGCTCTCTAGCTCACACACTTTGGCTCTCCTCTCTTCCTGTCCCTCTTCCTCCCCCTCCCACTCCAATTCCCCCTCCCTCTTCCTCTCCTTCCCTCCCCTCCCCATTTCTTACACACACACACACACACACACACACACACACACACACACACACACTAGACATTGAAATTTAATAGCAGAAGTACAAGCATGTTAGGAAACTGTCTCGTGTTTTATTATTTGCTTGTTGAGGTTGGAGTGTTGTTAGAAGGGCAGTAGAGGCTTTTTCTTAGTTTCCTCACCGTAGCTCTGTGTACATACTGAAGTTCTACTACAGACTGGCTTTAATGCTGTCGTCATGGTGTCCTGTAGTGATCGGCTTTCCTCAGCTTGCTCACTCCCTCGCTTCTCGGAATGTAGTAATGCAGTTTGATCATGGATCCTTTGCAGAACACCAAGCAGGAAAGAGATAATGTTAAGAGCCCAGCAAAAAAGCATTTCCTCATGTGAGGTGTAGCCTCAGACCTTTGTATCTCTGATAAAACAAAGTGGGTGATAATAGTACTTGAAGAAGAGGAGCATTTTATTACTTGCTTAACTTATTTATTGTGATGGACACAGTTGCAAAAGAAGTAAAGCACTCAGGATTTGTTTTAAAGTGTTTCTCTATGGCTCCCATTTTGGTTTATGAATAGTATTTATGAATTTCATGTTAACACAAAACTAGTGGGCAGCTTCATTTAAGTGAGTTTCAAGGTAATTTTCAAAGAGATTAAAGTTAACCTTAAGTTCTTAAAAGCTAACATGAAACCATTCACTGTACTCTCCTGAACCTAGCCAAACTTTTCTTTACCTTAATTCAAAAAAAAATCAGAAGACTGCAATCTGAATATTAAACAAATATAATGGAAGAGTTAATTTAATAAGGGTCCATTGTTCAACAGGTTTGAAGAGTAGGGTATTAACATATTCTAATAAATCAATGGTGCTAGAGTTGGCTCAGAGGTTTATCTATGGATATGTCCTAGTTACTGGCATATGTGTGTGTTTGCTGTTAATTTGGTTTAATGATTTGTTAGGTTTTTTTTTCTTGATACTAGTTATTTCTTCACTGTACATTGAGACACAGCACTACTGCACACCAAAGTATGTAATACCCAAAGGAGACTGTGTGATTTCTTCTAACAGATGATGGGAGCCTTTCTCAGTGAGATACTCTGAAAAGGAGACTTTGAGGCCATTCTAATCCCTGTTTACATTGTTAGCTTCCTACTAATATAAAAATAATGGAAATCTTTTTTGATAAAAAAAAAAAAGTATAGAGACTGGAGGATTTTTAACCCCCCCTGTACAGTATTGCAGCAAACTCTTTAAATTTGGCTGAATTCGTCCAGCAAACTTTTTGGGGTTCATATATTGCACTAAATTTGTTGAACCTGTGGTAGGCACATCTCTTAGGATAAATGCAACCAGTACAGTCCACAGATTAAAATTTTTAAATGTGTTTCATTATGAAAAGACAAAATATCATCAAAGTGACAGATGAAATTGTCTTATGTAGCAATGTGCACTGATCTCAATGAGATATTTCTATTTCTTATTCTCTTACATGAGAATATTACAGCAGGAAGAATTTAGTTTGCTTCACCATGTTAATACATGATCACAAAATGTGCATGAGTGTTCTTGACTTATCTTGTACAGTACTAGGTAATCCTGTAACCACTTTTTTTCCCCTCTTGGCTGTATTGAAACTGGCTCTGTGTTAACCAGGTGAGCATAGTTATTCACAGGTTATTTTGCTTTTTTAATGTTTACTAATTCTGCTTAGTTGTTGTTGAATATGTTCTTTTCTTGGGTTTTTTTTTTTTTTCATTGTTTTGATGTTTGAAACATTTTGCATACTGTTTTATCATGATAAGACTTCATGAAGTAAATACTTTTGCATATAATTGCAATAAGCACTGACTTTTGAACTGAGCAGGAAGGAGCGTGTTTTGTGCAGTGCATCTGAGGTTCAGATAACAGTCTTGTACTACAGTGTGCTTACTACACCAGAGGCGACAAGAGCAAGCCCTGTTGTGTGTCTCATTTAGTGCAGAGTCAGACCCCGGTGCTTTGTTGTCTGTTGTACCTGCTGAGATTACAGTAGTGGAACATCGCAGTAGCATTTCAGTTCTCTTTTTTTATTAAAAGTGCTCAAATTGTTTTTTAAATGTTTTCAAAAACAATTAAAAACGTTTTATATTATACTGACTGGATGTTAAAATGATTTATGGGATGTATTTTTATGAGCAATTTGCCATTTTATAAATACATACCTGATGCTGTATTGAACTGGTGTAATGGGGGGGGGGGTGCAATTCAAAACATGCCACATCTCTCCTGATCCAAAGGAACTGACAGCTTGCTCTTTCTCCATTCTCTGGAATTGTGTTATTCACTTGAGATTTTGTTGCCAATGGTACATGGCATAGAGTTTGTGTTATTGAAAAGGCCATCTTTTCGTTTGTTCTTTCACGTGATATTTGCTTTCAGGTGTTAGGTTGGGGCCTATCTAGGTTGCTGTATTTCAGGAGCATTGAATACAAACATGAAAATCTTCAAGTCCCAGATATGTTAAGATGCACAGAAATTGTAAGCCAGGACACAGGCCATGGCTCTACAAAGAGGCAGAAGACATCAGAAACTTCAGCTCCTACAAAGGGAACCAGAGTCTAGGATGGAATTTGGTTACTTTGATACAGAATCAGCAAGAACCAGCATCTGGGACTACAACATATCCTAGACATGGTCTGGGTAAAACAGCCTCCTTCCCTGTATGTGCAGATCTTTGAATAGCTGACACCCCTCAGCTAGAGCCCTGCGGTTAGACGGGTAAAAGCAGTCACAAAGTCAGTGAAAACAGCAAGGAAGGTGGGTAAAATACAGGGAGACTCCCACATTAGGCAGGGGGCAGTCACAAAGGAGAGTGAAGACTGAGAAAGGAGGGGGTGAACTATATAGGAAGGCTCCCACATAGATCAACCTACAAACCAAAACTCCAAAGCACTTGAAAATGGAAGTAACCTGGAAAAGATCAGTCTCTCAAGACAAAAGCAATGAACCGCCTGGGTGTTACTTGAAGTATGATGTACAAAACTGCCTCGAGCAAGCCGTAGGGAAATTTAGCTGTTCTCTTAACAATTTTAGTGTCAAAAGTCGTAGCCTATAGCCCCATCCACTGGGGTGGTAAGGCAGGACGATTTTCTGAGCCTCGGAGCTTGCGATATCTGGAGACTTCAGCTCTGGAAAGCAGAGCTGCGGACAGAAGCTCAAGGAGTTAGCTCACTCACTGGTTGGTTTGCACAGCCAGCTCTGGTCTCTGTGTTTTCAGTTCTTTGATCACCAGCTTCGCTTTTATGTCCCTCATAGTCACTGTGGTTTCTGTAGCTTAATTATGTCCTCCATCCCAAGGATAGTAACAGCAGTTCTTACTGCCTTTATCAGAGAAAAATCCAGAATTCCCCAGTTAGTCATTCTACACACCATCCTAGTCTCACTGGACAAGCAAAAACCTAAAAAGCCAATTTGCTAGATTATTGGTTTATTATTCAAGGTTGGAAGAGGAGCATGCTTCCTGTGGCATGTGGTCATCTATTGGGCCATTGAGGTGGTTCAGCAGGTAAAGATATCTACCCCCAGTCTAAGTTCAGTTACCAGGACCCAAGTAGTGAAAAGAGAATGATTTCTACAACATGTCTACTGTGGTGGACTTGTACACACAAAAAATAAATAAATATACTGTAATTTTAAATTTTATAACCTAAAAAGATCAAGGATGAGCTGGAAAGATGGCTCAGAGGTTAAGAGCACTGGCTGCTCTTCAAAGGTCCTGAGTTCAATTCCCAGTAATCACATGGTGGCTCACAACCATCTGTAATGAGATCTGGTGCCCTCTTCTGGCCTGCAGGAACACATGCAGGCCAAACACTGTATACATAATAAATAAATCTTTTTGGGAAAAAAAAAAATCAGGGTTAGGGATTTAGCTCAGTGGTAGAGTGCTCGCAAGCCCAAGGCCCTGGGTTCGGTCCTCAGCTCTGGGGAAAAAAAGAAAAAGAAAAGAAAAAAATCAAGGACTTCATCTTTGGGAGGAGACCATTAGTGGTCAAAAGGAAGACAACAGCTGAGTAAGATCAATGAGAATTTTAAGTACTTATTTTTACATGTGTGCATATGTACATCCATCCATGTGTGCTGGTGCTCACCGAGCCCAAAGGAGAATGTTGGTTCTCCTAGAGCTAGAGTCACATGGTGCTGGGAACTGAGCCTGGGACCTCTGTAAGAGCAGTAGGTGTGCTCGTAAATTGCTCAGCCATCTTTCCAGCTTCTTAAGATACTGAGCCCACTTTTGGAGAGCTCAAAGCCTGGTAAAGAATTAGTTATAAAGTTGGCTGTATAACAAGCTGTGAAGAAGAAGAGGAGAGAGAAGGCAAGAATAAGGCTAAGAGTTTTTGTTTGATTTTGGTTTTACGAGACTGTTTCTTTGTGTAGCCTTTGCTATCCTTGGAACTAGCTCTAAACCAGGTTGGCCTTTAACTCACAGAGATCTATCTACCTGCCTCTGCCTCCAGAGTACTGGAATTCAAGGCATCTGCCACACTGCAGGGCTTTTTTGGTTGGTTGTTGGTTGGTTGGTTTCTTGAGAAGCCAAAGGTTCTTAAGGCTTCATTTAGAAGTTCACTGGTATAAGCTGTTAACTGCTATCCACCCTTCTCTATAAACTGACAAATTGGGTATTATTCTCATAGCTACAAATTGTCTCAGTTCCTATTACTGCAGTAGACCACTTCTTATTAAATACATATAATAAACAGCATATTGCAAGTTTGTTAATTGAATCATATACAATGTAAAGGTTTTTTTTTAAATGTATTCCTGCTCTAGAGTTAATAATCTTACAGGAGAAGGAAGTGAAGACAAAGATTTTCAAGAAAGACTTCCCGGATGGGCAGTGGTGACACACCTTTAATCCCAGTACTGCAGAGGCAGAGGCAGGCAGATCTCTGTGAGTTTGAGACCAGCATGGTCTACAAAGACTTCTAGCCAGGCTGTGGTGGCAAACACCTTTAATCCCAGCACTTGGGAGGCAGGGCCAAGCAGATCTCTGAGTTCGAGGCCAGCCTGGTCTACAGAGCGAGGTCCAGGACAGGCACCAAAGCTACACAGAGAAACCCTGCCTTGAAAAACCAAAAAAAAAAAAACACGGGCTGGAGAGATGGCTCAGTGGTTAAGACACATGCAGGCAGAATACTGTATACATAATAAATAAATCTTTAAAAAAATAAAAATAAAAGAGAGTTAGTTAGTTCTAGGACAGCCAAAGCTATTGCACAGAGAAACCCTATCTCAAAAAACCAAAAGAAAAAAACTTTCCCTTAGGAGTACTTTTTCTTGGAGAGAAGGGAAAACAGTTTTTAATAAGTAAAAAGAATGGCCTTGCTGCCCTGTGTTGAGTATTTCTTTGCATTAGGTCCTATACTAAGTATTTCACATGTATTCTCACTTCCTGATTATAACAGCCCTGAAAGAATAATTGCTTTTCACCTGAGAAGATTGTATTTCAGAGATGAAATGATGAAGGTGCCAGGGACAGTAGGAGGTAGGACCAGAGCAGCCTCCGTCTTAAAGCCCGGTCTGTACCTTACTCGGTACACAACAAGGTGCTCGCTCACACTACCTGCTGCAGTCATCTGAGCGGCTGGCTCCTTTGAAGTTCATTCCACTTTAAAAATTAAGAATGAGTTGACTTTGATGACTGGTATTTCTCTTCGTTCTTCTGCCTTCCAACCTTCTTTATTTTTTTCCTTATTACCTTTAGATTTTACTTGTGGTTTATTTTTCTGTTTTTTTTTTTTTTAAGATTTATTTATTCTGTATACAGTATTCTGCCTGCATGTGTCCCTGCAGGTCAGAAGAGGGCACCAGATCTCATTACAGATGGTTGTGAGCCACCATGTGGTCCTGGGAATTGAACTCAGGACCTGTGGAAGAACAGCCAGTGCTCTTAACCGCTGAGCCATCTCTCCAGCCCCATATTTTTCTGATTTTTTTGTAGTTTATAAAGATTTTTCTTTTTTTAATTTTATGTGTATGAGTCTTGCCTGAATGTCTGTGTCCACAGAGGCTAGAAGAGAGCATTGGGTTTCCCTAGAACTAGAGGTTCAGGTGGTTGTGAGCTGCCATACAGGGAGCCAAACCTGGGTCCTTTTTAAGAGCAGCAAGTGCTCTTAACTGCTAGCTCATCCTCAAAAAATAAATTAATAATAAAATATTTTAAGAAATTTTTTCCGGAGCTGGAGAGATGGCTCAGCAGTTTAGAGCACTAGCTGCTCTTATAGAGGACCGTGGTTCAATTCCCAGCACCCACATGGCAGCTCATAACTGTCTGTAACTCCAGTTCCAGGGGATCCAACACCCTCATACCAATGCACATAAAATAAAGTAAAAAAAAAAAAGGTTTTTTTTTTTTTTTTTGGTTTTTTTTTTTCGAGACAGGGTTTCTCTGTGTAGCTTTGCGCCTTTCCTGGAGCTCACTTGGTAGCCCAGGCTGGCCTCGAACTCACAAAGATCCGCCTGCCTCTGCCTCCCGAGTGCTGGGATTAAAGGCGTGCGCCACCACGCCCGGCACAAAAAAAAAAAGATTTTTTTTCCACCCTCAATCCAGCTCTAGAGAGACAGTATCAGGTAGACCTCTGAGTTCCAGTCCAGCCAAAGCTACACAGTGAGACCCTGTTTCAAAACAAACAATACGAAACTGAATAATTGAGGAAATTTGAATAAGGGCTTGTTCCTCGTGGATACTGAGGAGTTACTGGGTGTGCTAAGGGCACTTTGTTTATATGATAATACCCATCTGTTAGGCATAGTGGCACACACCATTAGGCCAGCCTGGTCTACAGAGTAGGTTCCAGTACAGCCAAAGAAACAGAGAAACCCTGTCTGGGACAGGATGGGGGGGGGGGGCGGGGGAATGACACCAAAACAGTAAATAACACCCATCTTTTTTATATCTTCACGCTGAAATACATAGATGGACACAGAATATGCCCTGGGGAAGATGAAACGATGGGAGAGGGGTGGAAGACAGCCAGAATGCTACTTAAAATCAAGACAGTTATTTAATCTGCATATGAATTTGTGCAGGTTCATCGTGGTTCAAATTTGGTTTTTACTCTGTATTTGAATGTGCTTCCATGAAAAAGTTTTTTTTTTCTTTTTTTTTTTTAAGATTTATTTATTTATTATGTAGACAGGAGAGGGTGCCAGATCTCATTACAGATGGTTGTGAGCTACCATGTGGGTGCTGGGAATTGAACTCAGGACCTCTGGAAGAGCAGTCAGTGCTCTTAACCTCTGAGCCATATATCCAGCCCTGAAAAAGTTTTTTAATCATCCCCCATTTTCTATCAAATAATAGATTTAAAGGACATATCTCAGAATCCAGGCTCCTTTGAGACGTGGGTAGGGCTGAGTGCTAAAGCTATGTGCAGTACATACTTCCCACTGTTATCTTTCAGAACTTGTCCTGCCAAACTTGCTGTTTCCTGGATAAAGCACATACTCTTGCCTCTGATCTTACTCAGGCTGTGCTCTCTTTTTCAAAAAGTACTTTTGGGGCTGGGGATGTTGTTGTATTTTAAAAACGGCGGGAAGGAGTCACACCATATAACAGGGCCCTCTTGGAGGTTTATTGGAGGGGAGGGGAGAGAAGGAGGCAGAGACTGGTCCCTGGGGAAGAGGGAAAGAAAGGAGAGATGGGAGATGTACAAGGCCTGCCTTTTATAAGGAAACATAACGAATGCGAACAGGGGGTGCTTTTAGTGGCTGCAGCTGAGGACATCCTGTCAGGACCCCGAGGGCAGGCCAGTACAGATGCCTAAATGCTAACATTCCTCCCTTTTGTTTATTATAAAAAGGTGAGGAGTTAGAAAGGGGTAGCAGGTGAGGCGGTGATGAGGGCGCCATGTTCTCCAGACTGCTTCCTGCTGGCCTGGGGGGGCATCGATTATCTTGGTGGGACCTGAGAAAACTAGGGTGCTGGCCACGTCCTGGGGTAGCTGGCTGTTTCACTTCATGGCCAGGCTCTGTGGAACCATCCGGCACCGACTGGACCTGGCAAGATGTTGTTCAGATGGATCCAAGTCAACTCCCTGGAGCTCACAAGAAATCATGATGAGGTCACCAGCCAAGACCGGAGGCGAGCCACGTGGTTGCTGTTAATAGTTACATGCACACACACAGAATTAAACAGGAGTTGAGTAACCAGTGTGTGCTGTGCTGTTAATAGACATGCACACACACACACAGAATTAAACAGGAGTTGAGTACCCAGTGTGTGCTGTGCAAGATGAAGCTGGCTTCTCCATCTCTGTGATTCGCATGTTGCAGCAAACAGAACATTTAGAGAGGAAGAGCAGACAGACACAAGCAGGTCTTGGAGCAAGGAAAAGGGAAGAAAGTGGAGAATTCTTTCTCAGTTCCCCAACTGCCTGGTCCAAAGAATGGCCAATGGGTCTCCAAAAGGCATTCCAACGGGATCAAGGAGGTGTGTGGCACAGTTCCCAAGGATGAGGCAGAGAGAATGGTACAAGCCGCTCAATGTCCTGTCGAGCAAAGAGCGAGGGCCTGAGGAAGCGCGCACAAGCTGCTCAGTGCGCTGTCAGGCAAGCACAGGAGCCGAGGGCTAAGAGCCCTCCAGAGACACAGTCGCCTGGTACCGGGACTTCGAGAAAAGCCAGAAGGCTAGGAAAAGACTGTGCTCGGGAAATGAAGCCTCGCTTCTAGGGGAATGGTCGGAGGCGCGTGGTACTGAATGGACGGCAAAGCGGTCGGTGAATGAGAAAGCAGATTTGTTGCAGGTGAAGGAGCAGGTCTGCTGCGGAGGCAGGCGGGGTCATAGCGTGAAGCGGGTTCCTTTGGCCGGCCCTGCCAAGGCATGTCACTAAGCAAACTCGCCACACACAACAGGGAGAGCAGAGAGTGAAAGGCTACATCCGAGTAGGGACTTGGTAAGAGAAAGCTTGAAAGTGGGGTATCTATCTATCGGATCGCTGGCAGAAATGACAAAGGTCCTGGGAAACACCGGGATATGGGATATGGGGCGCTCGTAGAGGCCATTTTATGGAGCCAAGTCCGAATGCAAAGGCAGGTAAGTTAAGCCCTTAAATCACGTGCTATATGGTGGTAGGTGCATTTTCGATGAGCGAGGTAGAGAAGGTGCAAGGGCTGGGACCTCTAGCATCCCAGAGATTCAGCGAGGACCAACCAGGAGGCACAAGCTGCCCAGTGGCCCATCATCCAAAAAAGCAGGGGCCGATGGGCTAGGAGCCCGAGTGAGACACAGTCTCCTGGTACCAGGACTCCGAGAAAAGCCAGAAGGCGAGGACTGTGCTCGAGAAACGAAGCCTTATTCGAAGCCTCATTCGTGGGAAAAGGCCAGAAGTAGGGGGCTTACCAAAAGCCGGTGTTGAATGGAGAGACCCCAGCAATTCCCATCCGTTAGGTGGGAAAGCAGGGCTGTTGCGGGCGGACCAGGTGCCAGGGTCCCGGCACGTGTCAGACTGCTGGGAGAGCCTTCCCCGACTAGGAGCCAGTGTTGTATTTTAAAACCGTGGGAAGGAGGCACCCCATATAACAGGGCTCACATAGGTTTATTGAGGGGGAGGGGAGAGAAGGGGGCCGAGACTGGTCCCTGGGGATGAGAAAGGAGAAAGAGACGGGAGGTGTACAAGGCCCGCCTTTTATAAGGAAACGAAGCAGATGTGCACAGTGGGTGCTCTTAGTGGCTGCAGCTGAGGTCTATCCTGTCAGGACCCTGAGGGCAGGCCAGTACGGATGCCTGAATGCTAACAGATGTAGTTTAATCAGTAGAGTGGTTACCTAGCGTGTACAAAGCATGCGTTGGAGCCAAACTACACATAGTGCTGCACACCTATAATCCCAGCACTGAAAAGTAGACACAGGAATATCAGAAGATCATGGTGATACTTGGCTAGGTATATCTCAAAAAATAAAAATACTTTTTTTTTTAAGCTGGGCGGTGGTGGCACACGCTTTTAATCCCAGCACTTGAGAGGCAGAGGCAGGCGGATCTCTGTTAAAAGGACCAGGCAGATGCCATAATAGGCTGCTCAGTCTTCTCTCAGAGATCAGGCCTCAATTTCAGTTTCCTGAGACTTGAGCAAGCAGTTTCTGGGAGGGCCGTGAACAAAAGACATAGTTCTTGTAGTAGTTCCCTTTCTGCACATACTCTGACTGCTCAAGGTTCAGTCAATTGTTTATTGTCTGGGACCCCTCACCAACTTAGAGCTACGTGCATGGGTCAGTGTGAACATGCTAGGCCAGCAAGTCCCCATGGTAGCTCAAGGACAAAGCCTGGGACTTGTCCAGGCCTGCCCAAAAATGGTAACTGTAACCCCCAACCAGTAAATTCAAAGGTTACACACCCTCACCCAATCATATGAGCAAAGGCTTGTACCACCCTGTTTGCAGTTTTTCCTTTTAAAAACCCCTCACCCTGAGAGCTCAGGGCCGTCCTCCTCCACCCGCTATGTCAAGTGTTGGACACGGACCAAGCCCGGGCTTGCTTGTTATCAATAAACCCCTGTGTGTTTTGCATCAGATATTGGCTCTGTGGTGGTCTTGCTGGGGGGGGGGGGGAGGGTCTCGCGATGCAGCCACGACACTGTGAGTTCGAGACCAGCCTAGTCTACAGAGTGAGTTCCAGGACAGGCCCAAAGCTACACAGAGAAACCCTGTCTGGGGAGGCGGGGATCACATCAGTGGTTAAGAGCACTGAGCTGACTGCCCTTCCAGAGGGCCCAGGTTCAACTCCCAGCACCCACATGGCAGCTCACGACGGTCTGTAACTCCAAGACCTGACACCCTCACCCAGACATACGTGCAGGCAAAATACTAATGCAAGCTAAAAAATAAAAATCACATCAACTGCCATCTGAGGGGAAAGCCTTTGCCAGTCTCTACCTCTGGCATTAAGAAAACTCTAGAAGTCTCAAATTCAGGTATTTGTAGTAGTATTTTGCCCATACATCTTTGTATCCTTATACTTGCTGAACTAGAACTTTTGTTTGTTTGTTTTGTTTTTAGACAGGATTTCTCTGTGTAGCACTGGGCTCTCCTAGAACTCCTTTCTCTGCAGACCAGGCTGGCCTCAAACTCACAAGATCTATCTGCTTCTGCCTCCCGAGTGCTGGGATTAAAGGTGTGCGCCACCACTGCCTGACAACTAGAAGCATCTTCGAGTCTCCTTCCCGGGTATACATCAAAGCAGGCCTATCAACTCCTGCAGCAAGGGCGCAAAGGAGGCTGGGGAGATGACTCGGCACTTAAGAGCACTTGCTGCTTTTACAGAGGACCCGGGTTTGAGTCCCGGCACCCACGTGATGGCTCACAACCACCTCCAGTCCAGGGGATCCAACATAGGCTCTGGCCTCTGAATTCCTGAATGTATGTGATGCACATAAACTCACATTGACAGAAGTAAAGAAGAGAGGGAGAGAGAGAGAGCGGGAGGGAGGGAAGGAGGGGAGAACAGGAAGGAAGGAAGGAAGGAAGGAAGGAAGGAAGGAAGGAAGGAAGGAAGGAAGGAAGGAAGGAAGGAAGGAAGAAAGGAAGAAAGAAAGAAAGAAAGAAAGAAAGAAAGAAAGAAAGAAAGAAAGAAAGAAAGAAAGAAAGAAAGAGAGAAAGAGAGAAAGAAAGAAAAAAGGCAGAAAGGCAGAAAGGAAGAAGAAAGAGACAAAAGAAAGGTAGTTTGAATATGTCCCCCATAAACCCATTTATTTGAACGCTTGATCCACAACTCTTAGAACTGTTTGGGAAGGATTAGGAAGTATGGCCTTGCTGGAGGAGGTGTGTCACGGGGGTAGGCTTTCAAGTTTCAAAAGTTTATTGTAGTTGGTTATTTTTTTTTATTCCTAGGTTTGTAGATGTAACCAACTGCTTATTAAATAAGAAACACAGAACCAATGCAAAGAAGAAAGCCAAGAGGTCAGAGCTAAGAGCTAAAACCTTACCCTTCCTCCTGCGGTGGTCCTGTCTCTCCTAAAGAGAGCTACTTCCTGTGTTAAAGTCTTTATAAAGACTTTCGGTTCTGCCTTCTCATTGGTTGTAAACCCAACCACATGACCGCCTCGTCACGGTCTGTCTGTACAGACCTCCAGGTCTTCTATGGTTGGTAATGAGATTAAAGGCAGTGTCTCCTAGCCGGGCGGTGGTGGCGCACGCCTTTAATCCCAGCACTCGGGAGGCAGAGCCAGGCGGATCGCTGTGAGTTCGAGGCCAGCCTGGGCTACCAAGTGAGCTCCAGGAAAGGCACAAAACTACGCAGAGAAACCCTGTCTCGAAAAAACCAAAAAAAAAAAAAAAAAAAAAAAAAAAAAAAAAAACCCAAAAGGCAGTGTCTCCAATGCTGGCTGTATCCCTGAACACACAGAGATCTACCTAGCTCTTCCTACCAAGTGCTGGGATTACTGGTGTGCACCACCACCGCCCGGCTTTCCTATGGCTTGCTAATAGCTCTGACCCCCAGGCAACTTTATTTATTAACATACAAATAACATTTTAGTACAAAATAAAATATTACCATATAGGTTCTTTTGGGGGGGCCTGCCACCCAGCTCTCAAATAAATCACACAATGTCTTATTATTACTTATAAATATCTGGCCTTAGCTTGGCTTATTTCTTGCCAGCTTTTTCTTAAATCATTCCATCTACCTTTTGTTTCTGGGCTTTTACCTTTATATATATATATATATATATATATATATATAGAGAGAGAGAGAGAGAGAGAGAGAGAGAGAGAGAGAGTTCTGCTTGCATGTGTCCCTGCAGGACAGAAGAGGGCACCAGATCTCATCACCAGATCTCATTACAGATGGTTGGGAGCCACCATGTGGTTGCTGGGGATTGAACTCAGGACCTCTGGAAGAGCAATCAGTGCTCTTATCCACTGAGCCATCTCTCCAGCCCTAGCTCTGAATATCTTTTCTTTCCTTCTTATTCTGTGTCTGGCTCTGTGACTGGGTGGCTGGCCCTTTCTTTTCTTGCTCCTTCCTCTCCTCCCAGATTTCTCCTCTTATTTATTCTCTCTGCCTGCCAGCCCCTATCTTTTATCCTGTCTTGCTATTGGCCATTTAGCTCATTATTAGTCCAATCAAGTGTTTTAGACAGTCAAATTAACTCAGCTTCACAGAGTTAAACAAATGCAACATAAAAGAATGCAGTACAGCCGGGCAGTGGTGGTGCATGTCTTTGACCCTGGCACTCAGGAGGCAGAGGCAGGCAGAGTTCCAGGATAGCCTGGTCTACAAAGTGAGTTCCAGGACAGCCAGGACTGCCACACAGAGAAACCCTGTCTTGAAAAAAACAAAAAGAATGCAACACTTCTTTACATCATTAAACAAATATTCCACAGCATAAACAAATGTAATACACCTTTAACTAATATTCAACAACAGTCTATGCCATTCCCAGTTAGCTCTCCCTCCCCCTCCCCTTCTCTGTCTGTCTGTCTGTCTGTCTCTGCCTTGTACTTGTGGATCAGATATAAGTTCTCAGCTACTTCTCCAGAACCATGCTGCCTGTCATGATGGTCATGGACTCTAACTTTCTGGAACAGTGAACCCCAAATTAAATGCTTTCTTTTATAAGTGCCTTGGTCATAGTGTCTTGTCACGGCAGTAGAAAAGTAACTAAGACTCGTAAGTGGGGTGGGAAGAGTACTAAGCTAAGAAATTGTTCTCTGTAATTGCAAGTAAGTGGAATGGGCCTTGTCTAAGATTCCCAGACTAGATATTCAATCCAAATCATCTATAGCCAAGATGCCTGCTTACAGATCTGCAGGGGGAGATTTGAATGTGTTTGCATTTTGAAATATGTTCCTTTCTCTGCCAGCCCCAACAGATGGTCACCCTTATTGCTTTTAACAGAGTTTTTAACTGATGTGACAGCAGCCATATGGTCTTTCTGGGAGGAGGCTAAATATTTGCATTAAGCGCCTCTTTGATTAATCCACCACTTTACTGTGTAAGTCGAGAACATCTTCAAACTGAAAGAAAATTAAATGAGAGGTTTTATTTCGTGTTTTTAATTTGATAACTGAGTCCACAGCATACAGTCAGAATTGTGAATATGTGCTATCCAAATATATTGTTGTTGGTTTTTTGTTTTGTTTTGTTTTGCTTTGTTTTTTTTTTTTTTTTTTTGATAAGTGCTTTGATTTTTCCAGGAGGAGTCAATGTAGGCCTGTGTTCGACTGTAACAATCAGATAAGCTCCTGTCTTCTCTCCTCTGGATGTGGTGGTCTTATGGATGGAAGGTGAGCTCCACCTTAGGAGAGGAAAAGAGACTAACATTTCTTGAGCACTGTGCAGAATCTTCCATTAACTTAGTACAGTTTGAGGCTTTGGACAGACTCACAAAGTAAGAAACTATTTCCTCCTGCTTCTTAGTAAACCCTTATCCACCTCAGGGAGCCCAGGTTATCCGGAGGACCCACAGGTCTCGACCCACAGGTTGAGAACCACTTCTCTAAAAGAACTAGGAGTAGGAATAATATGTAAATTAATTCAGTGTTATGGGAATATTACAGTCTTTATAGTATTCTTCAGCCTCAATAATATACAAGTAATTTTAAACCTTATATTTCAAATGAATATGAAAATATGGTAACTCTCAGAGTCCCATTCCTGAAGGGAGAAAATCATGGGTGCCCAGCAGGAACAAGCCCTTAGAAATTGTGAAACCCACCAGGCATTCATTGCTGATTCCCTTAACTCCAGAAGCAGAAACTGCAAGTAGACCAGGGTCTGCTTTGCCTCCCTAGAAATGACTCCTCAATTCATGGCTGATGCTTTGTTCTTTTACATCTCGCTTCTTTTTATGAGAAATGGTTCATCTTTGAAGCTAAGCAATCGTTTAGAGGAAGGCCTTGGACATGAGGTCCTAAAACAAATCTTACAGCAGGGTTGATGGGAATGTAGTTTTCTGTATGCTGTGAATGTGTGTTGCTCTGATTGGTTGATAAATAAAGCTGTTTGGCCAGTGGTGAGACAGAATAAGGTTAAGCAGGACATTCTAACTAAAAAGAGAGGAAGGAGAAAACAGGGAGGAGATGCTTCTAGCCGCTGCCAAGAGAAGCAAGATGTAAAGGTACCGGTAAGCCAAAAGCCACATACTGATTTATAGAAATGGGTTAATTTAAGATATAAGAGCTAGCTAACAAGAAGCCTGCCATGACCATAGTTTAAAAATAATATAAGCCTCTGTGTGTTCATTTGTGTCTGAGTGGCTGTGGAACCACGGAACCACGGAACCACAGGAGCCGGGCAGAACCAGGAAAACTTTTAGCTACACTGAGTCCTCAATTTGACCTTGGAGATTAAGGCCACGTCTTGTGGGGAGGTTTCTGAGGCCTTCCCTTCCTCCCTTGCTTGCTTGTGAACGCCCACAACTGTGCTACACTGTGCATGTGTGGAAGTCAGAGAAGAACTTGGGGAGCCAGTGCTCTCCTTTCACCTCGTGGGTCCAAGACATCAAACTCAGCTCCTCAGGCTTGGTGACAGGTGCCTGTCCTTGCTGAACCATCTTGCCAGCCACTGAGGCCATTTCTTGCTGTGAGAACTCTCGGGAACAGGATAGAAGGAGGAGGAGTTTTGTTTTCCAATCCAACGAGGTCTATATTTACTCTAAATTCTGCTTGAAAACTGCATTTCTCCTTCCTTGTCTCATGTCTCCTTCCAATATTTTCTCACAGGCAACTAAGAAGTTGAAAATTTCCTTTGGCCAGATCCACAGGTTCAAGTACATCATGTTACTGTAGGCATGCGCTTCATTCTTCATTCTATACTGTCTGGAAGCACAGACGAACAAATGTCTTCCTGACTGACTTCCTGACATGCAGGTATCAAATCGCCCGCAACCACCACACCCCACTTCAGGTACTGATTTAGTTTTAGTAATCTGCTGCCATGTGGAAACCTCCCTCAGAAGCTTTGTCATTTCCCAGGTCTCTCGGAGTGACTGAAGTAACACAGGTGGATGAATCTAGAAGTTGAGGTGTGTACAGACAGACGTTCTTTTAGGTATCAAATGAAACGTTACCCTACTTCTCAGTTACTACCACGTTGCTGGTTTTTGTTGTTTTGAAACAGTGTTTTATGAATCACAGATTAGCCTTACACTAGCTACGTGGCCAGGGGTGATTGTGAATTTCTGTTCCTTTTACTTCCAAGGCAGAAGAAAAAAATGTGAGGTCTCTGTGAACACCACAGCCAGTAGAGTGTCGATCACAAGAGGCAAAAAGGAAGTCCAGTTCAACATGACTCAGCCGGAGAGTCCAACACTGGATCATTTATTTTAGGCATATTTAGGCACAGCACAATTTGGAAAAACGTTGTCTGGTGATAATTAACTCAGTCCCGTGGGTGCACAACAAAGCTTAAGACATGCCTACATGGAAACTCTTGTGAAGCCCAAGTGACGTCTTCCACAAAGATGGATTCTGTAGGTTAAAAGAGGAAACAAGCTCAAGATAAACAAGCCCGTGATAAGGAGCTTAGGGAGGATCGTTCTGTAGATTGACTGAGACAAACTCGAGATAAAGGTCTGGGGGAGCTGGTGTGGCCCGTCCATACAGATAATGCAAAGGTCACCCAACTTAACCACATCTGTTTCCAGCCCTCTGGGCAGAAAGCAGGTTATACTTCTCTCTTTGAAGAGACAACCCTGTGTGTTTAACATTCCTGGTTTCCCAAGGGCTTATCTCTGAGCACAAGGACCTACATGCCTACCAAAATATAACAGCCTGAAGACAGATCTTTTGAACTGTGAGTGTCTGACAGAACAAAAGAGAAATTAAAAAAAAAGTATTAGAAGAAAATGCAAGAGCGTTGGGATACCCTTTTAAAACTTAAAATAGTCAGATCATCGGCATACTTGAGGGAGAAGTATAGATTGGGGGCATAGAAAAAACTCTTCAGTAAAATAACAGCAGAAAACTCCCCAGATCTTGGGAAAGACATGCCCATCCAGGTACGGGGCATTTAGATCCTCAAACACTCATGACCATAAAAGTACTTTGGTGTGACATATTATAATTAAGTTGTTAAAAGTACAGGACAAGAGCCAGGTGGCGGTGGCGCACACCTTTAATCCCAGCACTCAGGATGCAGAGCCAGTCAGATCTCAGTGAGTTCAAGGCCAGCCTTTTCTACAGGGTGAGATCCAGGACAGGCAACCAAAGCTACACAGAGAAACCCTGTCTCAAAAAACAAAACAAAAACAAAAAACAAACAAACTAAAATACAGGACAAGGGAGAAGGGAAGGGAGTGGGAACTGTGGTTGGTATGTAAAATGGGAAAAAAAATTTTGTTTGTTTTTGGTTTTGTTTTTTTGTTTTTTTGTTTCGTTTTGTTTCATTGGGGGGGGGGGGGAGGGGTCCAGACAGGGTTTCTCTATGTAGCTTTGTGCCTTTCCTGGAACTCACTCTGTAGCTCAGGCTGGCCTCAAACTCACACAGATCCACCTGCCTCTGCCTCCAAAGTGCTGGGATTAAAGGCGTGCGCCACCACCGCGCAGTGGGGATTGGGGGGGATTTTAAGAAATAAAAAAAAATACAGGACAAAGAAAGTAATACAAAATGTCAGGTAACAATTAAAGGCAAATACATCAGATTAACAGGAGATTTCTCAGAATGGACTCTTAAATGCCAGGAGGGCATGGAATGATGCATTTTGGACCCTGAAAGAAAAAAACTCCAACCAAGAATTTTGTAACCAGCAAGACTATACTTCACAGCTGAAGGAAAAGTATTTTAGAACATATTAAGGGAATTCATGACCCACTAGATCAGAAGTGTGGCACATGCGTAAGGGAACTCTATTCCCAGAAAAGAAAGAGCTTAGTAAACACTATCATTAAGAATATGAATAAATCCCACTAGGAAAGAGATATACTAATGAGGCATAATGAAGGAATATTACTAATACAGTAAGCCATCAGATTGACAAGTAGGAAGAAATAAGCAAAATATATTCAAAACTACATGAAGAATATCATGAGATTTAAATGTATGCCGGGTGATGGTGGCTCATGCCTTTAATCCCAGCACTCGGGAGGCAGAGCCAGGCGGATCTCTGTGAGTTGGAGGCCAGCCAGGGCTACCAAGTGAGCTCCAGGAAAGGCGCAAAGCTACGCAGAGAAACCCTGTCTTGAAAAACCAAAAATAAAAAAATAAAAAATAAAAATAAATGTATATGCCAAGTGTTGGCACCTAATTTTATTTAAAAAAAAAAAATGCTAGTGGACATAAAAAGTAAGTTCAGGCTACAGGGTATCAGTGGGTGACTTCAATACCAAGAGTAAGTTTGCATAACTAGAGAAAACATCCCATAATAAAAGCAACAGGCTTCAAGTAGTCAGAGAAACCTTAGCAAAACCATACTGGAGACAAAGTAAGACATGAGGAAAACATTTGAGGATACTGGCACAGGGAGAGACTCCAGAAAAGACTTCGAAAGCAGAAAAAGTATTGACACCTGGACTTACATCCAAAGGGTCTGCCCAGCAAAGCAGAGGATCGTCTCTCTGTCAATCCACAGAGTGAACCTGCCTCTGGTGGTTTGGACGAGCATGGCCCCACAGGCTCATGTATTTGAATGCTCTGTCCCCAGTCGGTGGAACTGTTAGGGAAGGACTGTGAGGTGTAGCTTTATTGGAGGGTGTTGGAAGAAGTGTGTCACAGGGCAGGGGTTGACGTTTCAGAACACCCCTGCCATTCCTGGTGTGCGGTCCCTTTTGCTTGTGGGTCCGGCTGTGAGCACTCAGCTGTTCCTGCCACTGTGCCTTTGCCCTACCGTCACGGACTCTCTACCCTCTGGTGCCATGAGCCTAACTAAATTCTTTCTTTTATTAGAAAAGAGAAAGAAATAAAAATAAATGTAAGTGCTAGATAGAATAGAACTGATTAAAATAAAGTAGATGACTTTAACAATTAGTCTTGGGCCGGGCGGTGGTGGCACACACCTTTAATTCCAACACTCGGGAGGCAGAGCCAGGCAGATCTCTGTGAGTTCAAGGCCAGCCTGGTCTACAGGGTGAGATCCAGGTCAACCAGAGCTACATAATGAGACCCTGTCTCAAAAAAAAAAAGTAGTCTTGGGTCTGGAGAGATGGCTCAGCAGTTAAGAGCACTGGCTGTTCTTCCAGAGGACCTAGGTTCAATTCCCACCACCTACATGCAGCTCACAACTGTCTGTAACTCTACCTACAGGGGATCTGACACTATTGTGGAGTAATCTTTTTGTACACTGTGAATATGTGTCACTCATTAGTTTAATAAAAAACTAAATGACCAATAGCTAGGCAGGATTTTTGGGACAGAGAGAATGCTGGGAAGAAGGGCAGATTCACCAGGAGACACAGAGGGAGCAAGATATGCTGGAGGACGGTAAACCCAGGAGCCATATGGCAATAGGTAGATTAATAGAAATGGGTTAAGTTGTTTTTTTTTTTTTTTTTTTTTTTTTTTTTTAAAGATGTATTTATTATGTATACAGCATGTTTGCCTGCAGGCCAGAAGAGGGCACCAGATCTCATTACAGATGGTTGTGAGCCACCATGTGGTTGCTGGGAATTGAACTCAGGACCTCTGGAAGAGCAGTCAGTGCTCTTAACCGCTGAGCCATCTCTCCAGCCCAAAATGGGTTAAGTTGTAAGAGCTAATTAGTAACAAGCCTAAGCTATCACCAAGCCTATTTATTTATTTATTTTTTGTTTTCTGAGACAAAGTTTCTCTATATAATAGTCCTGGCTGTCCTGGAACTTGCTCTGTAGACCAGGCTGGCCTCCAACTCCGGAAATCCACCTGCCTCTGCCTCCTGAGTGCTTGGATTAAAGGTGTGCACCACCATAGCCTGGAGGTTGAGCTTTTATAATTAATGTAAGTCTCCATGTCCTTACTGGGGAGCCGGCAGTCCCAACAAAAAGGTCTGACTACATAACACTCTCACAGAGACACACATACAGGCAAAATACCAGTGCACATAAAATAAATATAAATAAATAAATAAGAATTAGTCTTGCCAGGCAGTGGTGACACATGCCTATAATCCTAGCACTTGGGAGGCAGAAGCAGGTGGATCTCCATGAGTCTGAGTCCACTCTGGTCTACAAAGCAAGTTCCAGGACAGCCAGGACTGTTATGCAAAGAAACCCTGTCTGGGTGGGGGGAGGGGGGGAGCAGGGGGGGATCATTATGGGCGGGAGATACAGCTCAGTGATGGAGTGCTTGCCTGGTATATGTGAGGCTGCGTATTTATTCCCGACCACTGAAAACAGATTCACCTCCCAGGAGCATTGTGCTATTTTGTTTTTATTTTATGTCAAAACTATCTTAAATTTCTCCCTCCTTCAGTCCCCCTCTCTCCCTTCCTCCCATCAACCCGTCCTGGTTCCTCCTTTCCTTTCTTCCATCCCTCCCAGCCCCACAGCTTTTGAAGCCAGTTTCAAAAGAACACCAGCCGTGATAACAGGATCTGCAAGGTCTTTCATGCCATGCGGCACCTTTCCTCGGCTCTGGCCCTCAGCCTTCATGTCTCCTGGAACAGCGTGGAAGCCAGCGTTGGTAAGGGCTGCTCTCAGGGGCTGGAGAAACGGCTCCGTGGTTAAGAGCATTGGCTGCTCTTCTGGGGGACCCAGGTTCAGTTCCCAGAACCTGCATGGCAGCTCACAACTGTCTGAAACTCTAGTTCCAGGGGATCTCATATCTTCACACCAAAGCACAGAAAATAAATTTAAATAAACTAAAAAAAAAAAAAAAAAGACCTGAAACCCTGGTGGGGTCCAGGACTGGAGAGTGAGGGCTGGGCAGGAGAGCCACAGAGGACGGAAGCCCTGCTAGATGAGCGCCCAGGTCAGGGGTCAGCTCCCTAGTCACTCACAGGCTGCTCTGAAGACTTCTGTGCATTTATAGTGTTAGCTTTGATTTCCTAGATTTGCCCTTGGACGCTTCATAGAGTAGCGTGGAAAACCAGAGCTATCATAGAGGAACCTTTAGTTCACAAACTGCACAACAGCTGCTGAACTAGAGGAGTCTGAGATCGTCTGTCTCTAGTCATGGGCCAGAAACTAGGGACAGACACTTGTCTACACTGATTTGTTTTAAAGTAAACCTAGGGGATATGAGAATGCTGCCCAGCTGGTAGACTGTCTCGTGAACTGGGAGGTAGAGGCATCAGGATCAGAAGTTCAAGGTCATCCTCAGCTATATAGAGAGTGAGAGGCCAGCCTGAGATAAAGAGAAATCTTTTCTCAGAGGGGTTGGGGAAAAGGAAAAAGAAGGAGAAGAAATGGCAAAGAAAAACCTAGCCAGCCATTGGATATAATTGTAATGACTTCTTTTATCACGTAGGGAACTTAAGTGGAAAATGCATCAAGAAGGATTTGTACCTGTTTGGGGTCTCCAAAACAGACCAAGAGTGAAGGAACCTGTGGTGTCGCGTGGATGCTCCTTTCTCTTGTGTTCAGCTTGGCTGCCCTTTGCATTGTCTGGGGCAAGCACAAAGCTGCATGCTGTTCTTCAGTTTGACCACTAGATGGAGTATCTATCCCCTCCGTTTGACCGCTAGATGGCGCATCTACCCTCTCCGGCAGCTCGAGACAAATCCGAACAGTGTCTGGCTAGTGCAATACTAGCGGCTGCTCATGTGACCAGATTCAAAATGCAGACAAAGAAAGAGTGTAGGAACTCAAGATTCTGTATTTCAAAGCAGCACAGAGCTTTGAAATTCTCATTTTAGAGTTCTAAATTTATAATTTTTATATTTTTATTTACATTAGTCTATTTCCTTTCTTTGTTTTTGTTGTTTTGTTTGTTTGTTTGTTTGTTTTTGAGACAGGGTCTTTTTTTTTTTTTGGTTTTTCGAGACAGGGTTTCTCTATGTAGCTTTGCGCCTTTCCTGGAATTCACTTGGTAGCCCAGGCTGGCCTCGAACTCACAGAGATCCGCCTGGCTCTGCCTCCCGAGTGCTGGGATTAAAGGCGTGCGCCACCATTGCCCGGCCGGAGACAGGGTCTTGATACGTATCTCTGATTATCCTGGAACTCACTATGTAGACCAGGCTGGCCTCGGACTCATAGAAATCCACCTGCCTGTGCCTCCTGAGTGCCGGGATTAAAGTCCTGGGCCACCACTCCTGGCTTACATTAATCTATTTCTAAATTTCAAACACTGATATATTTTCCTCCTATGTTGTCCAGGCAGATTTGGAACTGCGTGGCTCAAACAATCCTCCTGCTTCAGCGTCCTGGGCAGCTGGGAGGGACAGGTGTGCACCAACACACTCAGCTCTGGGTCTACTCTATGTGCCCGGTGTGAACAAGACGTACTGTGGAGAAAAGACAAGTCCAAATTAGCAGACTTTTGGGTGACATCCCACCTGGTTTTGAATGTCAAGCAGTGTCCCTGCAGGTTGAGGTGAAGACTATCACCTAACACACCGCAGCCGGGCGGTGGTGGCACAGGCCTTTAATCCCAGCACTTTGGGAGGCAGAGCCAAGAGGATCTTTGTGAGTTCGAGGCCAGCCTGGTCTATAAAGCAAGTTCCAGGAAAGGCGCAAAGCTACACAGAGAAACCCTGTCTCAAAAAAAAAAAAAAAAAAAAAAAAAAAAAAAAAAAAAAAAAACAAACAAAAAGACCCAAAAAACACAGAAGCAGGGAGTGTGTTAGCCAGAGGTCAGAACTGGTGGAATGGGATATATATAAAAGGAATTATTAGCATTGTATTCAAGTGACTTCCAGGCTGTGGACCAAGTAGATCAGCAATGGCCGTCTCCTGACAAAAAAAAGCCAAGAACTTTGTTCAGTCCGCAAGGCTGGATGTCTCAGTGCTCTCCAGTCTGTGTTGGAATCCCAAAGAAGTAGGTTCTAAGACTACCACAGGAAGAACACCTCAGGACAGATGAACTTGTCAGTGAGCGTGAGGGCACAGAGCTAAAGCTTCCTTCTTCCCTATCCTTTTATGCAAGCTGCCTCCAGAAGGTGTGACCCACATTTAGGGTGGGTCTTCCCACCTCAGATGGTCCTGCCAAGAAAGTCCCTCACAGGAGTGCCTAGCTACTTGGGTTTTAGTTGATTCTAGACGTAGTAAAATTGACAACCAAGATTAGCCATCAGAGAGAGCATGAGCATACATTTTCAGGGCAGAGGTAAGATCTGAGAAACAGTAGAGGTTTAAATTTGGAGGTGCAGAGACTATAATTAATTTAGACAGCAATGGAATTGCTGCCCGAGATTTCTTTGGGGTACCAGGTGAGGAGTCAGGCCCTACTCCTCCATGTTCCATTCTTGGGATGACTAGGATCCCCCACTTTGCACACAGCACTAGACACTTCCCACTGGAGTGACTAGGGTGTGAACTTCTTGAGGGCACAGAGTCCATAGCGCTGTGCTCGATGCATGGTAGTGTTGTGGGGTACCAAGCAGAGAAGACTGCTCAGACACGGGTTTAGCCAATAGAAAGTCTTCATTAGCTGGCTGGCGACTACACTGGGTGCTGGGGATCCTTTCTCAGGGTGAGTTTTAACACAAAAACCGTATCCTGAGTTGACATACTTCAGTTAGCAATAACAGCTACCCAGAAACAGAGGTAAGAAGCCAAAAAGCAAGGTTAGTTCATTTAGAGACTTTCCCAGAACAGTGGACTTGGATGGATCTGGTCTTTGGTTTTATTTTTGCAGGTGGTGGTGTCTACATGCTGAGTTTTATGGCGCGAATGATACTCCCTCCATCATGGAGTCAGTTGTGCTAAGGTCTGAGGGTCTGTTATAGTCGCTGCTCCAAAGGAGCCTGGGAGCCTGGAGAAGTGAGAAGCAGGCATTGGACCACTTTAGTAGAGGGTAACATGTAATGACTGAACTAGGAAGGCTGCCGTGAGGATGATGCAGAGACATTTGAAAGGCAGACGCAAATGTGTCAAAATAAATATATATAAGATGGTACAGGGGTTGGGGATTTCACTCAATGGTAGAGCACTTGCTTAGCAATCGCAAGGCCCTGGGTTCGGTCCTCAGCTCCGGAAAAAGAAAAAAAAAAGATGGTACAGTGAGAGAAAACCCAAACTTAAACTGATTTTTCCCTACCTTTTCCACATTATAAAAGGTATTCATACTATTAATTTGAGTTTCTTAAGAATACTGCTGGGTGTGGTGGCGCACGCCTTCGATCCCAGCACTTGGGAGACAGAGGCAGGCCTCCGTGAGTTCGAGGCCAGCCTGGTCTCCAGAGTGAGTTCCAGGACAGCCAGAAGTGTTACACACAGAAACCCTATCTCGAACCCAGCACCACCCCCAGAATATATATAGAGAGGCATACAGACACACACACACATACACACGGACAGACGGACAGACGACAGACAGACATGGTACCATCTGCCTGTACTCAGAAGACAGTTTTGGGGACCACAAATTCTGGGCTAGGCTTGGTCCCATCGTAAGACCCTATCTCATCTCAAAAGACTAAAATAATAATAATAGTAGTAATAATAATAATAATAAAATAGTAATAATAATAATATAAATAAATAAAGGCGTATAGATTACGTACAAATGAGGATATTCAAATGAATATACTATTATGAAGGGAACTCTTAAAAAAAATCTGTCTGCAAATTTTACTGAATTAAGATGGTATTGCTTGAGCATCTGATATACATTGTTCCCATATAAAATGTCCTCTTAGGACGTGGACTAAAAACTGATTGCCTGGGATCTGATGGAGTGTTACAGGACCAAAATAGCCGTGCGATTCCAACAGCTGAGAGCCCTGCACACGGCAGACAAAGCAGCAAAATGGCCGCTCCTGCAGCCGCGTGGCGAGCCCAGAGCCCCGGGGGGCTTCGGCAGAGCGCGGTCTTGGAACACAGTGACGGGCTTTGTACCTTTGTGCGTCCTGCTCATGGCTTTCCCCCTAGTTTAAACATCACGGGCTTCAAAGGTTTAGGATTGTTTTTTACAACAGGGATGCAAAGACACCTCATTTCAAAAGAGAAGACCCTCCAAGCCAGATCTCCCCATCAGAAAACAGCTTTGGGGGGCGCAGTGCGGTTGGTCGGGTGCTGGCGTGGCGCGCACAAAGCCCTGGTTCATTCCCCAGCGCCAGCGCCCTAGACGCCCGCCTCGGCGGCGGCACGAAACCTGTGCCATCGAGCTCGGGGAGCTCAATTCCCCCACCCCTCACTACTTAGCGGGTTTGTGGCCAGCCTGGGTTACAGGAGCCCGGGTCTCCAAACAGCAACAACAAAAGCCTTACAGAGGGGGCAACAATGAGCGCACAGTGAGATGCAGGGGAAATGGCGGCGGCGGGAAAGGCAACGTGGCCGCTGACGTCTTCCCTGAAACGGGCCCCAGCAGCAGGGCCCAGGGAGGCAGGGAGGAGGGGGTGGCCCGGGAAGGGGGGGGTGACCCAGGCAGGAAGCCCGATCCAGAGTGCAGCGCGGCGGCGGCGTCCATCACGTACCACCCCAGCTCCAGGAACCAGCCAGACTTCTTGGAGCCCGGCTGGCGCTCCTGTCTCCAGGGGCTGGGTCAGCGCTTGCGGACCACGTGACTCGCAGGCACCGAGCCCCGGAGCCAGAGAGCCGGATGGGGGAAGGGCGTGCGGGGGTGGGGTGGGGGGTGGCCGGCTGCACAAACAAGCCTCAGACACCCGCTCGCTGATAAGAAGGGCCCGCTTGTTCTGTTCGAAACGCACAAAATATCCCCAACCATCTAGAGATCGGAGGCACGGTGCAAGTATCGTTTTTTAATATAAACCATAAGACATGAGGTCATGGCAATTTCCTGTCTCACACACACACACACACACACACAAAAAAAAAAAAAGGCAATAAAAGCCCTTCTTGGTTAGGGAGGAGGGGCCCAGGGAAGAGGCCAGGAGGAGGGTGGAATTCTCCAGTTGGGTGAAAGGGAATCTTTGGAGAAAGTCAGCGCAGGCATTCTTTCTGGCCGGGGACTTGGAAGAACCCCCCCACACCAGAGCAGGGGTGTTGCAAACAGAACCGCGGGGCCGGAGTGGGGAGGGCAGGCAGAAAGGAATGTGCCTGGGGCTTGGGAGCTTTCAAGGGTCCTGAGTATCCTAGAGAAGCCCCCCGGTGTTGTTCCTGGGTTTGAGGTCCCAGCCTGCGCCTCCACACACCAGGCTTTGCCACCCTCCCTCCGTCCGCCAGTCCAAGCAGCCAAATTAGCAAGGAAAACAGAAAGAAGAGGTTTTTTTTTATCCAGTGCGGCCATATTGGAAAGAGAGACAAAGGAATCTAGGGACCCCGTCCGAGGCCAAGCTAAGCAGTCCTGGGCAGGCTGTGGTCCTGCGAGCACTGTGCAGTTACTGCCTGTCTGACACGTTACAAATCCCTCTCCTGAAATTTTCCCCCTGGCGGGCCCAGGCTTTAGACTTTCTCGTCGCCCAGCATGAGGTTCCTGGCGGCGGCGGGAACTTCAGTATATCAGGGCCTGTTGTTTGGATAGTGAGAAGACCAGAAGGAAGGACACAGTGTGTGTCTCTTTAGAACGTCAGTCATCCCTGCCAGGCTGGCTCCAATAGGTCTGGTGCCTTTGGGAGGGGTCCACAATGACTGTGTGGACCCCAAGGGACTGGATTCAGTCCAGGAGGGCCCACACCCCAAGCAGGCAAGTGGGGGGGGGGGTAGGGATCCACAGCAGGAGGTAGCAGTCCCAGCAGCATATGGTATCCCCAGTAGAGAAAATACCCCTGCCTTCGAGAAGCAGAGAGCGGAAGGTGAACCGGACCCAGAAGCAGAGAGGGGAAGGTGAACCCGACCCAGAAGCAGAGAGCAGAAAGAAGGTGAACCTTCTCTCTGCGGCACAAAACTAGATGGTGTCACCTCCCACCTTGCCGCCTGCACTCGGTCTGAGATGTAAAGGGAAAAGAAGGGACTCTGAATGATCTAAATCTGAATCCTGGTTGGTTGTCCTAAAGAAAAGGTCCAAAGTAGAGGTGGCTATGTTTCCTTCAAGGGACAAGGTGAAACTTTCCATAATTTATAGAATTGGGGCGGGGGGGCTTTCTGCTTCCACTGACATGTAAACCAAGTTAAATATCTTTGCACTTGAGTTGTTTTAACCGTAAACTTCAAACCTGATGCATGTGTACACTTTCAGGCAAGTGTACTGGCCCTGATTTTTTTTTTTTCCCCAGACAGAGTTTCTCTGTTGTAGCCCTGGCTGTCCTGGAACTCTCTCTTTAGACGAGGCTGGCCTGGAACTCTTGAACTCAGAGATTCACCTGCCTCTGCCTCTCAAGTGCTGGGGTTAAGGTGTGCACCACCGCCACCCGGCGTGGCCCTGAATTTAAACACACACGGCTGTGTCAAGGTGCACGTGTCTAGTCCCAGATATTCATGAGGTCCACTTAAAGCCAACCTGTTCAACACGCTGAGACACCATCTGAAGCAAAAATCCCAGTGAACATACACGTGCACACATATCTCTCTCTCTCTCTCTCTCTCTCTCTCTCTCACACACACACACACACACACACACACACACACACACACACACACACACACACACACACTGTTCAGCCCTTGGATCTCCTTTGTTCTATTGGACCAGTCTTTCCTTTAGGTGATGCATGTCATTCTGGCGGGTCAGTAGTCACCCGCAGCAATATCATATCATTTGGGGAAAGAAAACATATCTTGGCTTAAGATTTTCAAGGGTCACCCCAAACTGCAAATTCCTTTCTCCTAGTATATTGTGTGAGCCTCACAAAGACATCTGATCTAGACCACTTCCCAGGAGGCCTCTGTGTGGAAGGCTTTAATTCTCTTCCCACAAGCCCTGCAGGTTCACCCAAGAGGCCTTGGTCTCAAGTCAAATTCTCATGTCGCCTCCTGGGTGGCTCACTTTCCTTCTCTGGTTGCC
This sequence comes from Peromyscus maniculatus bairdii, assembly GCF_049852395.1. NCBI lineage: Eukaryota > Metazoa > Chordata > Mammalia > Rodentia > Cricetidae > Peromyscus > Peromyscus maniculatus. The sequence continues at coordinate 70,253,537 of NC_134858.1, forward strand.
ACCAGACCTTAGGAAGTTCAAAATAGAAAGACCTCGGTGGATGGGGCTTCCAGAGGACTTCAGGCAGAGGCGTGCTGGATGCTTGCCATGTGGTGTCAGAGTATCTTCATTTGTTTCTTGCTCCCTTTCTGTAACATTCCTTCAGAGGTGACCACGGTCCTCACTTTACATCAACAGGGGTGAGCAACTGCCCTTCCCTTTGTGTAGGTGTGTGTGTGTGTGTGTGTGTGTGTGTGTGTGTGTGTGTGTAGACACGCATGCCTGTGCGTGTGTGTGAAGGCCAGAGGTGGACCCTGGTGTCCTGCTCAGTTGCCTTCCACTGTATTATTCGGAGGCAGCGTCTCTCACTGTAACTGGAGTTCAGCTATTGGACTAAGCTACCTGACTCCTGAAATCCCCCTGCCTCCGCCTTCCCGTGATAGAATTACAGGCTCACACTAGCAATGCTTGGATTTTTAGGTGGGTGCTGGGGGATCTGAACGACCCACTGAGTCGTCTCTCTGGCCCCTGGCTGTCTTCCCAGCAACAGAAAGCATGGCTGACTCTTCTTCACCTTGCCTCTCCTCCCTGCTAAAGACAGAAGGCTTGGCTGGCTAGAAAAAGGATACAGGCAACTAAGCCCATTTCTCCCGGACCCGTGTGGCCCTCTTTCCTCCATTCCCAATCTCCCATGTTGCTCTCCACCTCAACAATGAAGGATGCTCCTTCCAACCTTGCGGTAGCCATCTGTCTCTCGGCCTTCTAGTCTCCCTAGATCCCCCCACACACACCCTTCTGGGGCCCAAGTTACTCTATGACTTTCCCTGACACTTCATGGGAAGATTTTTACTCTTGCAACTATTCAGAATCCAAGTTCTTCTCCTGTGAGATTTCTGGTGTCTGTCCCATGTGGCACACTGCTGTGTGCATCCTCTGCTCTGTCCCACCCCAGGCCGCTCCAGGAACTCACGGGTCTCATCCACCTGGGTCCCACTTACCAAGGGACACTCGCTCAGGCTCTCTGAGTCTAAGATCCACCGGATACCATTCCTAACCCTCTGAGCTGCTCCTAGGCTGCGCTGCTCTGCACAGGCCGTGCACAGAGCAGGCAAACACACTCTCACTCCGCTGGCTGGCGGACCCATCAGCCTCCCCTCCTGCCATGGGAGCAGTCCCTCTGGGGTGCCCCAGCTCTCTTGACTCTCCTCTCTTTCTCTGATGTCTCCCTCCCAACCCAGGAAATGTTTCTTTGGTTTTCCTGCCTGAGAGAAGGAGGCAGGGGCCTGTCTGTGAGTCACTTTGTCCTTACTCTGCGGTTACTTTTCCTAAAGTCGAAACTTCTGCCCTCTAATACGCTTTAAGCTTTACAACCAAGCCTTTTTTGAATTACAAACAAGACCATTTTTTTTTTTCCCTTCCAAAGGCTTGGCTCACACATATCCAAAGGGCTGTGGTTTGAGATTCCTTTGGCAGGTATGAATACAAAAGTCCACTCAGACCTTCTTCCCCTTAAACTATTTCTTTGTAGACAGTGTCTGCTCTCACCAAACAATGAATGGCATTATTGGGTAGATGGAAATGTGCGCAATGGCTTTAGGAGAAAAAAGAAAACCTCTTCAAGGGGCCATGAGATGACTGAGCTGATAGAGAACTTACCAAACAAGCCTGACAACTGGAATTCAATCCCCAAACCCACATGAAGGTACGAGGAGAGAACTGACCCCCCCCAAGTGAGCCCCCTGACCTTCACATGCATGCCGTGGTGCTCAGACATACACACACATTAATAAAAATACATCTTTAAAATGTGAAGTCCTGGCCGGGTGGCAGTAGCGTATGCCTTTAATCCCAGCACTCGGGAGGCAGAGCCAAGCGGATCTCTCTGAGTTTGAGTCCAGCCTGGTCTAAAGTGCGAGATCCAGGACAGGCACCAAAACTACACAGAGAAACCTTGTCTTGAAAAAAATAAAATAAAATAAAATAAAAAATTAAAAAAACAAGTGAAGTCCTGACATCTCCAAACACTACCCCAGGATGTCTTTAGGGACAAGCTGAACTATGGCTTTGTTTTGAAACTATTGCTGATATTATCATTTTGCTTTTACTCTTTATTCTCCTTCAAGAGTGCCGTCATAAGCACTTTTTAGGGGGCTAGGGAATGACTTTTTTTTTTTTCTTCAGAGGAATGCAAGCACTTTGGAGAATATCCATCGAAAGAGTCTGTTTAGCTCATGGAACAGACCATGGTTTATAAATCATCTTCTTTGGAATATGGAATGAAACCAGAGCGGAAAATGTGGAGTGTGGTGAACACTGACAGGCCGGTCTCCCTGCACCCACTTCTCACCCTCCTCTATATTATTCAGTGTATATGTGTACTGTGTGCGTGCAGTGTCCCTGGAAGGCTGAGAGGGCACTGGGTCCCCTAGGGCTGGAGTTACAGGCCACTGTGAGCCTTGTGGGTGCTGAGAACTGAATCCGGGTCCTCTGAGCCACCTCTCCAGCCTCCAAGATTGTCCCTCCTTCTCTCTGTCCCCACCTCTCTTTCCATGTATGTATTTAGAGACAGGCTTGCTGGCATGGAACTCATTATGACCTTGAACTCAGAGATCTGCCTGCCTCTGCTTCCGGGGTGCTGGGATTAACAGCATGTGTCATCATGGCTGGCCTGACTTGCCCTTCCTCATGACATAGGTTGGTCTTGTGAATGAAATTTCAGTAAGAAGGGCCAGTGGGAGGGGCTGAGTTGGAACCCTGGACCAGCGGGTGGAAGGAGGGGACGCATTCTCACAAGCCGTGCGGTGACCGCCACAGATGCACCGTGGCACACACAGGCGCCCACACATGCGTACATATGTACAAAACAAATAAACGTGTGGTTTCTAGGGTGACTTTCAGGGAGAAGACTGAAGGCAGTTGAGCTGCTGTCCTGAGGGACCCTAGCCCACAGACACAGGCCGTGAGGGGAGACCTTCCCTTCTAACACTCCACGACTTCTCCTCGGGTGCAAGGCGGGCACAGGCTGGTGACAGCTTCTGCTTAGAAGTAACCTTATTTCAGGTCTCAGAGACGAGTCAAGAGGAATAAGAATTCTCATACAACAAATCTAACAAGCAGCTTGTGAAGTGTTTGTCTGTTCCCGTCTCTCCCACCAAACGTCGAAACAAGTTGGAGCAAGTAGATGGAGCATTCGCCTGAATCTGTGATTTCCTCTAAACCCTAAGCTGTTTGATCACAAAACACCTCTCAAAAAACAAACTGGAATGATAACCTGTGTTCGGCAAGGAAACCCTGGTGATGTCCTTAGACAATTGAGGCTCATGTAGCTTCAAATGTCTTCTTCACCTTACCTAAAGGCCACCTATACAGAAAGAAGCCAAGTGTAGTGATCCCAGCACTCAGGAGGCTGAGGCAGGAGGATCACCACTAGTTCAAGGCCAGCCTGACCTACCTAGTGAGTTCTAGGCCAGCCAAGGCTACAGGGTGAGACCCTGTCTCAACCTCTGAGAGAGACAGAGAGAGAGAGAAAGAGAGAGAGAGAGAGAGAGAGAGAGAGAGAGAGAGAGAGAGAGAGAGAGAGAGAGAGAGAACCACATGCGAATACCCCATAGGACATTTCCTACAGAATAATGATAAAAGCCTTATCTAGAGATAATGGGTTTTTTTTTTTTTTTTTTTTTTTTTTGGTTTTTCCGAGACAGGGTTTCTCTGCGTAGCTTTGCGCCTTTCCTGGGACTCACTTGGTAGTCCAGGCTGGCCTTGAACTCACAGAGATCCGCCTGCCTCTGCCTCCCGAGTGCTGGGATTAAAGGCGAGTGCCACCACCGCCCTGGCAGATAATGTTATTTTTATTGACACTTTTAAATTACTTCAAGTAACAATGTGGAAACACAAGAACATTAGGGGGAGTCCTCATTTATAATGTGTTTGCTCTGTAGGTTACAATGCAGCAAAAGCAAGTATCTGAAATGCTTAACTTAAATTTAGTAAGACAGATGGGCTTGTAATGCCATATTAAGGAGAATAATCAAAATAACAGCCAGGGAAAAAGAAGCTACACATAGCAGCTTTTAGCCATTTAGGAAGCAATGTAAGGGATTTTGCCTCTCAAATTGTTGCTTTCCTCCCTTCCTCCCTCCCTCCTCCTTCCTCTTCCCTTCCTCCCGCCCTTCCTTCCTCCCTCCTCCTTCCCTTCCTTCTTTCCTTCCTTCCTTCCTTTCTTTTTCAGAGACAGATTCTTTATAGCTCAGGTTGGCCTGGAGCTCCATTTCACCCTCCTGCCAATGTTTCTTTTCTAACTTCTTAATAATTTAAGGGACTGCCGGGTGGTGGTGGCACACGCATTTAATCCCAGCACTCGGGAGGCAGAGCCAGGGGAATCTCTGTGAGTTCGAGGCCAGCCTGGTCTACAGAGCGAGATCCAGGACAGGCACCAAAACTACACAGAGAAACCCTGTCTCAATAATAATAATAATAATAATAATAATAATAATAATAATAATCAAGGGACAACCCACAGACTAGCCCTAAATGCTGCTCCTTTTATTTTTATTTTTTTACTCTTTGAGAATTTTATAGATGTCTGCAATGAAACATGATCATATACTCTTCCCATTTCCCCTCTGCAACTAACTCCCCGATCCTCACCTCCACTTCCACCTCCCACCGCCTCCCAACTTCACGTCTTGTTTAACCAGGTCACTAAGTCCAGTCAGCGCTGTCCATGTGCTCATGGCTGTGTGGCCGTCCACTGGAGCATGGGAAAGCTACCAGCGGCCACACTCTCAAAGGAAAATGAGTCTTCCTCCTCTGCCACTGTCAATGGCCCTAGCTCCTCAGTAAGGGGTGGGGCCCGGAGAGCATCTCCTCCATCCAGGAGGAGTTTGGGCTGACTTGATCTCCCATAGGTCTGGGACAGGTCAACATAGCTGCTGTGAGTTCGTGAGTTCAATAACCACCTCATAACCAGAAGACAGCATTTCACAGGGTCCCTCCTCCCCCATCTTCCAGATCTTCCATTCTTTCTGCCTCCTCCTCTGTGAAGGTGCCTGAGCCTTGGCAGGGAGTTGATAAAGATGTCCAGTCACACCTGTCTGCATTATTACTGTCCGCTGCATAAAGAGGTTTCTCTGACCAAGGTTGAGTGCAGCCCAGGTCCATGAGTACAAACGCAAATGTTTAGAAAGAAAGCAGTTTAGTAATGTGACCATTTAGCAAAATAAGAACAGTCTACCCTAGGGCATAAGACTTCCCCAGCCATGGGCTTTTGACCAGAATTACAGTGTCAGGCGTGAAATTCCCTTCTGTGGACTCCAAACCCAGTTAGGCAGTGGTTCGATACCGCCCCATGTCAGTCATGCCTCTGTTACACATCTTGCCTCTCAGGTCGGTGTTGTGGCATGCAGGACCCACTGCTGGGTACAAAAAAACCACTGGTGTCTCTTCTTTTTCCTCAGCAGCCTGCAAAGCAATGGAAAAGCTGGCCAGCAGGGAAGACGTGTCCTGGTCAGTTTAAGATTGCTTTCTCTATGTCCTGCAGCCGAGGTGTGTGGTATTTGAGCAATGGAGTCTTACCGTGCAGTCATGGTGGGCAATATCCGTGTAGTTTGGGTGCTCCTGGGGCTCCTGAGGAGTAACTCAAAGGGAAGTGTCCCATGCCTCTTACCGTAACTTTTATTAAATTACCTATGTCATCTGGGAGCAGCGTCGTCCATCCATAGAGGCTCTCCTATTTACTCTTAAAATTAGCTTACTAACTAGTGGGTCTCCATAAGGCTTTCTCATACATCTTTAGAGTAGGTAGCTCAGCCACCCACTTCTCTCCCCTAGACCCAAGCCCCACTTAGCCTTGTAGCCTTCAGTGGCCCCCCGCCCCTCCTTCTTTCACATCAAATATATTCCACTATCCAATTATCTCCTTCATTGGGTTGTGAGGTGGCAGGCTGATTCAGTATGGCTTTGCACACACCCACTGCGTCAGGCCTCCCCATCCCGATTTCCTCCATGACCCCCTCCCCCCCTTAAGCCTTTTCACTCCCAGTACCCTGGTTAATCATCTCCCCCTCTTTTAGCATATCCCTCGCCAGTGACCCCTTCCTAGCTTCTTGGATGTCAATTATGCTCCAAATTAAACACACAGAAGATCTGAAGGTAGACTTTGCCTCTGAGGATGTGTGGCATTGTCTTCGTCACTTGGTATAATTTTCCCAGTTCCACCCATGTTTCTGCAAATTTTATTATTTCATTTATCTTTACAGCTGAGTAATAGTCCATCATGTACCACATTTTTCACATTTTTCTTTTATTTCCTTTGTGTGTGTGTGTGTGTGTGTGTGTGTGTGTGTGTGTGTGGTTTTTAGAGACAAGGTTTCTCCGTGTAATGGTCCTGGCTGTCCTGGAACTCACTTTGTAGACCAGGTTGTCATGGAACTCACTGAGAATTGTCTATTTCTGCCTCCGGGATTAAAGGCGTGCACCACCATGCCCAGTGATCCACATTTTTCTTATCCATTCATCTATTGACGGACATCTAGGTTGATTCAATCTTCTAGGTACTGTGAATAGAACGGCGATGAACATGAATGAGCAAACGTCTGGTGTAGGATATAGAGTCATTTGGGTATATGACCAGGAGTGGTACAGTTGAGTCATAAGGCAGTTCTGTTTCTAGTTGCTGCTCGTTTTAACTAAAAGCTCATAAACTGGGCCCGGAGAGGTGTCTCCCCGGCTGCTCTTGCAAAGGTTTGGATCCTGGCACCCACACAATGACTCACATCCATCAGTAGCATCAGTTCCAGGGGATCTGATGCCCTCTTCTGGCCTCTCTGGACACTGCATACACATGGTGCACAAGAATTATATCCTGGCACACACTCACATAAAATAAAAATAAATAAAATTTTTAAAAGTGTTCCTGGGTGTGGTGGCACACTCCTGTAATCCCAGCACTTGGGAGGCAGAAGCAGGCAGATCTCTGTGAGTTCAAGGCCATCCAGGTCTACATAGTAAGTTCCAGACAGCCTGAGCTATATAGTGAGACCCTATTTCAAAAAAAAATTTTTTAAGTAAATGCTTATAAGTTATAGTTGGAAGATGATGCTTTTGTAGCAATTTATATGTTTTCTCAGCTCTTTGATTTTATGAATTTGTTAATAGCTGAAATTTGTGGCTCTTTATCCTTGGCAATGAAAACAAACAATAGTATTTGCTCACAAGGTTTTTCTCCCCTTTGGCTTTTCAAGGGTTTCTCCTCCGTGTAGCCCTGGCTGTCTTGGAACTTGCTATGTAGCCAAGGTTGGCCTTGGACTTGGAGATTCACTTGCCTTTGCCTCCCAAGTGCTGGGACTAAACGTGTATACCACTGCCACCACCAACAGGCTACAAGTTTTTTGTTTGTTTGTTTGGTTGGTTGGTTTTTTTTTTTTGTGTGTGTGTGTGTGTGTGTGTGTGTGTGTGTTTTAAGTGTATGAATGCATGTCTGTCTGTGCTCCTTCCCACAGAAACATGAAGAGGGCATCAGATCTCTTGAACTGGAGTTATAGAAGTGTGTGAGCCACCAAGTGGGTGCTGGGAATCGAACCCAGGTCCTTTGCAAGAGCAGCCAGTGCTCTTAATCTCTGAGCCATCCCTCTATCCCCTGCACACAAGTTATTAATGACAGGACTGGAAAGATTCAGCAGGTTAAGTAAGGAGCTTGCTACCAAGCCCAAGGACCCAAGTTTGCTCTCCCAGACCCACATGGTGAAAGAAGCTATGTGCATGGTGGAATGTACACAGACACACACACACACACACACACACACACACACACACACACACACACACACACACACACCAAAAGCAAGTTCTGAATTTCAGGGTGATGCTGTACATGAGACTTACCTATTGTAGGACCAAGTCATATGCAGTAAGAAAACAACAGAGAACCCACAAGAATACAGACTAATGGAGCAATGTGAAGTTCTCCCAAGTATTCTCCCTAGTGAATGAAAAAGATCTTCCATTCAGTTTTCATTTTACTGGTTGACTGGTGACATATCCACTTAATGATGACACAGAAATTCCCACCTTCAAAGAATTTCCAGATTAATTCAGGGAATACAATAAATTCATAGGACAGTATATTAGGTATTGTGAGAGTGGTATGTGCAATTTTTTGGCTTGTATAGTCTGATGTTTTTGTTGTTTTGTTTTGTTTTTAGGTTTTTTTGTTTGTTGTTTGTTTGTTTTGAGACAGGGTTTCTTTGTGTAGCCTTGGCTGCCCTGGAACTCACTTTGCAGTCCAGACTGGCCTTGAACTCACAGAGCTCCACTTGCCTCTGCCTCTGGAGTGCTAGGATTGAAGGAATGTGCCACCACTGCTTGGCTGGATAGCATGTTTTGAGACAGGGTCTCATGTATCCCAGGCTAGCCTTGAATTTACTATGTAGCCAAAGATGACTCTGAACTCCTGAATTCCTGATTCTCTTGTCTCAACTTCCCTGGTGCTGAGATTACAGGTGTGTGTTATGGAATAATTCTTCTGTACACTGTGAAAATGTGTTGCTCTCATTGTTAATAAAAAGCTGATTGGCTGACAGCAAGGCAAGATGTTAGGGTGGGGGGAGAGAATGCTAGGAAGAAGAAGGGTGCATCAGGAGCTTGAGCCAGATGCAGGAGAATCAACATGGGAAGTTCATAAGTGAGGTAAATGAGCCTCAAGCCAGCACATAGATTAATAGAAATGGGTTAATTTAAGTTGAAAGAGCTGGCTGGAGACAAGTCTAAGCTATTGGCTTTGCCAAGACAAGATAGGACAGTCCTTCAAAATTCACTGCTTCTCAAAAATGTCTGTCTAGGCCTGTAGGGCAAAGTTGGATGCCCCAACATTGCAGAAGAACTTTGGGTGACTGTCCAGGGAGCCAGATGTCCCTGTCATTAAGTAACATTTCACCCTTCTGGGGTCTTTGATGGAATTAAAGACTAAATAACTAAACTTACAGTTTTCCTTAGTTATGATAAAAAAGTAAATTAGGTATAAAACTTTAGAATCACAAAGATAAGATAGATAATAGAGTATTTCTAATTTTGCCAAATACAAATGGATGGGATATTGTAACTGTAATTCTTACATGATGACTATTTTTTTTTTTTTTACTATTTTTGTTATATATAGTTTTACTATGTTAAAGTTAAAACCTTTTTTTAACTAGACAAAAAGGAGGAAAGGTTATGGAATAACCTTTCCGTGTTGCTCTCATTGTTAATAAAAAGCTGATTGGCTGATAGCTAGGCAGGATTTTTCGGGCAGAGAGAATGCTGGGAAGAAGAAGGATGCAGTCTGAGAACTCACCAGCCAGATGCTGAAGAAGCAACATGGGAATTTCATAGATGAGGTAAATGAGCCTCAGCACAGCGCATAGATGAATAGAAATGGGTTCATTTAAGTTACTAATAAGTCTCTGAGTGGTTATTTGGGAGTGGCTCCTGGGACACAGAGAAACTCTTCCTACAGGTATGCACACTACACCCACTTTATGCAATGCTAGGGGCAGAACCCAGGGCTTCATGCATGTTAGGCAACCGCTCTATCAGCTGCATCACATTCACAACCCTGTACGGATAATTTTTGAAAATTTGTTTTATTGTTGTGTGGGTTGCAGGAATTCATACTAAGGGATGTGTGGAGGTCAAAGTGAACTCTGTGGAGCTGATTATCTCCTCCCACCTTTACGTGGGTCCCAGGAATTGAATTTTGGTCTCCAGGCTTGTGCGGTGAGCAACGTTACCTGCTGAGCCATCTTGCCAGCCTTAAAATTTTATTTTTAAGATCAAAAGCTGCTGGGCATGGTGGTACACATCGTTAATCCCAGTACTCTAGAGGCAGAGGCAGTCAGATGTCTATGAGTTCAAGACCAGCCTGATCTCAGAAACTCAGTTCTGGTTTTGGGAGGAATACTGTAAACACCCCAGAATCACTCCAATAGAAACCGGGTTTACATTATATTGTCATGTACAGATCTCAAGGGTCGGGGCCCAGCCTACTAGCTAAGGATTCTATTTCTGTGATAAACAGCACGACCAAAAATAACTCTGGGAGGAAAGGGTTTATTTTAGCCTACAGTTCTGAGGTCACACTCCTTCTCTGAGGGAAGTCGGGCAGGAACTCAATCAGGGCAGAAATCCTGAGGCAGGAGCTGAAGCAGAAGCCATGGAGGAGTGCTTTCTGGCTTGCTCTCTGTGGCTTGCTCAGACCAGTGTGGCAATGCCCACGTTGAACTAGGCTCTCCCACATCAATCATTTATATATAGCCCCACAGCCTTGCCTACTGGCCAGTTTTATGAAGACATTTTCTCCATTTTGATCCATCTTCTCATATACGTCTAAATTTGTGTCAAATTGGCAAGAACCAACTAGCACTGTTAGATAAGGGGAATGCAATCAGCGAGAGGCACACTCTCCCTGAGCTGGTTTAATATCCTGGTAAGGAATGCTGCTCTGGTCTTTGTGGTTGTGATGGAGAATGAACCCGATGCCCATGCACATTATACAACCCTAGATCAGTTTTAATACCCTGTTGAGCAGTTCTCTGAAGTTTGGACATAAGTATGACATAAAGCAAATGATACAGATGTGTCTGAATTGTATCAGTAGTCAAAATCAAACCAAACCGAACTGGGACTTGGGGGGTTAGAATTGATTTGATACATGGGGCAGAGAACTAATCGCCCAATTCTAATCCCTAAAGAGACACAGAGGACACTACGTTGTCGTCTGGTCCCCACAGGTGTGCCGTGTGACAAGTGTGCACTCTCTCTCCATAATAATAAATACATTTTTTATTTTTTTAAAGATTCATTTATATGTACATAGAAGAGGGCAGCAGATCTCATTACAGATGGTTGTGAGCCACCATGTGGGTGCTAGGAATTGAACTCAGGACCTCTAGAAGAGCAGTCGGTGCTCTTAACCTCTGAGCCATCTCTCCAGCCCTATATTTTTTTTAAGATTAAGAAAAAATGCTGGGGTTGGGGATTTAGCTCAGTGGTTGAGTCCTTGCCTAGCAAGTGCAAGGCCCTGGGTTCGGTCCTCAGCTCTGAAAAAAAAAAAAAAGACAAAATATCAAAAAAGAAAAATGCTGGGTGGTAGTGACATACAACTTCAATTCCGGCTCTTGGGAGGCGAATCTCTCGGTTCCAGGCTAGCCTGGTTTACAGAGGGGGTTTCAGAACAGACAGGGATACATGGAGAAACCCTATCTTGAACGCCCCAACCCCCCAAAAAGATTAAGAAAATGATGGATTCTGGAGGAGCAGAGAGTTGTGGACAACCCTACCCGGTGATAAGTTAGCTGAACAATGGTATGGTGTTCCTGGTAGGTAGGAACTACCCCCAAAGGGTAGCAGTGAGCTGGACTGGTCACGATGAGTTGGTGACAGACCCACTCACAGACTGTTTCCTGTCCTCACAGTCAGGCACTCCAGGGTTAGACATCTTGGCTCCTGGTGTGGAGTGGAGAGGATGTGTCTTCCAGGAGAGGCAGTGAGGGATCTGTTGTGCTCCAAGCTATGACTACCTCCCCAGATACTTAAGCTCCCCATGCTCTGCACTTGCAGCACACAGGAGTTACTGGATCAAGGGACGCAGCTCAAATGGTAGGACAGGACGCTTGCCCAGCATGCCTGAAGTCTTGGGTTCAGTTCCTCGAACAGCATAAACTGCGTGCAATGGTACACACCTGTAATCTTAGCACTCAGGGGCGGAGATAGGGGAATTAGAAGTTGAAAATTATCTTCAGCTACCCAGGGAGTTGTGGGCCGGTCTGGGAAACCTGAGACCTTGTCTCAAGGGAAAACACAAAACGTTACCATGTTACCAGTGCTATACTGTACCCTGGGTCTTAAGCTTCTGCCACCAGACTACGTGGTAAGGCTGGGTCTCTATCTCCTGGGCTTGATCCCCAGCATGTCACTACTGGAATGTGGAGGAGTTTTGCGGAGGTGGGATCCAGTGGTGGTCTTTAGATCTCTAGGGATGAGCTCCTGATGGCGACTGAGGGACACCCACCTCTTTCTTTCTTTCCCTTTCTAGCCACGAGTTGGGTAGATAAGCTCCACCAGGCTTTCCCACCATATGCGCTTCATTAACACGGGCCCAAACCACAGAGCCATCCAGTCACGGGCAGAAACATCCACACCGGGAATCAAAGCGCAGCTTTTCTCTTTCCGGTTACTGCGGGCGTTTGCCATACAGATAAAGGGCTGACGCTGGCTCCCGTGAGGAGCCACGGCTGGGCCACTAACGGAGAGGAATAGGTGCTGAACTGGGGGGCAGGGTGCCCTGGTGACATATCTCAGTACCTGCATGTCCACTGCTAACTGTAAATGAACACTGAAGGCAGCGAGTATAATTAATGATTCATACCCTCTGGGGATGAAAACCGGAGTCACTAATAGGCAACAGCCCAGATCTGCTGAATGCTGGCCAAGGGCGGTGACATTTGGAATGGGTAGGCTAGCAGGGAGATGAAGTGTATCAGCGTTGCCCCGAGACCAGTTTATACGGGGGATACGACAGCTCATCCCCTGAACCCTAGCCTCCTGAGTTCTGAAGGGATAAAAGCTGTCCATGACCTCATAGGCTCTGTGACCGACTGGACTAATTCGGGGCAGCACTGGGTGTATCGGATTCCTCTTTCTCTCCGCTGTGTCCTCTCCGTCAGCTTCCTGAGGTCCTTGCTGCAGGCATCAGCTATGTGGAGGATTAATCTGGAAGCTATTCACTTCCAGGGCTCAGCACAGCTCTCTCTCTCTCTCTCTCTCTCTCTCTCTCTCTCTCTCTCTCTCTCTCTCTCTCTCTCTCGCCTCCTCGCCTCTGCTATTCAAGATGCCTGCAGTTGTCTACTCAGTCATTCTCCCCACGAGCTAAATTGGAAATGGTAGGGAGTTCACACCCTAGTCCAGCAAAGATGGAACCTAGCCGGCAAACGTTCTTCCTGGGAAGGAGAATTCTGAGGTGCGCTCCAGATGGCTCTCAAGTCCTAACTGAGAACCCCGACTCGAGAGTACAGGCTCAGTACCCCAGAACCTTTGCACCGCGGTAGCTCTTTGCCATGCGTACTCTTCCCTGTCCTCCCCTGGAGCTTGCCCCAAACACAGGCTGCTAATCGTTTGGTTGCCGGTACCCTGTGGGGACACTGCCATGGTCTGTAGGGTTCCCTGTTTCTGCAAACACACTGGCTGCACGACCTTCCGAGTACAGCCTTTCACCCCATCTGCCACCGACCGACCGGAGAGCAAATATGTACAGCTGGCCCTTGCCCCTGGCAGTCAGTGTGAGCAGATTCAGTGTCTCCCCGGTGGGAAAGGGGCCTCAGAGAAAACCGAGACATGGTAACATTTGTGTTAGACGAGGAGACCAAAAGCCAGGTGGTGGGGGAACACGCCTTTAACCCCAGGACGTGGGTGGATTCTCTGTGAATTCCGGGCCAGCCCAGTCTACAGGGAGAGTTCCAGGACAGCCAGGGCTCCACAGCGAAACCCTGTCTCGGGAAAAAAAAAAAAAAAGCATCAGAAGGTTTGGGTGTTGGCTCCAGGGCCAAGAGTCTTTGCTGCTCTTGCAGAGGACTCAAGCCTTGTTGGTGGCTCACAACGGCCTGTAACTCAAGCTGTAGGGGATCTGACAGGCACTGGTATACAGGTGCGCATCATACACACACACACACACACACACACACACACACACACACACACACACACATTAAAACAAAAAACAAAATAGAACCGGTAACAAACTGACATTAGCTAGGGAACTCAGTAAGACGGAGGTAGAAGGGGAGAGAGCTCCAGCGAGCTCCAGCACGCAGGTTCAGTCTCTATTGTAGGGTAAACTGGTGGAGGGCAGAGGAGAGGAAGGCAGGGCGTATGGATTGAAGTTACTCACCGTATCCTTGGGAAAAGAACAGGTAAGAATGCCATTCCAGAGACCGGGAGTAGGAGCACGGACTTTTCAGATGCACTGGGTTTAAGGCCTCTTCTTGGTATTCTGATAGAGCTAACCAGCATGAAACACAGCCCCAAAGCTTAAGAAATACATAAAAAATGGGGAGGTTATGGCAAGATGTTAATGTGAAAACATATTGTGTGTGTTCATATGTGTGTGTGGTGCACATACGGAGGCCAGGAGACAGCCCTGGGTGTTGTTCCTCATGAGCCATCCATCTTGTTTTCCGAGACAAGGTCTCTCTTGCTTGCCCACTGAGTAGACTGAGGTGGCCTGCCAGCAAGCCCCAGGGACTTGCCATCTCCACCTCCCCGGCACTGGATTACAATCCTCGCTTGTGTTGCGGGGAGTGTGAGTGAACTCAGGTCCCCATGCTCAAGCAGCAAGCCATCTCCTCAGGCCTGCTGTGAAATTTCTCTCTTTCTTTTTTTGAGACAGGGTTTCTCTGTGTAGCCTTAGCTATCATGGAACTCACTCTGTAGACCCGGCTGGCCTCGAACTCACAGAGATTGCCTGCCTTTGCTTCCTGAGTGCTGGGATTAAAGGTGTGCGCCACCACCGCCTGGTTTAAATAACAGCCGTTTTTGTTTTGTTTTGTTTTTTGAGACTGGGTCTCTCTACATAGCTCAGGCTGCCCTAGAACTCGCTATGTAGACCAGGCTGGCCTTGAACTCAGAGATCTGCCTGTTTCTGCCTCTGAGTGCTGGGATTCAAGGCATGTGCCATGACGCCTGGTGAAATTTTTTTGACAATGATTAGTGTTCTGGGAACACCCTGCCACCTTCCCCTCTCACCAGACTGCAGCAGGTCTTCGTATGACTGCCCTCAGGGCAGAGAAAAGAGGCCCCCTCTGATTGGTTTCAATGGAGACCTTTGAATTTCCTGGGAGAGAAAATTAAGTTCCGGAGAAGGCTTTCTTTCTTTCTTTCTTTTTTTTAATAGCTTGGATTTTGAGAACTAAGAGTCAAAATGACACCATCAGGAGGCAGATTTGGGTGGGGAACAATGGAAAAGCCAGCTTTCCACCCTGATGAGAAGACAGATAGATGAATGTTCCCGAGGAGCATTCCCTGCCCATGCCCTCACTGCTGAGTTTCAGTGCGGGGCAACTGTGATCCCTGATCACTGTCGGAGGCACAGAGAAAAGGAGGTCTGCCATTGTGGGCGCCATGGGCCCTGACCCCCGACTGTGAGTGGCTGCTGCCTTGCTTGCCTGACCAGGTGTCCTTCCTATTCAGATTCCCTGCCGGTGTCCTTCTCGGCTTAGGATCATCGGAGAGCTTACCGGAGGTTCTTTGTTCCTACATCCTGCTTGTGATGTAAACAACTTAGGTGCATCCTGTATTTGGTGTAAACAACTTAGATGCAAGAATGCAGAACTTTGGGTCTAGAATGTAGACCATTGGTAGCGAACTTCTGCCCTCAGGGGATCCTCCATTTGTGTTGTAAGCCTGTATTTAAGGTTTCCTCCCTCTTTCAATAAACGGCATTCGACATCCAAACGTACGAATGACTCGCTGTCTCTTGTCTCTATTTTTTAATCCGCAGCCCTTCGCTCAGACATGGTGAACGGTTGGTGGTAACGCAGGCGCTACTGCTACAAATGGAGGTTCCTACCGAGATCTGAGAAAGAAAGGACCAGCTGACGGACACTCTTGGAAGGCCGGCCGGCATTTTACGGTAAGAGTGGATTGGAATGGGTGCTACTAGCTCACAGTCGCTCCTCGAGGAACAATTAATTGGACTGTTGAGGCGGCAAGGCACTATCATTAAGAGCAAGACGGCTAAAGATTTTGTTCAAATCCTCCAGAATGCTAGTCCTTGGTTTCTGGTCTCCGGAGGATTTAATATACCAGATTGGGAACAGGTCAAGGTTGACTTACAGAAATATTTGCATAAAGAAGGACCGGATTCCGTATCCTTAGCTACTTTTTCTTTGTGGCGCTTGGTTAAGGATGCATTGCTTAGTGATGATATTGAAGTCCAAGAACATTTAAATGAAGCTAAAACTGTGTTGGAGGAGTCTCAGATAGAGGAGGCTCTCAGAACCCTTCAAACTTCTGATGTTTCTGATTCGGCAGAGTCGTCTTCCGATTCTGCAGAGTCATCTTTAGAGGGTGATGATGTAGAAGTCAGATCAGAAAAGGATGCTAGATGCCTAAGAGGGAAATCACAGATTTCTCGCAAGGATAGACCTCCAACCTATAATCCTGACTTTTGCAACACGGAGGTCCTTCCTTCCGCACCCATGGAGGGATTGACGGGGGGAGTTGCTTACCCGGTTATAGAGACTCAAAATGCTCAAGGGCAGAGACAAAGGGAGCACAATCCTCTAGATTTTAAAAGCATCAAACAGCTCAAGGAAGCTGTGATGTCATATGGGCCCCATGCTCCTTTTACCATCGCTATACTTGAATCTTTTTCTGCCTCAAATTGCACCCCTAGCGATTGGATGCAGCTGTGTCGCGCCGCTCTCTCTGGGGGGGATTATTTAATTTGGAGGAGTGAGTTTCAAGAACATTGTCAAACTACAGCTAATAGAAATGCTGCTGCAGGCTTCCCGGCTCGTAATCTTGAGATGCTCACGGGTTCAGGGCAGTATGCCACTTTACAAGCACAGATTTTGTATGATCCTGCAGTTTATGCACAGATTAGTGTGGCCGCTACCAGAGCGTGGAAAGGGCTACCTAATAAAGCTGCTGGTGAACAACTATCTAAAGTCATTCAAGGGCCGTCAGAACCATTTGCAGAATTTGTAGATCGCCTGCTTCAACTAGCAGGGAGAGTGTTTGGGGATGTTGATCAAGCCATGCCCATAGTAAAGCAACTGGCCTTTGAAAATGCCAATAAATATTGCAAGGAGGCCATTAGGCCTCATAAAAATAAGAGCTTAAATGATTATCTTAAACTATGTAGAGATATAGATGGGCATCACATCATGGGACAGGTAATGGCCTCAGCCATGAGGGGGATTAATTCTGGAGGAAACCGCCCAAAAACCTGTTTTGGATGCGGCCAGCAAGGTCATGTTAAGAAAAATTGTCCTGGAGCCCAAGCAACGGCAAAGACACCGGGACTTTGCCCGCGATGTAAAAAGGGGCATCACTGGAGTAATGAGTGCCGATCTAAGGTTGATGCTCAGGGAAATAGGTTACCGCCGTCGGGAAACGGGCAGCGGGGTCCGCTCCGGACCCCCCAAAGCCAGGTGTACGGAGCCCTGGATACACCTGTCCCATCCCCAGTTTCCCACCATCCCATCCAGTTTGTTCCTCGAAGGAACCCCTTTTTGTCCAAGACCTTATCAGAGGCACCCCTGGAAGCGCAGGATTGGACCTCTGCTCCTCCACCAGAACAGTATTAACACCTCAGATGGGTCCCCAGGCTCTCGGTACTGGAGTTATGGGTCCACTACCTGCAGGGTCTTTAGGACTGATTCTGGGCAGGAGTAGCGCTCTTATGCAAGGTATTAGAGTAATTCCAGGAGTGATAGATGAAGACTCTGAAGGGGAAATTAGAATCATGGTTGAGGCTGGTAAAGGGGTGACTATTATTCCCCAGGGTGCTCGCATAGCACAACTGCTTTTGATGCCCCGCTTTCATACTAATAATCCTTTTCTTAAACCACACAGAGGTGAGGGCGGATTTGGCTCTACGGGCCCTCTAGCGTGCTGGGTTTCCACCTTAGAACAAAGACCCATGCTAAATTTAAAAGTTAATGATCACAATTTTCAGGGTCTTTTAGATACTGGCGCTGACACTTCAGTTATTTCTTTAAAACATTGGCCCGAAGCTTGGCCCCTTAAAGATTCTACCTCTCACCTACAAGGTATCGGCACAGCTCAGTCGCCATTACAGAGCAAGCTACTTTTAAATTGGAAGGATGAGGAAGGTCATGCAGGAACTTTTCAACCCTTTGTGCTACCTGACATTCCAGTGAACTTGTGGGGACGGGATGTGTTGGATGGCATGGGAGCGGTGCTTACTACACAGCCTGTACAACAGATGCTGAAGAGTCAGGGCTACTGCCCGGGCAAAGGCTTAGGGAAAATGTTGCAAGGAGACCCGCTCCCTGCGGCAGACAAAAACTGTGTCACTAGGGGTCCTGGCGATACTAGAGGATTAGGATCTTTTCCGTAGGGGTCACTGCACAGCAGCCTTCAATAATACAACCGATAAAAATCACTTGGAAGAGTGATGACCCTGTATGGGTGGAGCAGTGGCCCCTTGCTAAGGAAAAATTGGAGGCTGCGTATGCATTGGTTAAGGAGCAGTTAGATGCTGGACATATCATTCCTTCCACTTCACCTTGGAACTCACCTATATTTGTTATTAAAAAGAAATCAGGAAAATGGAGGCTGTTACAGGATCTTAGAGCTGTAAATAAAACCATGCTTCTCATGGGAGCAACACAGCCTGGCCTGCCTGCCCCTGTGGCAATTCCTAAGCATTGGCAGTTAATTGTGGTTGACTTGAGGGATTGTTTCTTCACCATTCCTTTGCATCCCGAGGACAGTCCTCGCTTTGCTTTCAGTGTTCCTTCAGAGAATCTTAAGGAACCTTATCAGAGATATCAGTGGGTGGTATTGCCTCAAGGAATGGCCAATAGTCCTACTATATGTCAAATTTATGTGTCTTTGGCCCTAGCTCCAGTTCGAAAAGCTTTTCCAGGTGTTTATATAATTCACTATATGGATGATATATTAATGGCTGCTAAAGATAAAAAACTTGTTTTTGATGCCTTTTCTTATTTACAAGAGGTTCTTAGCTTGGCTAATTTACAGATAGCCCCAGAAAAGGTACAGGTATCTTTTCCCTATCATTATTTAGGTCATGAATTGTTACGCACGGGCATACGCCCACAAAAGATTACTCTGCGTATGGATCAGCTACGCACACTTAATGATTTCCAAACCTTTCTGGGAGATATTCAATGGCTTCGGCCCACTTTAAAAATTCCAACAGGTCAGCTTCGCCCCTTGTATGATGTCTTAAAGGGCGACCCTGACCCTTCATCTCCCCGTAAATTAACAGCTGAAGGACGTGTAGCCCTACAACATGTGCAAGAGGCCCTGGAACAGGCTCACGTACAGTATATAGATCTTAATTCTCCCTTATTGTATTTGATATTTTGTTTTACTCATTCACCTACTGGAGTGTTTTGGCAAACAGGTCCTATTTTATGGGTACATTCCCCAGCTTCTCCAGCAAAAATCATCACTCCTTATCCACAAGCTGTTGCTCAGATTATATTTAAGGGAATCAAGATCAGTGTTCAAACTTTTGGTAAGGAGCCAGATATTGTGGTGACCCCATACACCCAGTCTCAAGTAACATGGTTGCAAGCTAATGATAATGATTGGGCCATATTGACATGCTCCATGCAGGGTCAGTTTGATACTCACTACCCCTCCAATGATGTGTGTCAATTTTTTAAATTGCATCCTGTTATATTTCCCAAGATAGTACAAATGACTCCTATTCCTCAGGCCCGTGTGGTATTTACTGATGGCACTTCACGTGGTTTTGCTGTGGTGGTTTCTGGTAACATAGTAAAGAGAATAAAAGTCCAGGGCACTTCTGCCCAGGTGGCAGAGGTACAGGCGCTGTTGCTTGCTTTACAGATGTTTTCTAATGAGAGTGTAAATATTTATACCGATAGTCAATATGTGGCACATGCCATTATGCCTTTGGAAACAACAGCCTACATACCATCCATTTCTTCCATTCATGAATACTTATTACAAGTGCAAGGACTTATATGGTCTCGCTCTCATAACCTTTATGTGGGCCACATCAGAGCTCATACTCAATTGCCTGGACCTCTAAGTGAAGGTAATCAGAGGGCTGACGCCATTACTCGTATGGCTGTCACATTAGTCTGTTCTGCCTTTGATAAGGCTACTCAGTTACATCAGCGTTATCATCTTAATGCTGGATCTCTCCGTTATCATACAGGCATAACCCGGGAACAAGCCATCCAGATAGTTAAATCATGCCCTACTTGTGTGGAATTTTTACCTGTTCCTCATTTGGGAGTTAATCCTCGAGGACTTTTACCTAATCATGTGTGGCAGATGGACGTCACACACGTGCCTTCCTTTGGAAAATTACAACATGTCCATGTGTCTATTGATACATATTCTTCTCTAATTTTTGCTTCTGTCCATTCAGGGGAAAAGGTTAAGGATGTAAAAAATCATTGTTTTCATGCTTTTGCTTACATGGGAGTGCCAAAATGCATAAAGACTGATAATGGTCCTGCCTACAGTAGTACGGGATTTTCAAAATTCTGCCAAGATTTTTCTATTGTTAATAAGACTGGTATTCCTTATAATCCTCAAGGGCAGGCTATAGTAGAACGCTGCCATCGTACCTTAAAAACTTATATTGCTAAAGTAAAAAGGGGGGAGTTAGGGGCTCATCTCTCCTCTCCACATTCTATTCTTTCCCTTGTTTTATATATTTTAAATTTTTTATCGGTGGATTCTGCTGGAGTATCTGCTGCAGATAAGCACTGGAGGGCTCCTGTTGCAAATCATCCTCTGGTGCGATGGAAAGATCTTTCTACTGGCACTTGGAGGGGACCCGATCCAGTGTTGGTGTGGGCCCGGGGATCTGTTTGTGTCTTTCCGCAGGACAATGAAATTCCTCTGTGGGTTCCTGAACGCTGTGTACGCTCTGTGGCTGCTGCTGAATCCCAACATGGCAGAGACCTATTGGGCCTTCGTAAAAAACTCTCCCCTTCTGATGCCAATGGGGATTGAGAGCCCAATATGGCCAGCCTTGGCAAACATTATTGTAAGCCTAGGAACTGTAGCCATGTGGTTGGATTCTTCAGAAGGTAATGTATGGTAACTTTTTTAAAAAAACATTGAGAATGTATCACACCTTGGAGATCAAGGATAACTCTGAAGGTCAATGAACTTCATTTGCTAACAGTAGCATGCCAGCTAAGCTTTTCGCATTTTGCAACCCCCCTCAAGCTGGTGTAGTACCTACTTTTCAGGAATGGCTCTGTGCAACATTTATTTGCCTCCTGAAATTCATCTAGCCTTTCTGAAGATACCTCAAAATTTGTGAGCCTGAATGTAGCCATTACTGAGGCCATTAGTTCTGCTCCTTGTTTGCTGTTTTTGTTTTCTGTTTTCTTTATGTCTCTCAGTTGTTCTCTTGCAGACCTGCCAGCCTAAGTAGTGCTGGGATCAAGAAAAATGGGCCTTGGTGGTTCGTGTTCCTGGAGCCGTGTCCATGCCAGTGGACCGTGGCAGCTAGACACAGATGATGCTCACACGCTCCAGAAGAGACACTGACATCGCTGTTGCCACTGCTGCTATTGTTTCTGGGATTGCTATTTCATAATTGGTTACTACAGCTAGCACAATGGAGACCCTGGCAGCAAAAGTAGCTACCACAGTTAGTTAATCTTTCTTCTTATTGGGCATGATAAATTTAATTCCACTTTTATACATTATAATTGGCTTTGTAAGTTGTAAATTATTTAAAACTCAAGTTCCATTTGCTCAGGATACCACCTTACAGGACTCCTATTTGCGGTAAGGCTCGTTTAAATAGGGAATGGTTCAATTGCCTGTAGCCCTCTGGCTATGGGTGGGTTAGGACTCCTGCTGGTCTTTTCTGTGTCGCACAGATTGCAAGCCCAGTGCCACTTTGAGATCTTTGGCGGCAGTCACTCTACAGCTCACATGGTTGAGTCTGTATGATAATGAGTATTCAGAGACGGGTAATGCTTGGGCCGCTGCCTCCAACCTAAGACAGAGCACTTGTGTGGCCTGGGCAAGTGTCTCTATGACGGGTAAGGTGGTCTGCTGGTCCCACGCAACCTAAGTCAGAAGCTCATTTAATAAAAAGGGGGGACCTGTGGGCGCCATGGGCCCTGACCCCCGACTGTGAGTGGCTGCTGCCTTGCTTGCCTGACCAGGTGTCCTTCCTATTCAGATTCCCTGCCGGTGTCCTTCTCGGCTTAGGATCATCGGAGAGCTTACCGGAGGTTCTTTGTTCCTACATCCTGCTTGTGATGTAAACAACTTAGGTGCATCCTGTATTTGGTGTAAACAACTTAGATGCAAGAATGCAGAACTTTGGGTCTAGAATGTAGACCATTGGTAGCGAACTTCTGCCCTCAGGGGATCCTCCATTTGTGTTGTAAGCCTGTATTTAAGGTTTCCTCCCTCTTTCAATAAACGGCATTCGACATCCAAACGTACGAATGACTCGCTGTCTCTTGTCTCTATTTTTTAATCCGCAGCCCTTCGCTCAGACATGGTGAACGGTTGGTGGTAACGCAGGCGCTACTGCTACATGCCATTTCCTGTGGGAGATTCACACAGCTCTGCTGGCAAAGCCCAGCACAGAAGAAAAGGAGGTCTGCCATTTCCTGTGGGAGATTCGCACAGCTCTGCTGGCAGAGCCCAGCACAGGAGCTGCCCACAAGTGACAGTGTGGTGCTCGTAATTCCGTCTCCAGGGAAGTCAGGAAGAGTTTCCACAGTCCCCAAAGGTGCAGGGGAATCGGGAGCCCTTAGAGATGGGATGCCAACTGAAGGATGATGTGCAAACCAACAACAACTGTGCAATTCAACAGCATGGCTGGGGTAAAATACCAGGCTCTCCCCTCCATGGTCATGGGCATACACAAGCGTCCTGGGCTGAGATTGGAACCATTAAAAGACGAACACAGGCACATTAATATTTCAGGGTTCATTTGAGCAAAATATGGTTTACAAACTGGTTGACAGAATTGGAAAAGGGATGGGCGGCGGCGGCGGCGGCGGCGGCGGCGGCGGCGCACACCTTTAATCCTAGCACCGAGAGGCAGAGCCAGGTGGATCTCTGTTAGTTCGAGGCCAGTCTGGACTACAGAGTGAGATCCAGGACAGGCACCAAAACTACACAGAGAAACTCAAGAAAAAAACAAACAAACAAACAAACAAAAAAACAAAAAACAAAAACAGAATTGAAAAAGGTTCAGAGAACTCCAGAGTAGATAGTGAGCTTTTACAAACTAAATAGGAAAGGAAAGAAATTACTTGAGGGCCAGCCTAGTCTACAGGGCTAGTTCCAGGCCAGCCATGGCTACACAGAGAAACCCTTTCTGGGGGAACTGGGAAGAAAGTACTTGGGGGCCAGCAAGAGGGCTCCACAGGCAGCCCTTGCCACCCAGCCTGATGCGTTGGATTTGATCCCTGGGGCCCACGCTGGGGAAGGAGAGAACTGACTCTGCACGTTGTCCTCCGACCTTTGCATGGCTGTGCACACTCATACGTGTGCTCAATCCATCAATCCACGCCGAAAGAGGAGACTTGGCTGGCTTCAGCTAGGTGTGTCTGCATTATGCGGGAGCTGAGACAGGACAAAAACACCGGGGAATATTGAAGCCACTCAGCAGTTGAGAATGGAGAAGCCTAGCACAAGAGCGTGGGCTCATGGGTAAAGGGCTTGCCTGGAAGCATGAGGACCTCAGTTTGATTCCCACGATCCATGTGGAAGAGACGGGTGTGGTAGCATATGCTTGCAATCCTGGGTACTGAGAAGAAGACAGATGAATTCTGGGGGTGGCTAGTTGACCAGCCCTACCTACCTACTGAGTTACAGGTCAGTGAGAATAAAAAATAAGAAGAGTGTGTGTGGGGGGAGAGGGGTCGGTCATAAGAGAAGAAGGGTAAGTTGTTGGGTTGCACATCTAAGGTGAACAGATGGTTCACCGTGTACACCAGCACTCACATTGCAGGAGCACACCACGTACCACACACACACACACACACACACACACACACACACACACACACACACACACACACTGCAACACACCTAACATTTGCTTGAGGCCTTCCCCCACCTCCGGGCTATGCACCTGCAGCCCACTAAGATTCTCATCAGAAACCCCAGTTACAGTAGAAGAACATGTCCCAACTCCTTGTGCAATGCTAGCGGCCCTGATTTTATCTTCCCTGCCTGAAATCCCATCCAGGGTATCTCTGGAGCCACCCTAGAATCTCACTTAACAAAAAGAGAGGAAAACAATTTCCCAGCAACCCTTTGAGATGTAACTTGAGACCACCGGCGCGCTATGTCCTGGGCTTAGACACGTAGGCAGTGTTTTCTCTGAGAAGCCCACACCCACGCTCTCGGTGGCGTATGCTTTCTTCTCTCTTCTATTTGTCATAAACTCCCAGCTCTGCTTCACACAGGTTAATCCTGAAATCCTTTTCTGTGGTGTGGCCGAGGATCTGGTTTTGCCTGAGGACAGGTTAGTGAAAAAGTCCTCAGGCTGCCGCAGGTGACAATGTGAAGCTGGGTCTCCATCCCTACCGCTACAGACAGGAAGGACTGTGTGGGAAGGATCTTTGTGGGACTGCTTGAGGTTCTAGCTCCCAGGTTCCAGCGGGCTTCTCTTCGCTTCCCAGGAAGGCAAGGTGCTGGAGTCTTCCCAGCCCATGACTTTTCAAGCACTTATTTCAACACACTCGTAAGAGAATAAAAAGAGAAGGATTTGAGTTAAAGATCTGAAAAACTGAGGTCTAGAGTACCTACATCACTATACTTAACAGTTACCATAACCATACCACATACATTAGGGTTCTTCAGAAGAACAGAACTAAGAGTATAAGGATATGTAAAAAGGACTATTATGAGGACTCTGGAAACCCATGTTCAATCGACCGACTCCACACTGTTGTGTCTGATCTCCACATGCTCACTGTAGCACACAAGCCACACATACCCCCCCCTCCATGAATATTCCATAGAGCTGAGAGAATACATAGAGAAAAAGGTTTTTTTTTTCCCATTAATTCCTTTTCATTTCAGGAGCTGGCTTCACAGGGCCCCTCCCAGTTTTCTGCGGAGAGATAGTAATCACTCCTGTTTATTGTACCTAAGCACCTGCCAGGTTATTCCTTCCTTATGATTTTCACCGGATGGAAAGAAAAGAACCACGAGTCAAAAACTGGGATTTGGAATTAACATCAAATGCTTCACTCATAATCTAATGGGGATTTCTCAATGATCCTATTGCCAATTTCAAGCTGTCTGTTCTTCCATCATTAAATAAAACATCAGTAACGGAATTGATTCCTGATCTTATTTGAAATAACATGAATGACCTACTTAATATTAAATATAAAAAAAAATACACAATGCCGGGTGTGATGGTGCATGTCTTTAATCCCAGCATGCAGGGAGCTCCGGCCGGCTTGTCAGTGTGAGTTTGAGGGGATTCTTGGTCTACATAGGGACTTCAAGTCCAGTCAATGCTATACAGTGAGACCCTGGTAATTTAAAACACAACAAAACAACACAGTGAGATATTCGGAGAAGTCATTACTCTAAAAATAACAGACCTATGGAATATATTCACATCTTCTTCACCGTCTCCTCCTCTTCCTCCTTCTTTTGATACAGGTCTCACTATGTAGCTGAGGGTGTCCTGGAACTCACTATGTAGATCAAGCTGGCCTCAAACTCAGAGATCCTCTGGCCTCTGCCTTTTGAGTGCTGGGATTAAAGGCAATCGCCACTGTAATTAGCTTATTTTATTCTTAACATCTAAGAACAGAGATATGTGAGTTTATAAAGCTAAAGAGTTGATTCTACAACTGCCTGTTTATTTACTTATTTGTGAGGCTGGGGCTCCAGCCGAGGCCTTGCACATGCTAGGCATCATTTTACCAGTAATGTACACTGCTAGTCCCACGATCGTGGTTAGATTTAAGTCAGCCAACAATTTTACTACTTAGGAATACTGTGCCCATATTTACTTGTCACATCTGTCCTAACACAAATGATAAAATATGGATTACATATTAACAGAATCCCGACAGCTAGTATGAATGAAATGGATTCTGCCGAAGTTCAATGAAATATTACGTAAACAATCGATTGCTCACACTTGTCAATATTTTAAAAGTTGACTCGTAAATTCATAATTTGTTAAATTTTCTTTGGGAAAATTGCAATCGGATCTGTAAAAAGCACGTATTTATTTTGTAGGTACGCGTGGAGGTCAGAGAACAACTTGCTGGATAGAACCAGTTCTCGCCTTCCTCCATGTAGGTGTGGGGCGTCGGGCTCCCTTGTTGTGAAGCTGGGTGGCGAGGGAGGGCCTTTACCTCCATTAGCTCTCTCGCGATCCCTGAAATCAGGTCTCAGAGTCTCTATTTCGGCAACATTTTGCAACTATTGAAAATACAAGATAGCACGTTGGCCTGTAATCGAGGCTCAGGAGTGAGGGGGGAGTCAGAAGGAAGCCGAGTTGGAGGCTGGCCTGGGAGACACACGAAGCCCTGTCTCCAAACAAGGGGACTAGCGGCTCTCCTTTCCCTCCCCCACCCTTTCTTTCTTCCAGCTAGGCGCGCTTGGATGGCTTCCTAAGCCTGGTGGCTGGAATGGGAGCCGACTCCCCCACCCCCCACCCCCCACCCCCACCCCCCGATCGAGGCCTGCGCATTCCCTTCCCGGGTCCTAAGATGGCTTCGGGTCCGCCAGACCACGTTTGCAGAGGTGGCTCCTGGCTGGGGCTCAGCGCGCCTCATCTCGGGGCTCTCAACGCGGGGCCGAGTCGTGGCGGGCTCCCCGGGGGAGACCCCGAGTTGGTGTTGGTGGTTGTTGTGGTCGAACCAAAAAACCCGCAAGGTTGTTTTCTCTGCGCAAGAGGGTCGTGGTCGTCGCCCCTGCGGCCTCCCCTCCCCCCACCTCCCCTCCCCCACCCGCATTCTCCCCTCCGTCCCTCCCTCCAGTCCTAGGCAGGGGCTGCGGGCTGCAGCCACCCACCTCCCCCCCCCTCCGCCCCCGCCCCCGCGCGCTCGCCCCCGCCGCGGGCCCCACCACGCGCAGGCGCGCTGCGGAGCAGCTCCTCGTGGCTGGGGGCCCCGCCACGCTTGCTGCAGCCCATCCCCCCCCGCGCCCGGGCCCCGCCACGCTTGCTGCAGCCCAGCCCCCCCCCCGCGCCCCGGGCCCCGCCACGCTTGCTGCAGCCCAGCCCCCCAGCCCCCCGCGCCCCGGCCCCGCCGCGCGCGCAGCCGCGGTGCGCCGCGCCCCGCCCCTTCCCGCCGTGCGCCCCTGCACTCCCCCCCGTGCGTACCCGGGGTGGGCCTCAGCCGCAGCGCCCGCCTCCTCGCTCTCCTTCTCCCGCCGCTGCAGCCTGGGCGGGGCGGTTTGGTCCAGCGTGAGCTCGGACATGGCAGCCGAAGAGGCGGAGGCGCCGGGGCTCCCGGAGGACGAGGTGCGGGGCGGTTGCGGGGCCGCTCGGGGGGACCTCCATCGGCGCGGGGGAGGCGGGTGATGCGGGCCCGGGCCCCGCCGCGCGCCCCGGAGCGGGTCCCGCGGGCAGGGAGCCGGGGAGAGGGGCGAGCACGAGGCGGCCTGCGGGAGCCAGGCCGCCCACCCCCACTCCCAACCCCCAACCCCGGGGCTTGCTCGCCCCGCTGCCCGGGGCCATCGGCTTCTCGGGCGGTCTCCGGGGGCCCCGGCTGCGGGCTGGGCGCGCGCACCCTCTCGGGGAGGGCGATGGCTTGGCTTGGGTGGGGCGCCATCCCGGGGGGCCCCCCGCATCCCGCTCCTGCCGCCGCGGGAGCGGACAGAACTTGGCGCCTTGCCCTACGATGGCTTCCCGGGGAGGCCAGGGCCAGGGCCAGGGTGGGAGCGCGGGGCGGTGGGATTCCTTGGACAACGCGGCAGTTGTCGGGTGGGGGGGGGAGTGCATGCTTTGTTTCACGGCCTTTGTTAGGGGGGCAGAAAAAAAAAAGCCAAGGCCGGGGAAATATAAATACTTTAAAGAACCCCCACCCCCCCACAGCTGTTGGCTTTGAAAAACCGCAGCCCTGGGATTTGAAGCAGGCGATCTGTTACAGTCGAACAACTTAATCGCGACTTTGCCTGGCGCTCACGACAAGTGAGGCCCTCTTGAGGGGAGAGAGCTTCGATGGAGCTGGCGGTCGTCTCAGATGGGTGGGGCATGGAGGGCCTCGCAGCGTTCCACAGTGACCCTTTCAGAGTGTGTGTGCGTGTGTGTGCGCGCGTGTGCCCGTGTGCGCGTGTGCATCACATCTGCGAGTTCCTGCGGCTTGATCTAGCGGTCCCATGTGCCTTTTATCAGGATCGGACCCCGTTAGCCCGAAATCCCCAACCCCCCGATTTCTATTCTTTCCTCAGGTACCTGCAGACGCTGTTGCAATGCTGCATTCTCTGAGCAAGTTGGCGCCCTCCATTTTCCCCCTCTTCCCCGAAAGCTTTTTGTTTATCAACAGCGGGCACTTTATTAATGTAGAATGGTGACTGCGGGGTATTTTGAAAACCTTTTTTGGGTTGCGGTTAAAATTCGATTTCTTAGGCCATCCTTGTATTTTTCAACATGGGTGGAATGGAAGACGTTACGAGAAATATTTGATTTCTTAGGCGATCCTTTGTTTTTTTTCCTCCATGGGTGGAATGGAAGACATATTGTGTGAAATACTTGATTTCTTAGGCGATCCTTTGTTTTTTTTTTCCTCCATCGGAGGAATGGAAGACATACTACGTGAAATATTTGATTTTTTTAGGCGATTCTTTGTTTTTTTCTTTGCTGTTTGTTTTTCCCCCCCCCTCCATGAGTGGAGTGGCAGACATTTTATGTGAAATAAGCCAAGCGTAGAGAGATGGGTACTTAAGAATCTACCCATGGGAAGAAACCTAAAACGTTTTTTGTTATAAAAATTATAAGTAGAGGGTCTTGAGAGATGGCTTAGTGATTAAAAGCGCTTGCAAAGGACCGAAGTTCAGTACTCAGCACCCTTATGGGGCAGCTCACAACCTGTAATTCCAGCTCCAGGAGATCTCAAGCCTTCCTCCTGCCTCTGGCACTTGCGAAAGCGCGTGGACACGGACGGACACACACACACACACACACACACACACACACACACAAAAACACACAAAAGAATAGATCTTTATTTAAAAAGTTGAGAGTAGATTGGTGATTACCAGAGGCCTGGAAGGGGCGGGGGAGGCAGGCAAAGGCTGATAGTGGGTACTTACTGCGTCATACTTGGGAGCAGTGAGTTCTTAAAGGCACGGTGGTTGAATGTCTACATACTTCAGAATGTTACAGGAGGGGCTGTACAGACAGATGGCTCAGCAGTTAAGAGCAGTTGCTACTTTTGCAGAGGACCTGGGTTTGGTTCCCAACATCCGCACGGTGGTTTACAACCATCTGAAATGATGCCCTCTTATGACCTCTGGAAGTCAGCCATGGACACGGTGCATATGAATACATGCAGGCAAGACACTCTCCTCCACACAAAATAAATAAACCTTTAGAAGAAAGTTGAGTTCTCAGGTCATGCTCAGACTACTGTGGTGATGGGCAGACAGATGGTCCTAGCCTCTCGTCCCCAGAAGCAGTCCTCAGCCTGCTCTAGCGCGGGGTGATAGTCGGACGCGTGCCCGTTGTGTAGAAGGAGTTAGATAATGCACCACATTGTAACCACCCAGTGCGCAGGACCTCAGGCTGGCATCCTGCCCTGCCCTGGGGCTGTCTCTGGCTACGTGGAGGCTGGCTCTCCCAGATTCTTCCCTCACCTCCTTCCAGCAAAGCCAGCTGATCACAGACTGAATATTGCTAAAGCCGTCTTTCCCCGTCCCTCTCGGGCCATCTGAACTAGAAATCTGTGCAGCACCTAGTAGGTGCTCAGCAGCACCCGGGCTAGAAACCCCACCTCTGTAGTAGGGACTGTTAGAGTCCCCCGAAGAGGGAAGGCATAGATGTGTGCCATGACTCAGATTTCCTCCATCTTTTTACGTCTTGTGCACATTAAGGAAATCGAGTGAGGTAGGATAGAGACAGACATGGTGAGCGGTGGTAATGGGGTTATTAATATTTACTCAGCAGACGTTCATTACTGTTCACTGCATTGTGCCAAGCACCAGGGATACGGAACAGGTAAAAGACTGCCTGCCTCCAAGGAGTTCGCTGTCTGGTGGAGAGACAGAAGGGCTCTGTTTTCTGGTTGTCGTTGGCAGCTCATCGATGTCATTTGGCATTTATTGTCTGGTTTATCACAAAACCAAACGGGGGCTTGGAACCTACACCCCCCCCACCCTACCCCCCACCCCTCCACACTTGATTTAAAGAAAAACATGGCTGCTTTGTCACCTTTTGAACTCATAGGCGAGTCTGGGAGTAGGCAGCCCTCTGCTGTTGATTAAAAGTGGTTGGGCTGAGGGTGTGGCTTAGTTGGAGTGTTTGCTTAGTATGCCTGAAGCTATGGATTGGATCCTCAGCACTGTGTAAACCAGATGTGCTAGCCCATACTTTAAATCCCAGCACGTGGGAGACAGGGGCAGGAGGATTTCTGTGAGTTTGAGGCCAGTATGGTCTATATAACAAGATCCAGGACAACCAGGGCTACATAGAGAGACTTTGTCTCAGGAGAAGAAAAAGTCTAAGGTATTCTATCAGTCCATCATAGCACACACCTGTAATCCCAGCACTTGTGAAGCTGAGAGCCAGACAATCACCTGACTGTAAGACCAACCTGAGCTATACTGTGAGCTCCAATCTCCTAAAGAAGGGAATAGATTCGAACCCATTTGAAACAAGGAGAAATGAATAGAAATGGCATGGGATGTGGAGAATTGTGAGGGTTAAAGCATGCTGAAGTGGATCTAGTGCCTCTCCCACTTTTCCGTGAGTCTTAGTTCTTCATTGTCTGCACTGTGGAAAGAGGTCCTATTTGCAGACATTTTACATTAAAGCACTAGCTAAGTGAACAAGTGGGATAGTTTCCACGATGTGCTCCTGTGGCCGCTTAGGATTTACAGTGGAAAGCAGCTCCTGTCACCCATTTCGTTCTGAAACGGGCTCACTGTGGAACCTGGCATTCCGTGTGTAGACCAGGCTGGCCGTGAGCTCAGAGATCTGCCTGTCTGCCCCCAGGAGAGCGCTGGATTGGAGGTGCCAGGCATTTCTCACCAGTCATTGATGGGAGAGAAGGAAGTGGACCTGGGGATGGTTACCTGATATCCTTCCAGCCTCCTCCTCCCAGGGGAACTGCTGCCAGACCTCTAGAGGCTGGAAACTTTCCTAGTTAGTGTTGGTGAGAAGTAGGTTTCTTAGTTAGATGCACCTACTGCAGATAGGGGATGGAATCAAACGGTTACCACTTAATTTCTTGACTTCTGACAAGCATCTGTGTGTGAGGATTGGATTTTCCTACAAAAGAAATAGTGTTGAGGCTGGAGAGAAGGTCAGCAGTTAAGAACACTTGCTGCTCTTGGAGAAGACTAAGTTCAGTTCCCAGCACTCAGTAGGCAGCACGCGATTGCCTGTAACTTGAGCTCCAGGGGACCTTGTACCACCCTCTTCTGGCCCCCACAAGGACACACACACACACACACACACACACACACACACACACACACATACAATTAAAAATAGCAGGAGTAAACCATAACAAAGAGGCCAGTGTTGGAGGCTGGAGGAGAGCGGTTTATTGATGAAGTGCCTGTCTGGCAGGGCTGGTTTATGGAGGTGATAGTACTCACCTGTAATCCAGGTGTCTGGAAGTGGAGGCGGGGTCACTAGAGTTCAAGATGAGATGCTCCTGGCTGCATCCTGCATGTAGGCACACACTCTACCAGTTCAGCTGTCTCCAGCCCTGACTCTTTCCTACTTAACACCATAGAGGTATTAGGAAATTCTTTTGATTTTTTTTTTTTTTTCTGAAATAGAAATTTACTCTGTGTGTGTTATGTTCATGTGCCATGGTGCATGTGTGGAAGTTAGAAGACAGCTTATGGGAGTCAGTTTTCTTCCTCCATGTGGTTCCCAGGATATGAACTCAAGTCACAGGGCTTGCAGCAGGCACCTTAGACTCTCATGAGCTTTTAAGGTTTTCTTTTTCATTTAGACTTACCTGGAATTTTCTTTCTTTCTTTTTTTTTCTTTCATGGTTTTTTGAGACAGGGTTTCTCTGTGTAGTTTTAGAGAGCCTGTCCTGGAATTCACTTTGTAGATCAGGCTGGCCTCAAACTCAGAGATCTGCTCAGCTCACCCTGCCTTCTTATACCATCCAGGACCACCAGCCCAGGAGTGGCCCCACCCACAGTGGGCAGGGCGCTCTCCCATCAATTACTAAGAAAATGCCTTAATGGGGCTGGAGAGATGTCTAAGAGCACTGACTGCTCTTCCAAAGGTCTTGAGTTCGATTCCCAGCAACCACAGGATAGCTCACAACCATCTGTAATGAGATGTGGCGCCCTCTCCTGGCCTGCAAGGACACATGCAAACAGAACACTGAGCCAAAAAAAAAAAAAAATCCCATAAGTGTATTTTTCTCAGAAGCCGAAATGAATCCATACCTATTCTCTTTTGATTTAAACTGTTTCTAATTTATAGGCGAGGTAAGAGAGGGTGTATAACACACACTTCCACAGCCATGAGCTCAGTCCACAGCGTGATAACATTGTGTTGATGCATAGACAGACTCACATTTGACTTTTTATTTGCTAAGCTATTTGAGAATAAGATACAGAATTTGTGCCGTTTCCCCCTAAATGTTTTGGTATGTACCTCTTTAGATAGAAAGTATAATATTTTCTTAATTGGTTGAGAATTTCATAGAATGTATTCTTTTTTAAATTTTTACAGGTGTGGGAATTTTGCCTGGATAAGAATGAAGAAGATGGTGTTGGATCCCCTGGAAGTAATGTTACAGACGATTGTGATCCACCTTGTGGGTGCTGGGAGTTCAATCCGGATTCCCTGGAAGAGGATCACCTGCTCTTAACCACCGAGCTGTCTCTCCAGTCCCACAATGTATGTTTTTAAATTCTTATTTATGCGTATGAATGTTTTGTCTGTCTGTGTGTTTGTATACCATGTGTGTTCCTAATGTCAATAGAGACCAGAAGAGGTCTTCATATTCTAGAACTGGAGTTACAGATGGTTGTGAGCCACCATACAGGTGCTGGGGATTGAATCCAGGTCCTGGAAGAGCAGCCAATGCTCTTAACTGCGGAGCTAACTGCTCAACTACTTCTCCAGCCTACGACTTTCTTTTTCTTTCTTCCTTTTTTATCTTTTCTAGAGATCATCTCACTATATAATCTTGACTAGCCTGGCCTATCTAGACCAATCTGGTCTCAAATTCAGAGAGATCTGCCTAGTGATTCCTCTAAGTGATTAAAGTGGTGTAACACCACACCCAGCCACAACAGTGGATTTTGATCA
Source organism: Peromyscus maniculatus bairdii (assembly GCF_049852395.1). Lineage (NCBI taxonomy): Eukaryota > Metazoa > Chordata > Mammalia > Rodentia > Cricetidae > Peromyscus > Peromyscus maniculatus. The sequence continues at coordinate 70,286,721 of NC_134858.1, forward strand.
CATTCACCACACTAACTCCTTCCCCTAGTTCCCCTCAGATGATATGTCCTTTTTAAGACAAAAAAGGTCTCCCATAGTCTCATCCTAGTATGATATGCAAAATAATTGGTATATGACATAGTACAGTATGTGTACTCTGTTTATACCTATTTGATGAGCCTTTAAAAATAATTACCTTTTCTTAGTAATTACTACAAATGATTGTGAGTTTTTTTTTTTTTTTTTTTTTGGTTTTTTGGTTTTTTCGAGATAGGGTTTCTCTGTGTCTCTGTGTAGCTTTGCACCTTTCCTGGGACTCACTTGGTAGCCCAGGCTGGCCTCGAACTCACAGAGATCCACCTGGCTCTGCCTCCCGAGTGCTGGGATTAAAGGCGTGCGCCACCATCGCCCCGAGATTGTGAGCTTTTGATTTATGAACACAGCAACAGTGGTAACTTCACTAGTTACAATTTGTCATTAGATTTTCTTGTAATGTTAAATTCTTATTGATTGTAATAACTTTAGTTCTTTGCATGTGATCAACTATCTAAAATAGTAATTTCTGTTTTTATTTTCCTTTATGTAGCTTTTAATCAGATAATTATTTTAAGACTTCTCTAATTTGAGTATTACTATTGGGTTAGATTGTTATTGTACTAGATACCTCATAATTACATGAAAGTAAAACGGAACCATTTATATTTCAGGATAACACCCGAGTTGTAAGAGTGAAGGTCATAGCCGGCATAGGCCTGGCCAAGAAAGACATCTTGGGAGCCAGGTAAGTATAATATACGGGCTTGGCATTTTAAAATTTGACATTTCTTAGTTTTTTTCTTGAACTTTGATTAAATAAAAATTTGAATGATAATATTAGCAAATTTTGATGCACAGCAAAATCATTCCAGATTATATTTCTTGGTATCTGAATTACTGAATTTGTAAAATTAAAGATTTATTATTGAGTTTTGCTCCAAGAAATGTATAAAATTCTAATTCTCTAAACCCTTTAGCGGATAACCATTATACCCAGGATACAATATAAAAAGTAGCTCTCTGGGCATAGAATGAAGAGAGAAGGCCGTGCTGGTGGGGATCTACACCTGGAGAAGAGTCTAGAGTGGTTTGCCATTTTAGCAGTTAGTCTGAGCCGGGTGGTGGTGGCACACACCATTAATCCCAGCACTTGAGAGGCAGAGGCAGGTGAGTTCAAGGCCAGCCTGGTCTACAGAGGGAGTTATAGGACAGCCAGGGCTACACAGAGAAACCCTGTCTGGAAAACAAAAGGAGTTAGTCTGAAGCTTCATAGAATCATAAGCTGGAGCAGTGGCTGGTCGTCACCACAGCCTGAAAATCTGGAGGGTGGTGGGCGCCGTGGGGGAGAAACAGAAGATGGACTCTGAAGGAAGCATGGCAGTGGTGCAGATTCTGGAGGAAAAAGGGCTGGACTCCGCTGACGTCAAAGGTCTGAGCCGAGAGTCATTGCCCAACAAACAGGGTTTGTGACCCTTGTCCACACAAGATAGATAAACAGAGGAAACATTCTCTGCAGCCCAGCTTACAGTGGTTATGGTGCAACATGTCATCACCTGGTCTGCAAAGATCCAGGGAATGGAACACAGTCAGTCAATAAGAGTATATGAGCAGGATGCGGTGGCGCACACCTTTGTTCCCAGCACTTGGGAGGCAGGTGGATCTCTGAATTTGAGGACAGTCTGGTCTAGAGTGAGTTCTAGGACAGCCAATACTATATAGAGAGACACTGTCTCCAGAAAAACAAAAAATACAAAAAAATTTTAAAAAAAAGAAAGAATATATGCACATGGTAAGTCAAAACATTAGAAGTTCCAGGAATGAAGTAGAGACCAAATAAACAAACAATGAATTAAAAGGAAAATTCTACAGGTATAAAACGGTATTTGAAATGCTTGGGTGGGGCTGGAGAGACAGCTCAGAAGTTAAGAGCACTGGCTGCTCTTCCAGAGGTCCTGAGTTCAATTCCCAACAACCACATGGTGGCTCACAACCATCTGTAATGAGATCTGGCGCCCTCTTCTGGCCTGCAGGAACACATGCAAACAACATTGTAAATGTAATAAATAAAAAAAAAAATCTTAAAAACCAAGAAAAACATGCCGGGCGGTGATGGTGCACGCTTTTAATCCCAGCACTTGGGAGGCAGAGCCAGGCGGATCTCTGAGTTTGAGGCCAGCCTGGTCTACAGAGCGAGATCCAGGACAGGCACCAAAACTACACAGAGAAACCCTGTCTCGAAAAACCAAAAAAACAAAAACAAAAAGGTAAGTGTTGAAGCTGGGTGGTGGTGATGCACATCTTTAATTCCAGAACTTGGGAGGCAGAGGCAGGTGGATCTGATTTCTGGCCTACCGAGTGAATTCCAGGACAGCCAGGGCTACACAGTGAAACCCTGTCTGGGGTGGGGTGGGGGGCAAGGATAAGTGAAATCAGTGAATCACAGTTTTCTATTCGCAAAAACCTCAGGGGCTGGAGGTGGCTCCGCAGTTACCCTGTACTGCTCTTGCAGAGGACCTTTCCAGGGAACTGCCTGTGACCAACTCTAGGGGATCTGATGCCCTCATCTGGCCTCCGCAGGCACTGCACTTAACATGCACATGCATCACTGAATTACTGAATTTGTAAAATTAAAGAAGTGATAAATACAGACATTTGTTGCCAGATGGAAGATCAGATCCTCAGAAAGGAAAAGAGCATCAGAAACAATATCTACAATCTACAGATACTTCTCTTTTAATTAAAATGTTCATGTATGTATGTGGGTGTTCTGTCTTTGTGTATGTGTGCCTGATGTCCACAGAGGGCAGAAGAGGGTGTTGAATTACCTGTAACTGGAGTTACCCATGGGTTTGAGCTGCCATGTTTGTGCTCCCTTGCAAGAGCTGCAAGTGCTCTTAACCTTACCCAGGGCCCATTGGAGTCATGATTCCCAACCTTGTCTTTTGGATTCATGTTATAGATAAAAGGAACATCCATGGCGAGTACAGCATAAAGAGCGTTGTACCACGTGTGTCTGCTGTGACCCTGTAGGGAAGAACAGTGTAACAGCAGAAAGCATGAGTGAAGTGAGTCATTAAGGGTGTGTGATAAAAGACATAGATAAACCACCCACAGGGACGCAAGGAGTTACAGGTTTGTAAAAGCACAAGTTTGGTTTCTGTTTTTTGTTTTTTGCTTGCTTGTTTAGAGACAGGAGACAGAGTTTCTCTGTGTAACAGCCCTGGCTGTCCTGGAATTTACTCTGTAGCCCAGGCTGTCCTGAAACTCAGAGATCTACTTGCCTCTGCCTCCTGAGTGCTGGGATTAAAGGAGTGGGCTGTCATCCTGCCAAAAAAGCCAAAATTTTAAAATGAAATTCTTGAAAAAATAAAAAAGCCAGTACAAAACACATTGTTTTCTGAAAAGGATTAGGGCAAGGAGAGGAAAACCTACAAGGAGTTATAGACTTGTGTCCAGTCATGTTGGTCATGACATGACATGTTAATGAAGAGAAGCAAACACAGGAAACTAGAAAGTTACACTCTTTAGACATGGCGTCCCATTCCTGTAATTCCAGCACTCGGGAGAATTGTGAGGTCTAGGCCATCCTGAGCTATATAGTGAGTGACACCTTCAGAAATCCAGACTGGGGTAGTCTATGTTGAATCCCTGGTAGTGAGATGTATGGGGTGGGGAGGGCTCAAGGATCCTGGTATCATGCCATTAAGTAGAAGGTTTGTTGGCAATATTTAAGAAGCTGGGACTCAGGTTTTGGTTTCCAGGACCTCCATCAGCTGGCTCACACCTATCAAGAACTCCAGCTCCAGGAGATCCACTGCCCTCTTTTGGCTTCTGCAGGTACTTGCATGTGTGCACATTTAAGTGAAGCAACTCTTTAAAGATAGACTTAAAATACTTAAAATACACAACTAAGTTGGGAAAAATGAATTCAAAACTGGTATGATAAAGATTACAGAGTATACATTTAAAATCTGATGAAATAAAGGTTCACTGTGAAACTATTTCCAGATCAGGATTATAATAGTTAGAAATGGGTGTATGCCTATCAGAACTCTGAGATGTGTGGCTCAAAATTTGACAATTAAAGGAAAAATGGAAAATTCTATAATGGATAAAAACACTCATGCCTTTCAAAATCGTTAAAACAGATACTTGAAGAAATATCCCATGAGCCTGGAAAGAGAAAGCTCAGCAGATAAGAGTGTTTCCCAACACCCATGTCTGTGAGCTCACAGCTGCCTGTGTCTCTAGTTCCAGGGACTTCCAAAGCCTCGGCCTCTGCAGGCACCAGCACTCATGCACAGATCCTACACACAGACCCCGACACACAAATCCCCCGTACACACACACAGACCCCGACAGACACAGACCCCGACACACAAATCCCCCGTACACACACAGACCTCTACACACAAATCCCCCGTACACACACGGACCTCTACACACAAATCCCCCGTACACATACAGACCTAGACACATAAATCTGCCCATACACACACAGACCCCTACATACAGACCCAGACGCACAAATCCCCCTGTACACCCACAGACCTCTACACACAGACATCTACACACAGACACAGACCTATACACATGGACCCAGACACACAAATCCCCCCAATACACACACAGACCCAGACACACAAATCCCCACTTAAACACACACAGATCCAGACACACAAATCCCCCCTGTACACATACATGTAATTAAAAATGAAAAATCAATCTCTGAAACATGTTTAAAACAAATTTGTATAGTCTTTGTATAACTGCCCTGAAGAACACATCCTAATTCTTGACTGTAAGTAGATGTTCAAATGCACACAGTGAATTGACAGTCACAGGGCGTGTGAGGATTATGTGTCTCCTGCTGCCTGATGATAGGAATTCACAGCCCAGTGTCCCACCTGGGCACATGCTTATGATCTCCGTCTGGGGGTCAGAAGCCCCTTGATTCTTGAGTCTGACCCACTGCTTTAAGGTCTTAGCAAGTGGCTGTTGTGTGCTTGTTTCTAATTCAGTCATGAGGTCTTGCAGGGATGTCTATAAACTCTAGCCCTGCCCTCATGGTGCTCTGGGTATCTCGTATTTTCAGAGTGCCTTTGTGGTCCTGCCTCTCTTGTAGAACCTCAGGTCACCAGATGTGCTTCAGGAAATTTGTGTATCTTGGACAATGTGCTGTGACTCTTGTCTGGTCTGTGTCCAGGTTATTCCCACCTAGGGAGCCAGTCTTGGGGAGAAGTTAGTTTCAGAGTGTCATTCAGGTAAACACAAACGAGGCAACTCAACAAAATTACAGAAACAGGCTGTAACTTACTAGATCTCAGATCAGCGAAGTGTGCCTCACTGGGCCAGTGATAACTGGGGAGGCCCTGGGTGTATATGTGCCAGTGTGTATGGGCAAGGGCATGGCAGGCTGAGGTCTTTGGGGGTCAGGGTGTAACCCACGTTAATTTCCAACAGGGAGTTCTAACTGATGGAGTTTAGAGCAGGCTGCTGTGAGTTTTGTGGGGCCATGCTGCCCTGAGAAGTGGTCACTAATGATACATGTGACCCACTGAGTGTGGGTCAGGGGGCTCAAGTATTGTCTAACTGTGATGTGTGGGCCCCAGGAAGTATAAGTCAACCACACTGAGGAAAAAGAAGGAAATAGAAGTCTGTTACGTTGTATTTATTTATTGTGTGTATGTGCGAACACTGAACATGTGTACATGGCGTAGCATGGCATGTAGATGGAGGCCAGAGGACAACTTGTACAAATCAGTTCCCTTTCCCACCATATGGCTTCTGGGGGAATTGAACTCACGTTGATTGAACTCACGTTGTCAGTCTTGGAAAGCACCTTCACCCACTGAGCTATCTCACTGACCCAAGACTGTGACCCTAGTGTATGGTACCTAAGAGAGACCTTGGTCGGATGAAATGGTCATACCACAGTCAAGAAGCAGTCATACATCTGCCAAGACTTGTAATTTTAACTAGCTTATATATTTTATAACTAACTCAGTACTAATATAATAAAAAACAGAACCACTGAATGGACCAGACATTAAAAAGTGTCTAAATGGCAATCTATATCTAGGTAGGTTAGAATTAGGTTTTTTCCTCTTCTTTTTTAAGATGGTCGTACTATGTAGCTCTTGCTGACCTAGAGCTCCTATGTAGATAGACCAGGCTGGCCTTGATCCTTGAACTGCTGAGATCAAAGTTGTGCACCATCACACTGAGCAATTTTTACAGTTTTTATTTGACATGTAGTTAGTCGTAAAGACTATGGATGAGATTAGAGATGCAGAGGCCAGGAGGCCAGGTGAATACCTTAGGGAATATCAGCATGAAACTTGCAGCCAATAGGAAAGAGGCTTAAGAAAGACTGAGAGAGCCGGGCGGTGGTGGCGCACGACTTTAATCCCAGCACTTGGGAGGCAGAGCCAGGCGGATCTCTGTGAGTTCGAGGCCAGCATAGTCTCCAAAGTGAGTTCCAGGAAAGGTGCAAAGCTACACAGAGAAACCCTGTCTCAAAAAACCAAAAAAAAACAAAAAACAAAACAAAACAAACAAACAAAAAAAAAAAAAAACAGAATCAGGTCCTCCTCAATGACATGGAGAGCTGAAGGGGATCTGGGCTACGTGAAAGCCTGTCAGGGAAAGAGGAAGAGAAAAGAGGAATTTAGGGTAGGGTCACAACCCAGAGATGAGTATTTTCAAAGCATTTTCAGAATAGATCTGAGCACAGAGAAAGTAGACTTCGAGCTTCTAAAGAGCCTTGGGAATGAAGGGAGGGAGGGAGGGAGGTCCCCAAGGTGGTGGTGGTTCTTTTTTGTGAAGCATGTACACAGAAAAGCCCTCTTAGCCCCGATCTTCCCCCTACCATGTACACCGTGGAGAAAAGGATAATAGCTCATCCTGATCCACAAAAGCTGTTTTGGGCAGTGCTTGATGTGGAGTAATTGCTGTGTGAGTGTTATTACCAAGCATTCTCTTCCGAGAAAGCAAGAAAAAGCATGTTCCCCTTTGCTAGAGGAAGGAGGGTGAGTCAGGAATAGAGCAGTTTCCAAACACATTCATACACCTAGAAACACTAGGTCTCAGGGGAAGCCGGAGGATGAAGAGGTTGGTGAAATGCCCGCTTCTGGTCTGGAGAGCGCTGGACAAGTGGATCAGCTCCACACAGGAGGAGAACAGGAGGGAGGGTGGTTCTAGTTAGTGCCAGTGTGCTGGGAGTGGGCTTGGTCAGTCAGTGTGAAGGGAGGGGAATGAGCACATGGGATTGGAGAGGAGGGCATGAGAAGGGTCAGTACCAGCTCTGAAATACACAAGAGTAAGCGGGATTTGACTGGGTGAGCAGGATGTCCTTACTCAGTCTGTGTACTCTTCAAGAGCCCATGTGTCACAAGATTGTCCCCTTTCATGTCTCCTTTTTTTTTTTTTTAAGATTTATTTATTATGTCTACAGTGTTCTGTCTGCATGTCTGTCTGCAGGCCAGAAGAGGGCACCAGATCTCATTATAGATGGTTGTGAGCCACCATGTAGTTGCTGGGAATTGAACTCAGGACTTCTAGAAGAGCAATCAGTGCTCTTGATCTCTGAGCCATCTCTCCAGCCCTCATGTCTCCTTTTAGTAGGGTTTCTGGGATTGGAGAGATGACTCAGCTGTTCAGAGCACTTGCTGCTCTTGCAGAAGACCTGAGTTTTATTCCTGGTACCCATGTCAGGTAGCTTTGTAACTCTAGCTCTAGGGGACATACACACACTCACACTCACATACACAGGAATAAAAAATAAACTAAATCTTGGGCCGGGCAGTGGTGGCGCACGCCTTTAATCCCAGCATTTGGGAGGCAGAGCCAGGCGGATCTCTGTGAGTTTGAGGCCAGCCTGGTCTACAGAGCGAGATCCAGGACAGGCACCAAAAATACACAGAGAAACCCTGTCTCAAAAATCCCAAATCAACAACAAAGAAATAAAAAAAACAAACTAACAAACAAAAGAATACCAAAAAACTAAGTCAGTGTCTCTCTCTCTCTCTCTCTCTCTCTCTCTCTCTCTTTGGTTTTTTGAGACAGGGTTTCTCTGTGTAGCTTTGCACCTTTCCTGGAACTCACTCTGTAGTCCAGGCTGGACTCGAACTCACAGAGATCCGCCTGGCTCTGCCTCCCAAGTGCTGGGATTAAAGGTGTGTGCCACCACTACCCCAAAAAACTAAGTCTTGAAGAAAGTGGAAGGGCTTTTATAACATGCAATCTTATTTATTTATTTATTTATTTATTGAAGTGGGGTCTAACCCTGTAACCCTGGCTATCCTCAAATTCATAGAGAACTTCCTGCCTCTGCCTCCTGAGGGCTGGGATTAAAAGGTGTGCCCCACCATGCTTGGAAAGATGTAATTATTTTTAACTGCAGTTTATTTTATTTTAATGTAATTAAAAATTTAATTTGACTACTTAAACATTTAAGATTTACTTATTGTCACTTACATATATGTCTGTTTGCTTACATGAGTTGATTGCCACACGTGTGTGAGTCTTTGCTATATGTAACAAGCTTTACACCATGAGATGGTTTGGGAACACCTGTGGTATTGAGAGGCTAGTTTTACAAACCCTTGAATTAGCCGCCTACGCTCGAAAGAGACGCTAAGGTTCAGAGACATTTTCAAAATACCTAAAGAGTTTGTAAATCACCAGAACTGTGGGTAAGAGATCTGCACTCTAAATCATTGCTGGTTTTACTGACCTGGTCCTTAAGCTTTTTAACAAAATGTAAGTTTTTGCAAATGCTTAGCCTGCATACAGATCCCTGGCTTTAAGCATACAAAGTAATAGAAATAATAAAATAGTAGCAACTGTTAACAAAGAAAACTCTGAAAATCTGATAATGTGAACAGTTGGACTGAACTACTACCAAAATGTCTTTGTTTTTAACAGTGACCCTTACGTGAGAGTGACATTGTATGACCCGATGAGTGGAGTCCTTACCAGCGTTCAGACTAAAACTATCAAAAAGGTTAGATTTAGCCAGCTTCCAAAATTTTTTCATAAACTTTGTTTTTTATATGACAAATTATTAACAAATAAATAACACTATGTTTATTGTCTTTTAGTGTTTGAATCCAAAATGGAATGAAGAAATACTATTCAGAGTAAGTATTCATTTTCTTTTATTTAAAAAAAAAAAAAATACATTTTTTTCTCCGTAGGTAATATTAAGTACTCACAGTATTTTAAAATACATCTTGGAATTTGCCTCGCGTTTGGAATTTTATTTATTACTTGTGTGTGTGTAATTTGAGTGTGTGTGTGAGTGAAGACATGCACGTGACTTTGGAGGTCAGAAGACATCTCTGAGCTTGGCTCTCTCGCCACCTCTTTGTGGGTCAGACATAAGCTCCAGGCTTGCATAAAACAATCTAGAACCTGCCGAGACAGTTCATTGGACCCCCAATTTATTTTAAAGATTCATTTATTCATTATGTGTACAGTATGCCTGCAGGCCAGAAGAGGGCACCAGATCTCATTACAGATGGTTGTGAGCCACCTTGTAGTTTCTGGGAATTGAATTCAGAACCTTTGGAAGAGCATCCAGTGCTTTAAAAACCTCTGAGCCATCTCTCCAGCCCTGGGCCCAAAATTTTTAAAAGAAAATTGAAAAAAATTTTTTTCTGAGATAGGGTCTCACTGTGAACTGTGACTTTCCTGGGACTAGCTATGTAGACCAGACTGGCCTTGAACTCACGGAGATTCATCTACCTCTGCTTTCTGAGTGCTGGGATTAAAGGTGTGTGCCACCATTGCCGGGAGGCAGAGCCAGCCGAATCTCTGTGAGTTTGAGGCCAGCCTGGGCTACAGAGTGAGATCCAGGACAGGCTCTAAAGTTACACAGAGAAACCCTGTCTCTAAAAACCAACCAACCAAACAAACAAAAGGTGTGTGCCACCATGCCCAGGTACACAGCAAAAATTTTTAAGAGAGTTCAAATTAGCGGTTGAAGAGAGAGTTCAGAGGTCAGAGCACTAGTGCCTCTTTTTGGAGACCTGGGTTCAATTCCTAGCACCTGTTTGGTGGCTCACAACCATCTGTCACTCCAGTTTTCATCTCTGAGTGAACCAGGCACACATGCACTTACACACTTAAAGTAAAACTAAATATATCTCTTAAAAGAGTTAAAATGAGGAACCCTCTGATGAAAAATAAATGTAATGTGACGGTGGGTAAAATACTATTGTGAGGCTGGGATCACCCCGTTCTAATAAACTCAAGTAATGGAGACACTTTGAGTCTCTTTCTCCACTTCAGCAGAACCATGGGGGTGGGAGGCTGCTCTGGTGGCTGTGGTGGGTAGATGCTGCTGTTACACACCCTTCCTCGGCCTGCCAGCCTTCTTACCGCACCTCAGATTCCAACCCCGTTATTCCAGCTCCCAGCAGATTCTCAGGGGCCTGTTTCCCCACAGGTTGGAGGGGCATTACCTCAGTCTCTGGGCTGACTCCTTTCTGCTTGTGTTACTAACAGCGTTTTCCTGGCTCAGTTTCCCCATGGCCACTGTTCTGCCCATTTCTTTTCTCTGGGGTACTCTGCACCACGCTGACCTCGCTCACACCCAAGGTCGCAGTGAGCGCTAATCTCCAGTGCTCTCTGAGTACATATTTATTTTGTTTTATTAAAACAACAAGGAAATTTGGATGTGGCTGCAACTGGGGAACACTTGGTTTCAGTCAGGGAAAGGAGCCTCCTGCCTGCGTTGTTCAGTCCAAGGTTACGGCTGGTTTCCTTGGTTGTGCTCCGGGGAAACAGAAGGAAGACATTGCTGAAGGTGGACACAGGAACCTCTCTGAAGGTCCAGTGCCATCGCCAGCAACGTGCTTCTGGTGTCCACGTCCAGAGACAGCTCTCCTCGTCCACTCAGCACGGCACAGTCAGCAGTGGAGGCCGGCCTGAGACTGGATTCTTGAAGAAACGGCCCGGCGTTGGTTAGAGTCACTGGAGGAAAGGGAAACTAACTTTTGGGTTACGCTTGGAGCCAGAGGCTGCCCTGGACCGTTCCCTTGGCATCTCTCTCTTTTTTTTTTAAGATTTATTTATTTGTTATGTATACAGCATGTATGACTGCAAGCCAGAAGAGGGCACCAGATCTCATTTCGGATTGTTGTGAGCCACCATGTGGTTGCTGGGTATTGAACTCAGGACCTCTGGAAGATCAATCAGTGCTCTAAAACCTCTGAGCCAACTCTCCAGCCCCTCCCTTGGCATCTTTATTGCCTAGGGATTTTCAGAGTCCTCCCAAGTGCCTCAGTTGCTTTTTTTAAAATTTATTATTATTTTCCTTACTGTATTTTGTTGTGATGTTTGTGCATTTTTCAGTGTACCAACATTTTCTTTGCACACCATTTTCTCCCTCTTTTTTTGGAGAGAGGATTTTGCTCAGGCTCAGCTCTTAGAGAGCCACCTTCCTCTACCTCCTGAGTGCTGGGATTAAAGGTGTGTGCCACCATACCCTGCTCTGCTGTTGTATACGAGTCACAGTACTGATGACTGTCTTTTTTGCATTTTAATTTATTTATGTTTTTAGAGACGAGACTCCTGTTTAGATTAAAGGCATGCACCACCACACACAGCTATTTATTTTTAATTGATTGACTTCTTCCACAAAAGCACTAACATAAACATGTTACAGAAAGGAATGAACTAAAAACTCAAATTCTGCTGTTTGTCTTCATCTCTGCCTGCCTTGAGATTGCTTTGTTATTCTTGCTTTTTTACCACAAAAAAAATGTGAAACTTGACTATAAAAATGTCCTTGATGACTTCAGAATTTCTTTAAAATTAATTTTTTAGGTTAACATGCACACTAAGTCATTCCCTAATGTGTTCCAACATGTCTTTGTTCTCATGTCCCCTGCCCCAGCCCTCGTGGCACTCCCCACTCCCCCCCCCCCCACTGGTTCCCTTCCTTTGCTTTCTACTTTCTGACCCCACGGCTTTTCTTGCCCTCTCCATTGCCTGCCCCGTTCAGATCTCTTCCTGCTTACTGGTTGGATGAGTTGATTCTTTCAGAGGTTAGTTTTCGAGCACTTTGTGTTTATGAGGTGTCTTTGTGTTTGGGAGGTGTCTTATGATGTGACTGCACAAAGTTTACCCTCTCCACAGGTTCTCTTTTCTCTGGCAATGGATTTCTTTGCTCTTTAAAAGCTTTTTAATTTTATATCATCAACCCCATTTGTCAATTTTTTGTGATGATTTCTTACATAATTAGCATCTTCATTTTTTCCCTCGATGTTTATTTATTTATTTATTTATTTTCCCTGGAGCTGAGGACCTAACCCCAGGCCACCATGGAGCTAAATCCCCAACCCAATTAGCATCTTTATTAGCAGCAGAAAATCCTTGCCTGTGACTGCATCTTGAAGTGTGTTCCCTGGGCCCTTCACCTAATAGGTATTTGAATTTTTTGGTTAGATTTTTTTATTTTATTTTATGTGTACGAGTATGTTCCTTGCATGTATGCATGCAAAGCACTCGTGCCTGGTGCCCCTAGGTCAGAAGAAGGTATTAGGTCCTCTGGAACTCATTGTAAGCCACCATGTGGGTGCTGCTAACTGAACCCTGGTCCTCGGCAGGAGCAGCAAATGCTCTTAACGGATGAGTCAGCTCTCTCTGGCTCCACAGGTCTTTTGTTTTTTCTTTTTCTAATTACTAAAAAATTCTTGCTGGTATCTAGGAAATCTATTGGTTTTTGCATGTTGATTTTTCTGGTGGAGGTTTTTTTTTTTTTTTTTTTTTTTGTTTATTATATGTATATAGTGTTCTATCTGCACAAATCCCTGCAGGCCAGAAGAGGGCACCAGATCACATTACAGATTGTGAGCCACCATGTAGTTGCTGGGAATTGAATTCAGGACCTTTGGAAGAACAAGCAGTGCTCTTAACCTCTGAGCTATCTCTCTGGCCCCTGGTGGAGTTTTTCAGGCCTTTGAAATAAATGATCAGTCACCTGCAAGTAGCCACAATCTGACTTCTTCACTGCATCTTTTCTTTCGTCCTCTTATTGCCGCGGCCGAGGCTTCTAGTACTAAGCAGAGCAAGAGTGGAAAGTGGGCACCCTTGTCTTGCTCAAGATTTTCGAGACTGCTATCAGTTTAGCATAATGTTGGGTATAGGTTTGTTGTGGCAGCCTTTAATATGTTAGGGTATGTTCTTTCTACTAGTTTCTCAGGGAACTTTGCCAAAGGCCTTTCTACATTGGTTGAGATGATCACGTGATTTCTACCCTTAGGTCTACGTTTGTTCTGATTCAGCTCACTGATTTGCCCGTGTTGAATCAAGCTTGTTTTCAAGGGCTTCTACCCTCTGAGCTGTGCATCTCACCAGCCCCTTTCTGGGTTTCAAGAAAAGATTTATTTTAAATTTATGCTAAGGTGTGTAGGAGAATTGAGTGCGATGCCTACGGGGGTCAGAGGTGGAGGATTTCCTGGAGCTGGAGTTAAACCAGTTAGTTGTAAGCTACCTGATGTGGGAGCTGGGAACTGAACTCGGTCCTGGAGGAGCAGTAAGTGCTTTTAACCACTGAGCCATCTGAGTCCTTCCCTGCTTTTTAATATCAGCACCCTTACCTGTAAACTTGGCTCTTAGAACGTCCCTACTCATGCCCCAAAGCCTGCTAAGACATGCTTCATCATCATTTGACCCAAAGCCCTTTTGGTTTCCTCCGAGTTCATCAATGATACAGTGGTGGTTATTCAAGAGTGTCTCAGAGTGTGCGTGTGTAATTTCTTAATTTCTGGGTGTTCTTCTTGCACTGACTTCTATTCTAATTGCACTATGGTCTGGTAAGATACAAGAGCTTACATTGATTGTTTTGTATTTGGTAAGACTTAATTCATAGCTTAGAATGAGATTCTATTTTAGAGATGGTTCAAGGGCTGCTGAGAAGAATGTATATCCTGTATCTTTTGGATAGAATATCCTGTGGGTATCAGTTAAGTCAGTTTGATCAGTGACATACATTAACTCTGTGCTATCCGTGTTGATGTTTAGTTTCGATGATGTTTCTAGAAGTGAGGAGTACTGAGTAAATCGCCCACGGTTACTGTCGGTCTGACCCTTTATGTCCTTTTGTGTTCGTTTTATGGGATTGGGAGCCTTAGTATTTGCTGTCAATGCATTTACAAATATTACATCTTCTTGATGAATTGTTGCCCTTCTTAGTATGTAGTCATCTTAAAAAAACAAAACCAGAAAGAGCTGACTAATTTGGCAGGAGGTCTACTTTGTCAGATACTGGAAGAACTGTAGAGTTTGCTTTGTTTCAACTCACTGTGTAGACTGTGCACCATCCTTTGTTTGGAGAAGGAGGTGGGCATTTTGTTTGGTTTGTTTTTGAAACCGATCATTAGATCTAGTTTTAAAACCGGTCAGCCAGTCTGTGTCTCTTTGTTGATGAGTTGAAGCCAGTTACAGTTAAGCTTATTATAGAGAGACCTGTACTGATTTCTGTAATTTTGTGGTTGGTTGGATTGCTGTTTTTCTTTACTTGCTCCCTGTTAGTATCAGGGTGCCCCTGTGTACTGTTAGACATGATGGGTTCCTTCCTAGCTCTCTATTGTTCATCTGGTCCTCTTCTGAAGTTATTCCTTCTGGTGCTATTGTGAGTGACTGTCTTTCCACCCCCTGTATGTAAAGCATCTTCTCTAACGCTGCCTTGATGATCGTGAATTGCTTGTGTGGAAATGTCCTTGTTTCTTCCCCAGAGTAGACTGCTTTGCAGGTCTAGCACTCTTGATTGGTGTGCACTTACTTTCAGGACGTAGAATGTATCTTTCCACACTTTCCTGGTTCCAAGCTTGCTAATGAGAGAACTGGTATTATTCTGATGTTTCTGCCATAGGTGAACTTTTTTTTTCTTACAGCTTTTCATGTTAATTCTTTGTATTCATGTGTAAGACGAAGATCAGGAATAGGCCAAGCCACAGCCAACCTCTTCTCACCAATACCTCAGTATCCAAGAGATCTACTTCCTGTGTACCCACGCCTCTATGCCTTTCTGTTCTGCCTCCTCATTTCTTCTCTCTATCCATCACTTCCTTTTCCTGCCCAGCTCTGTCACTTTCTGTCTGTCTGTACAGATCTCCAGACCTTTATGGTTAGTGGTGGGATTAAAGGTATGTACCACCACGCCTGGCTCCGTTCCCAGTGTAGACTTGAACTCACAGAGATTCAGACGGATCCCTGCCTCCTGAGTGATAGGATGAAAGGTGTGTGCAACCATTGTCGGACCTCTACGTTTGCTATAGTGGCTGGTATAGCCACTGATCCTTACATAAACTTCAATCGTGCACAGTATTTTGGGGGTCACAATATATCACCACATTCGTGTGTGTGTGTGTGTGTGTGTGTGTGTGTGTGTGTGTGTGTGTGTGTGTTTAGATGTGTGACCGTTCAGAGGATGGAATATGAACCATTCTTATTTGAAGAAGAGCCCCCCCCCCTTTCGTTGACTGATGTGATGGTTATCTTTGTCAGCTTAATACAATGTAAAGTCTGCTAGACAGTGGTGGCACACACCTTTAATCTCAGCACTTGGGGAGGCAAAGGCAGGCAGATCACTGAGTTTGAGGCCAGCTTGGCCTACAAAGTGAGTTCCAGAATACTCAAGAATTCACAGAGAAACCTTGTTTCTGAGCTTCCCCACCATCAAATGCAATGTAAAGCCACTTGGGAAGAGAGTCTCAATGAAAGATTATCTAGATTGAGCTGGTTTGTTGGCATGTCTGTGGGGGATTGTCTTGATTATTAATTGATGTAGGAAGATCCAGCCCACTGTGAGTGTCGTCATGCCCTACAAAGACAATCCTAATATATATAAGTATAGTGCCTGGGACTAACATGTTTGTATAGTGAATACTATATCCACTGACCTCCCTCCAAAATATATTGTTTGCCTTTTGAGACAGCGTCTCACTGGGTAGGCCTGCCTGGCCTGGGACTCATTCTGTATAGCAGACTGGTGTAGAACTCCCAGAGATCTGCATGCCTCTGACTCCAGAGTGGTGGAGCTAAAGGCATGTACCATCATGCTCTTCTTACATGTATTTTTATGTAGCATCTTCAACCTCTGGTATATTTAACAAAATAGTTTCGTTTATATTTGGTATTAAGTAGATTTTTTAACTACGGAAATATTTCAGTAAAAATGGAAGATAGTAGCTTTGAAAAAGTCTACATATTGTTACAATAACAAAAAGTGTTTGAACTCAGGAGACCATGGGTGAGGTGAGTCTGGCCTCTGAATTTCACAGCATAACAGGTCAACAAGCGGCCACATTTTGAAGATGTTTCTTGGCGTCTGTGGCTAGATGTTCGTGTTTTTAAAGAAAGGTTGTTTCTCTTAGGTCCTTCCGCAGCAGCACCGTCTCCTGTTCGAAGTGTTTGATGAAAATCGTTTGGTAAGTGGAGCTACACTGCATGAGTGCGAAGGATGCGTGGAGGGTGGACCTCGGGAGAGGGGGAGGAGAGACAGAAGGGCTGCTTATGGAGGGGCCTGGAGTTGATCCAGCCATTCTCTTCTGTTCCCGCCCACCTCTCCTGGTGGTCTAGACTGTAAAGTTTCCCTCAAAGCCTATGTGACAGAAGATGGAGGAGGGGAATCCGCTCTTGTTTTCCATGCCATGTCCTCTGAATCTTGAATGTCTGTACTTGTGTGTATTAACCACAGTGTTGTATCTCCCCCCCATCCCCTTGTGTGTGTGTATGTGTGTCCACTGGTTTCCGTGGAGGTCAGAGAACAACCTCTGGTGTCATTCCTCAGGAGACTCACAGCTTTTGTTTAGAGACAGGGTCACATTGGTTTGGAGCTCTGCTAGGTCGGCAAGGCTGGCTATACCTCAGCGTGTCCTGGAACCTGCCTAGCTCCACCTCCTGTCTCCTAGTGCTGGGATTATAAGTGTATACCACTACACCCATCATTTCACTGGGAATCAGTACTCAGGTCCTCATACTTGTAAGGCATCCCTATGGTAGCTTTTCTTTAGGTTACCTGGGCTCTGTTCCAGTGTCCAGCCACTCTCTTATCCCGACTCATTTACAAGCCTTTCCACACTAGGGGATGAGCATCATTCACAAAGGCCCCAGCAAAGCCAACCGGTATTGCTTTTGTTGTTTTTGAGACAGGGTCTCCGTAAGTATCCCCTGCTGTCCTGAACTCACTGTGTAGGTCAGGCTAGCCGTGAACTTGCAGTGACTCTCCTGTTACTGTCTTCGAAGTGCTGGGATTATGGGCCTGAATCTCCGTGCTCAGCCTGGTTTCATTTTTATTAAACGATCATTCTGCCTCCTGCCTTCCTGAAAAAACATCTGGAAGCTCTGTAGTTCTCCTGCTTTTCCCTCTTTCGGATGCATTTTCAAACTTTCCCCCAGCTGGCTTACATTTATATTTTATACCTGTAAGGTCTGAACATGTGGGTTGCGTTAGCTTTCCAGCTCACTGACACAATAACTGAGAAATCCGTCTGAAGGAATGAAGACTTAACTTGGCTCATGCTCTTAAGGGTTTTAGTCCATGGGCACTTAGGACTTACGTGGGGGCCTGTGATGAGACAGAGCATCATGGGAGAAATGTGTGGTGAAACAGAACTGCTCACCTTTGTAGTGGCAGGGGCGGGTGTCACTTTCGTAATGGAGTCCCATTTAGATGTGAATATATAAAAGAATCCCTTGATGAGATCAGTGCTCTCATGGTCCAGTCACATCCCAACTCTGAACAGTGGTGCGAAAGATCAATTTTGCACATGAGCTTATGCACACAGAATCAAATCTTAACACATAAGACATAGTGTTAAGGATCCAGTCTGTTTTGGTTATCTGATATAAACACCAAAAGAGGAATGAAATGATCTGAATCACTCTGTTTTTTTTTTTTAATTTTTAATTTTTTTATGTATATTGGTGTTTTCCTGTGGAATTGTAGTTACAGTTTTGAGCTACTATATGGGTGCTGGGAATTGAACCCAGGTCCTCTGGAAGAGCAGTCAGTGGTCTTAACCTCTGAGCCATCTCTTCACCCCCCTGAATCACTTTTTTAACTAACAAAGAAACTGAATTTGAGGGCTGGAGAGACGGCTTAGTGATTAAAAGTGCCAGCCCTACAATCGTGACACTTGGAGTCTGGATCTCAGAACCAGGATGGCAGACCAGGTGTCCTGTGAGTGCCAATAACCCCTGCTCAGAGGGGAGTGGAGCCAGGAGGATGGCCTCCGATTGCTGGAAGCCTACCAGAGAAACCATGAGGCCTGGGCTAGGGAGGTGACTGCCTTAAAAGAAGCAAGTGGGAGTGACAGAGGACACCCACACTGTGTGTGTATCTGCACATACGTGTATACGTAAACTCACATAGACACACACATGAACAAATAGATAATTTTTAATGAAACTGCTTTAGAATAAAAGAATCTATTGTTAAATTGCATAACTTTTTTTTTTCTTTTCAAGAAATAGCAATTGAGTCTGGCCTGGTGACACATGCCTGTAATCCTAGCACTCTGAAAGCCGAGGCTGGGATATTGAGAGTTCGTTCGAGGCCAGCCTGTACTAATGTTGGGAGACCCTGTCTCAAAAAATAATTAGAAGCAGGAAATTAGGGTTGTACTAGTGACTGAAGATATTGCAATCTTGACATCACAATAGTCAATGGACATTTTTACCAAGGGGCCTCTGTCTTACCAACAGGCAGTGTGCACAGTAAGATCTTATGGTACATGTGGTTTCAGTGGCTTATATGGGCATTTCTAAAACCTTTTGGCTTTTTGCTTGTATTTTTGCTTTTTACTGTGATACAGGAATTTTTTTACTTTTCTCTTGTCAGTCGGTTATCCTGTGATGCCAGGTGAAATTGAGTCTTGGTGTGTTTTTTTAAAGGCTTATTATTTATCTCTGTGTGGCGTTTGCATTCTTAAGTGTGGAGGCCAAAGGAAGGTATCAGACCTATTGGAGCCAGAGTCACAGACATTTACAGGACACCTGACTGATTATGTATGTGTGGACTTCTGAACTCTGGTTTTTCATGATGTCGAAGCAAGCATTCTTAACCACCTCTACAGCCCTGATGATTTATTTTTACGCTATGAAATGTACATATGAATAAGAATACACAGTGCAAATACATTTAGTAGACAGACAAATGTCTGTACAAGTGCTTCAGCTGAACATCTGCAGCTCAAAGGCCTCCTGTGCTCTTTCCCGCACTGGCCCTTTTTCTTCCCCCATATGTGCTGGCACTATCCTAACTTTTCTGTTTAATACTCTTTTGCTTTCTAAAATATTTTATTATGTACATATATATGTATCTTTAAAAATATTATTTCCTTTTGCATATTTTTAAAAGGTTTGATTCATATTTTAAAAATGATGTATATATGTGTTTATGTGTCTGTGCACATAAAGTGCAGTGCCCATGGAGGCCAGAAGATGGCATCAGATCGCCGGAAGTAGAATTACAGGCATTTGTGAGCTGCCTGCCATGGGTGTTGGGAACTGAACTCAGTCCTCAGCAGCAAGGCCTCTTAATAGCCAAGCCATCTCTCTAGCTCCCTTTTGCATATTTTTAAACTTATACACCTCTGAGGGTGTTTCTGACAGGCTTTTTCCTTAGTGTTGTAAGCACCTCTGAGGGTGTTTCTGACAGGCTTTTTCCTTAGTGTTGTATTTGTGAGATTGACCTACAGTGACACATTTTTTTACCCAAAGTTTTCCATCACCTGCAGGTCATAGTACCATCCTTTATGCATTAACCCTCCGTGTGGAGTATCAGACTTGGTCTGAATTGCTTTCCTTGTTACTGATTGATAGGTGTCCTTGCTCTGTGTTCTTGTGCTCATGTCTGAGTGCATCTCTAGGCTGGGGATTGGGAGCTGAAGTTCTGATTACTTGGACTGCCTGGTGCTCGGTATGTACTACTTTAGGCAAGGTTGTTGAATGTCATCCATAAAGAAGGACAGCTCCTGCTATCTACTGTGCCTGGCTGTCTAGTCCTTCCTTGCAGTGACTGTCACGGGTGTGACTGTTTCTTCACTGCCAACATCGATGTTTGTCTAACACTGTGTGGTGCTGTACTGTGTGCCATGGTGAGCTGGGAGGGTCAGAGAAATGTCTTTGGTTTTAGTGATTGAACACTTAAAGACGATAAATGTGGCACTTACAACTTTGATGCTTTTTTAAAAAACCTGTTTTTATTCTTATGTGTGTATGTACAGCTGTGTGCAGTGCCCACAGAGGGCAGAAGAGGGTATTGGATCCCCTGAGGCAGGAGTTAAAGAGAGTTGTGAGCTTCCCAGCATGGGCTCTGGGAACTGAACTCTGGTTTTCTACAAGAGCAGTGTGCAGTCTTAAATGGCACATCATCCTTCCGGGCAGCTCCAAATAATTAAAATGTTAAGGAAAACCAAAGCCATGTATTAATAAGGATGTAATAGATCCCACTCCAAGGACTCTGTAGTTCTGTAGGGTTTTGTCTCTGATTGGCACGTTAGTGGTAACCCTAGGCAAATCAGAAAGTGTTCTCTCACTTTAGAAAATGAGGATTCAGAAACGGCATGGATGTGCATTCCTGTCATCCCAGCCTTTGGGAAGCAGAGGCAGGAGGATCCAAATTTCAAGCTTGTCCTCAGGTACATAAGGAGCAATGGAGTCAGCTTGGGCCAATAGGAGATCTATCTCCCCCCCCAAAAAAATTATTTAAAATAAAAAAGCAGATGTCAGTATTTGCCTTGCTTGTCTCATATAAGACAATGGCTCTGAAAACACTCAGAAAAATCTTTTTTCCTCCAAAACAAGATTGTAGCAGGAATCTTAGAGAGTCTTATTAATAAAACAAACCCAGAGCAAAGTATTGGGGTGAAGCTGAGAGAGACAGAACAAGCCACAGCTACCTCACCTCTCCGGATCCTCAGCTGGTCCTGTTTCCTCAGACTAGAGGCCTCTGAATCCTCATCCTGAATGGGACTCAGCTGAACTGTGCTGCTAGAAGCCTAAAAGCTTAACCAGCCAAATGCTTAACCAGCCAAATGCTTCTAGTTTCTGGTCTTCACGCCTTATATACCTTTCTCATTTCTGCCCTCACTCCCTGGGATTAAAGGCTCACTTTCTGGGATTAAAGGCGTGATGAGTCACCATGCTTGTCTGTATCCTTGAACACATGGATTTCTGCCTCTGGAATGCTAGGATTAAAGGCGTGTGCTACCACTGCCTATCCTTTATGTTTAATATTGTGGCTGCTCTGTCTCTGACCCCAGATAAGTTTATTAGCATGCACAATATTTGGGGGAACACAATGCCACACAAGATCTCACTATGTAGCTCTCTGTTCTGAAACCAGACTGGCTCGAACTCACCGACATTTGCCTGTCTCTCCCTCCCAAACAAGTGTTGGGATTAAAGTCCAGCTGTTTCTATTTAATATTTATTTATTGAGTCAAGGTTTCATGTATGTATCTCAGTCTGACGTCAAGTTCCTTTGGCATTTGAGGATGCTGCCCAGTGCGATATGCTTTCACACCTCGGGCATTTGTGGAGTTGAAGTTCAGATTCTGGGCTTCTTGGATGTTAGATAAGCAGTCCGCCAACTGAACCTCATCCCCAGCCTCAGAAATGTCTTCATGATGATACAGATTTAAAACATTTAATTGCAGGTGGTGGTGGCACACACCTTTAATCCACCACTTGGGAGGCAGAGCCAGGCGGCTCTCTGTGAGTTTGAGGCTAGCCTGGTCTACAGATGAGATCCAGGACAGGCACCAAAATCATACGGAGAAACCATTTCTCCAATAAACAAACAAAACCGTCATTTAACTTTTAGTGTGGTACCCATTCTTATGTTAGGTGTATCTGTTTTGTTGATCCTCATGTGTGCTGTAGAAATAGAGCTTTTTCTTTTTTTTTAAGATTTATTTATTATGTATACAGTGTTCTGCCTGCACATATGTCTGCAGGCCAGAAGAGGGCGCCAGATCTCTTTGCAGATGGTTGGGAGCCACCATGTGGTTGCTGGAAATTGAACTCAGGACCTCTGGAAGAACAGCCAGTGCTCTTAACTACTGTGCCATCTCTCCAGCCCGAAATAGAGCTTTTTCAAGAAGTGAATGTGAGCAGCTATCAGGGCCAGTGGTGTGATGAGCACCACCCATACAATAGTACATAACTGAAGTTTAGAAATCCTCTGATGCGGTGGGAGCCATAGCCACCATAGCATCCAGCCACAGACCTCCATCACTGTAAATGTCTGTCCTTGAAACTGACTTGCTTAGCAAATCTCTTTGGAAAAGTAGGGTGGAGAGTACAAGTACAATTTTAAGTAGAAATAATTTCCAGTCATCTGGAAAGTGTTTCCTGAATCATACATGATACTTGCTTTTAAGAAAAAATGGGGCTACACTCCTTTTTTTTTGGCTGATTTTAACCATGATCTTAGTTACATACACCGGGGTTATGTGCCTTCAGGATGATGTGCCTGAAAACAAAATAAAATAAAATAAAATAAAATAAAATAAAATGGTGCGCAGGTACCTGTGTATCATTAGTTTCCGAGCCAACCTGCACACCTCTGCCACTGAAGGCTTATTGGTAGACACTGTGCTTCTGAGACTTAGTAGTTATTCTCACTGGGATCTGATAGGGGGAGATATTGTGGGACTGGTTGTACAAGCTGATGGGTCTGGAGGCTGGGGAAGCGACATGAACGTAGGAGGATTTCTCTAGGGAAGACAGGCAGATCCTTTTAGGGGCTGGAGAAATGGCCTTGTGGTTAAGAGTAGGTGCAGATGATCCGAGCGTGGCTCTTAGTACCCACAACAAGCAGCACACTGGAACTAGCTCCAGAGGGCTCTTGTGCCTCTGAGGATACAGCACTTACATACATATGCGGGAGCGTGCGCGCGCGCGCGCACACACACACACGTAATGAAAAATATTAAAAATAAATCTTAAAACCAAACAAGCCAGGCAGTGGTGGCACATGCCTTTAATCCAGCACTCTGGAGGCAGAGGCTGGTGGATCTCTGTGAGTTCAAGGCCAGCCTGGTCTACAGAGTGAGATCCAGGACCGCCAAGGCTACATAGAGAAACCCTGTCTCAATAAACTTTAAAAAGAAAAAAAAGATTAAAAAGAAACAAACAAAATTGCCCCTTTGAGAAACCTGTCTGCTCTCTTGAGGCCTTCAGCTGACTGGATAAGGTTCACTCACTGTGGAAGGCCATCTGCTTTTACTAAAAGACCCCTGGTTTTCATCTCACATCTTTAGAAATACTGTCAGCTATGTGTAGATTGGAACTTAACCAAAAACCCAAGTGTCATAATGTGGTCAAATACGTACCACAGTAGATACCAGTCCTCAAGGTTTATCTACCGTTAGCTGTTGTACCCCAGAGACCACCTAGAGACCAAATCTGATTCAAAAGCAAAGAGTCTTTTTTACTGTTTTCAGTTAACCCAGGCCTCTGTGCGTCTGATGCAGCAGCAGAGCAGGAGCGACCGAGTAGCAACAGACAGGGATTTTACAGAGAGGAAAGCAAGGGGCGAGGCCTTTGGGTCTGCAGACTACATCGGAGCAGCCTCAGGATCGGTTATGTGAGTGGCAGTCATGTTAGTAGCTTTTAATTGGCTAGGTTGAGGGTTACAGTTACCCATTTTGGGGGAGGCCTGGACAAGTCCCAGGCTTTGTCCTTGAGCTGCTGTGGAGGCTGGCTGGCCTAGCATGTACTGACTGGGGGCTGGTTCAGTGGCCCAGTCTTGGTACGTCCTGTCTCCTTGTCCATGCTGGCCAGGGCATCAGTGATTAATTGTCTTTTGTTCCTGGCCCTCTCAGAAACTGCTTGCTCAGTCTCAGGAAACTGAAATTGAGGCCTGATCTCTGAGAGAAGACTGAGCAGCCTGTCATGGCGTCTGCTTGGGCCTTCCATTAATGTCACCTAGAGCTGTCCACACAGTGTAGATGATTACTGTAGTCTTTGGAAATAAACAGTGCTCAAACAGCTCAGAGTCAGGCCAGCCTCAGGGCACTGTCTACCAGCCAGTGACCAAAGAGCTCAGAGCAAGGCCCCAGCCTCAGTCCTCAGCTCAGGCACTGTCCCGTGCTTTCCAGACTCTGGATTTCAACAGGAAGAGCTCAGAGCCCTCCCAGATGAGAACGGCCAGCACATCCCGTTCCTCCAGCTTGAGGTCAGTTGGCACTGGCCTGCTAACTGCCCTGTGGCTCCTCCACTGCCTTAGACCTGAGCCCACGAAGCAGGGGATTCAGCATTTTGGAATTTCAACACATGATTGTCTCGCCTGACTCCTCTTTGGCTAATTTCTCCCTAAATTCTTCAAGCATCATTGCTTGTCTTCTGCCTGTAGAACTTTTAAATAGTCCTTTAGAGGTTGCAACTAGATTATCTTTTTGGTTGTTGATACAATATCTCATGTAGCCCAGGCTGTCCTCAGACTTGCCATTTTTTGCAAGATGACTTTGAACTTCTTATCCTTCTGTTTTCACCTCCTGAATGCTGGTGACAGGCCCGTGCCACCATACCAGGTTTATAGGGTGCTAGGGACCCATGCTTCCTTCATGTTAGGCCAGCAATCTACCCGCTGAGTTACATTCCCAGCCCTGGATCAGCTTCAACAAACAAAACCCACCAAGCTAGAAGAACGAATTGGGTGTTGAGGGTGGCTGCAGTGCCAGTATCTGCCCATCACCCCACCCTCTCCCTCCCCCTGGAGTAACTTGGTGCCTGTTTTATCCTCAATAGGATGTGGGGGGTGGTGAGGAGCCTGGTTGTGGTCTTCACAGTCTGGAAGCTCAAGGTCTTTTGCAAAGCTGTGTGTCGAGGAGAAAAACTTGTCAAGTGCCGGGATAAGACTTACATACTGTAAGTTTTATCCCGAGGCCTGCTGTACTTAGATCTTCCCGTTATCCTATTACAAGTGACCTATTTAAGATGGCAGACTCCTAACTTAATCTAAAAAAATAGTTAAAAGGAAGAAGTAAGATTAGGACTTGTTCTTCTTTACAGAAAAATAATAATCAAGGAGTATTTACTGAAGTCTGTAAAGGCATAATGTATTAAACTAGAGCATAATTATATGTTCTAGTTTATATTTAATTTACATATAATATATATAGTTTATATATAATTATATTATGCACCTTCTAAAGTGTGATGTCTTATTCCAGTCAAATAAAATTTAACAAATTCTAGTTTATTATGGCTTACCTGGTTAAAAAGACTATTAGAAAATTGGGATTAAAAACAGGTCTAACTTAAGCAGTTTTCTTTTTTAAACAAAAGTAGGAGTATATGTTTTACATATTTGCTTTTACCTAGGGAAAAAATACCTTACTTAGAAAAATACAACTTGGGTGTAGTACCATGAGGTATAAACAACTGAACCATTTTCTTTTTACTTTTCCTATGAATGAGCCAGTATATATATATTTTATTTTTGCTGGAGTTTTCACTGTAAAATTCAGGTAAGGAGTTTAAATATACCCTAGAGTATTATTTAAAAATAAATTTGTTTCTTTCAAACTGAATACCAACATTGGTCTCTGACATTTAGGAGAGAAATTAAAATATTAAACTTTTATTGCCAAGTAAGCAAAATACAGTAAAGGTTAAGTAAACACAAATCAGAAATATATATCTATATATACACAGAATCACAACCTCTGAAGGACAGGCCGTCTACTGTTCTCTGCTGTGAGCGTTTTATCAGCACTTGTAATTCCACCGCAAAGGCAGTGCCAGCAGGCAAAAATGTCAACAAGTGCCCGCCTTGTTTATAGAATGGAATAGGTGCCCTGGGTTGGGTTTCTTTGGAGGTGTCTAACAGCTGCGTGGGTTGTTTCAAAGCACCGGTAGGGGCCAGCAGAGACCTCTTTCAGAACAGAATTGGCATTGAGATATGTTTATTTGATGTGTTAAATCCTCTTTAGACTTCTTTCCTTACCACAACACTCTTTAAGTGAATGAATTGCACACAGTGGAATAAAATGTCCAGTGTGTCCAAACTATATTGGGGTATAGCTTTTCTGTCTAATCTGCATATATTTTTAATGGAATGTTTGCCTAGTCTATTTCTTGGCAAGGTTTTAATAGTCAAATATAAATGGCTTCATTTAAAGACTGTACTTCTTGGCTGCAGCAAGCCTGAAAATTACAGGACAAAATGGTTGGTTAAAGCTTCTCTTCGGCCACTTTTTAAATTTCCCCTTGAGGAGGTTATTCAGTGTTTACAGCAGTGTTATGAGGCCCATTTTGTAGTTCAGTTTGTCAACTTTCACTTTCATAATTGTGTTTTGCTAAAATATCTGTTTAATTTAACACTTTCATTCCTCCCCCCAATTTTCATACTTCCAAAAGTATTCAAGTGTTTACACTTACTCTTTAAAAAGTATTACAGTCCATATTCCCAGCATTAACTAACCTGACTAAATTCCTCAGTACGGCTATTTGGAAAGTCAACCTTCAGTTTGATACTCAATCACACGGGTTTTATTCTTACCCACTTCCTGTAATCCTATACCTTTGGGTGAAAATATTCGTGGTCAGGATCACTGGAGAAAGTGTAGGCACTGAGATTTCTGGAGTTAAATGTTCGTTTTGTTGGGCTGGGTTAAAAAACACGGTTTCAAGATGAAATGCAAGAAGCTTGTTGTTCTTGCCTTACTCATTCATGCAAATTGGCGAAGGTATAATTGAAACAAGGTTGGCTGTGTTTGAGTCAGGGCTGCAGCTGAGCTCAGCTTAAAGGTCGCTGGAAATCAAGTGCTTTGTCAGTGCAGGCGTTCTGACTCCGAGAGATTCTGGACACTTGGGAAATGTCAATTTCGGGCATGGGTCGCCCTTTTCTATGAAATCCGGTGTCTCACGTTGTCCTAAGGTTAAAGACTCCTCCTGACCAGCTCTTTCAACACCACCGATGGTTTTTCTCCGGATGCAGCACAGCTGCTGCTAGCCTGTCTCCAGACAGAGACCTTTGTTTTGACTCTCAGCCCTGAACATGCTTGGAAATGAGAACAAATGGCGCAGAGTTTACGATTGCACTTTGCAGCCAGAAGAAGCAAGACTTACCCTCTGTCAGAACCCTCTGGAGATGACTTGGAGAGCCACGTTCACACACATGGCACGAGGCCACCCCGAATCTCAGTGGCCAGCGTGGTTCAAATGAGGTTGACCCCCAGACAGACGCCACTGGCTCCGTGGATAGAGCACAGATCCTCTGACAGTAGTGACAAAAAGAGCAGCTGCCTGCAGATCTCGCTGCAGCCCAGGTACGGAGGGAACCTTCTGTCCAGCCCTGTCGTAGCCGACAGGGACGATGCCTGCTGTGTTCTGAAGGATGGGATTCGCAGCAGCCCCGGGGTTGGCAGTGAACTGCCCAGTGCCAGCGATGGCAGCCTCTTAGGTGCTTCTGCCGTGGGCAGCGGCAGCGTCAGTAACTCCTCAGCCAGTGACAATGGGTCTTGCAGCAGTGACTGTGGGTCGTGTGCAAGCATCACAAGTGGGGCCTCCTACAGCAGTGGTGTGGTCAGTGACACCAGTGGCCATGAGAGCTTCTGGAGTGGAAACTCACCTTCTGACAGCCCCTCCAACAGAAGTGCGCCCGTCACAACCCCGCCGCCCGAAGCTGTGTGGAGAAGTCCCAGTGGGACTCCGTTTGCCCAGGAGCACCTGGACCATGGAGCAGAGGTTCCGAAACTGCCAGTGAGCAGGAACGCAAAGGTCCCACTGAAGCGCTGCACGTCTTTGGTCATTTTTCCCAGGAGTCCTTCGAGCACCCCGCCGGCATCCCCGACAAGCAGGGGTGCCTACCAGACCTCACACCAGTTGGTGGTCTCTCCCACCGAGACCGCACATCACGACGATGGTTCTGGCACCAAAGGCTCTCTGTCGACTGCTGTCAACGGTCTTCGGTTATCTAAGATGGTTTGCACTCCGGGGGAAGTCAGAGATGTACGGCCACTCCACGTCAAGAGCTCGGTGCAAAATAAAATTGTCGTTTCGAATAATAGGCCCAACCACACTGTGTGTGAGAAGTCGTGTGAGGGATTTTCCTGTGTTTCTGTGCACTTGACCCACCAAAAACCAACCACATCAGACTGTGAAAACCCACGTGGTGGTTGGACATCAGAGAGGTCAGAGCTCCAGGTCCAGCCTGATTCAGACCATGCTGTACTCACACAGAGGTTATCTCCTTTCTTACCAACCATACCAGACATGGATCACCATGTAAACATCCGTGGACGGTTGGAAAGACCAAATTCACAGATAAGCAGAAACCTTGCTGCCTTCCAAAGAAGTGTGTCCCTGGGAGGGACACATCCGAATGTTGCCTGTTTATCCAGCCAGAAGCACAGTTGTTCGAGGGGGGGACCATCTCATTTACTCATAAAGTTTGCATCTGGGAATGACGGTAAAGTTGATAGTTTGTGGAGAGAGAGCGATTTGGCAAATGAGCTGTCTGCTGTCTATAAGGTAAGTGTCCTTTGGTCTTGAAAAATACTGATTTGGTTAGAGTGAGCTACAGAAAACGTTGCTTAGAACAGTATCTTTTCCTTCTGGCCTTAGCGAGGGAGTGTTTGGAAAGCATCGACTTTATATTTGTAAATCTGAAGGCTCTTCTTTGTTTTCCACTGTTATTTTACCAGTGAATAAACTACTAAAAATAAAAAAACTTTCCCATGATGACTTAAATCATGAAACTCCTCTAGAACTGACTGGACGGGTCTTATAACACTCAAATCTGGGGTGTTTGTTTTTACGCAGGGGCCCATGTGCTCTTCCCACCTTCAGAAATGTCCATTTTCTTCTCTCCCCTCTTTAACATTGTGGAAATAAAGGCATGATGGAGTTCCTTTAAAAAAAATGTAAGCTTCAAACACCAAAATGTGACTACCTGCTTATAAAAGAACATAGAAGAAATTCCTTTAAAATGTATGCATTTGTAAGATCGGTGATAAAAAAGACGGTTCCGTTGCATGTTTTCAGCAGAGGAAACTAAATGGGTTTTGTGTTTATATGTATCCTAACCACAGGAGTGTTGTTCTCCCGGTTTTCCTCGAGTTTCCAGTTAATGCTGCCGCCCAAATGTAAATCCCTTTTTTCAACAGTATTGATTTCTAAGTTTTACGTGTTTGAATTGGCTTAAACTTACTCGGTAATTCCTATAATTTTCTATTTACTACATTAGTTTGTTGTCTTGACAGTGTTGCTTTATTTTATTAGTAATTTAACTCTAACAGATCTGAGCCAGATTGGCTCTTTATATAACTTGGCCTTTCTAAAGCATTTAAAGTGTTTTTGAACTAAAGTAGCCTTCAAAATTTCTGTATTTGGAAGGTCTTGCTAAATTCCAGGAAATTTAATTGTTTTTCTGACTACATTCACTCTACATTGACAGCACAGAAATCCAGATAACTTCTAGACAAGTGGCGTTAGAAAATTAGGTAATTGGGTTTTTCTTTTGAAAGCTGGTAATATAATCATTGTTCCCAAGGTCAATCTATGCAGCTACTTTACTGGGGATAGAGAGAGATCAGATTTCAAATTCCGATATGTGTTTTGGAGTTTTCATTCCATTTACAAATTCTTCTCAGTTTTTAGGGCATTGTAATCTATTTAATCTCCCACCATCACCACCACACCAAAAAGAACTGGAGCCTTAAAGCAACACTAGTAATCGGGTGTGTCAATCTTACAGACTTTACATTCAACCTGAGGAAGTTATTAACCTGGAAAGAACGAAAGAAATAGTCTCAAGACAGCTGTTATTGTGGTAACATTATCGCTTGTCACTGATGCTTTCCAAAGGGGCACTTTAAATGTCTCCAGTGAAATAGAAACTAAATAGTATGTGCGTTGCTAAGAATATATACTTTCACGAACTATAGACTCTCTATCAAACTAACAAATACTGCTTTGTGACAACCTAATGCCTAGCTTTGTGCCCAAACTTTGTTGTTTATGAAAGACTCCAGAAGGTACCATGCGTCTGAGAACTTGAAATTGTTCTTCAACATGCAGTGAACAATTTCCTTATGAAAATAATTAACAGTTATAGTTACTGTCTACTGTGTCTAAATTGATTTCACTGATAAATGGCAGGATGAGGGCTTATGCTAATTCCTTTTCTAAACAGAACGGCCACAGTAATGACATTCTAGAAGTAATGCTGTGTTTATCAATAATGATATATTAATCTAATTATAGTGGTTTATTGTAACTCACTTATAAATAAACAGCTCCCAAAATATTTCTCATGTCTCCACTTCGTCTGGGTTCATGTTCAGATACGCTGAGGCTGCATTCACATTTAACAAGTTGATACTGGAGTCGCTCTTGGTAATGTCAGCGATCTGTACTGAGCAGCAGTGAAATCAAATGACTGCTTTGGGCAGCGACCCTGGTGTCAGAGGTAGAGAGGCCTCCAGTGTGTTTAGCTACCAGCTTCCAGCAGCCTTGTGTCGAGTTTAGAGCTCTTTTATTATCCCAGTTCGTAAATGACTAACACTTAACGTCTAGTGAAGACGATCCTCTGTCCTGACAGCAGAGACTAAAGACGGGCTCTTGATCCCCTCATGTGTCTTGTATTTTCTGCCTCTGTACTTTGTGAGTGCATTTGAAATGCAGTGTTGTGTAGGGAATGCAGTATGATGGCCCCTGACTTGCCTAGAGCACTGTGGTGTTTCATGATGAGTCTAGCAGTCTGTCCTCTTACTGAAGAGGAGCTGAGAGACATACACAGTTCTGAAAGTCCTGTCAGTTCTGAACTCTGTCGTTTGCAGCTTACTGGTGGTTAGTTCCCTTTCCCCTGGGTGTTATGTTCTGAATCTCCTTCCTTATGTTGTTAGGATGCTCAGAGCCTCCTTTGCCTTGTTTAGTAAACTTTGAACTCAATCCTGGCTTGTATGTGCCTCCCATCAGCCATCTACGTTCTCGGTTCGGTTTCTTCTCCTTTCTTTTTTAGAATTAAAGGATTTCTGTTTGTTGTCTAGTACTTAATCCTAGATAAGCATATTGCTTAAGGCTAAAGGAGTAGATCTTAAAATATTTTTATGTCTTAATTATTATAGTTATTACTAATCTCAGTCATTTCAATTACATTCATTACAATTCAGTCATTTCTTTCATAATTCCTCCTAACATCAGTGTTTTAAATTTCGCATATTGTAGCAGCCATTTTTCCAGTATTTTAAATTTTATATAGTTTAATGGACATTATCTAAGGACACTTAATCTTTCTTTTTAAAAACATGTAAAATTAAAAAAAAATGTATAAATAAATATGAATGCTGAAACTGTGATCCAGCAATGTAAGTAACCAGTTTTGGAGATCTGGCCAAAAAAAATATATAATTTTGACATATTAACAGAGACAGACAGTAAATAATAAATATGTCACTAATGAATATTTGACTTGCTGGGGTAGAGAGTTGCATGAGGAAGAAGCATGGCGTAGAAGGGACGGAGGAGGCAGGGGACAAGTGAATTGAAGTTCACCAGAAAAGTCCAGATAGATATTCCAGGGCAGGATTCTCCATCCCAGCACTGTTGATGGTTGTGGCCGGAAAATTCTTTTGTTGAGGGTGGGGCTGTCTTGTGCACAATAGGGTGATGAGTAGTGGGCCTGACCATCACATACTAGATGCCAGTTATACACCCCACCAGAGTGCCAACCTAAAATATCCCCAGGGCAAAAGTGCCTCCTACTAAGAACTGCTGCTTTAGACAGAAGCCTTGGTGCACGAAGACCAGAGATGTGTAAGGGCCCTATGATGTAAATTGCTCAGTATAACTCTGTAAGAGGCACGGAGGCTGTGGGGGAGCCGATGCTTGGATTGGGGTTGAAAAGAAAGTCCTTTGTATCCTGTTAACAGACAGAACTTAGCTGATCTTCATTTTATTTAAATAATTTTAAGTGTGTGTGTCTGTGTTTGTGTCTGTGTGGGTATGTGTATGTGAGTGCAGGTGTCCTGAGAGACCAGAGGTCTCGAATCCCCCGGAGCTGGAGTTACAAGCGATTGTGAGCCACCTGTCGTGGATGTTGGGAACCCAACTCAGATCTTCTGTAAGAGCAATATGTGCTCTTCACTACTGAGCCAGCTCTCCAGCCCCATCAATGGGCATCTTTATTCAAAGGTGTTCACTTTTGTGTTTTTAAAAGATAATTATTTGTGGCAACGTGAATTTTGAGTGAATCTAACTTTCCTTACCTAGTGTGTTTGGGTAAACACTGATGTTGTGAACTATCACAAGATAGTCGGCAGGTGGGGCCAGACTGATTATGAGAAGGATGTGGTACAGATACAGAGAGACCCTGGTCGTGCAGTTGGGTAGAGCTGGAGTATCAGGAGCTGATCCCGGGGAGGACCTCGGAATCTAGACTAATAGGTAGGAGTGTGCTTAGTGCTTCAGGTAACGATCAGCTCAGCCAGGCCATGCATCACGTGAAACAAGATGGGATGCGGCGTCTGAATCTTGGGGATTGCTAATTTTGAGGATGGGGAAAAGAAGATAAAAGGAGACCCGGTGAATCAGTAGACAGGCCAGGAGAGCTTGGTGACATGCAGTCAAGGGAAGAGTCAAAAGAGAGCATGCACTTCTAATAGAAGACTCAGTTGTCCATTCCATGTAGTAGTTAGGAGCAAGAGTCAGCCAAGAACAAACCCCAGGATTGAGGCCCAAGTTGATGTAATAAAATACCTAAGATCAGCAAGCACTGGGGCGGGAGGCGAGATGTCAGAGAGGGAGTGCGGTAGGATGTAGACAAGGTGTGATTTACTGACTCAGAGTGGGGTGACTTCAAAATGAAGTAAGATGAACTCGGGCTCTACAGAGAAAGTACTGTCTCTTCTCCCAATGCGAGCGCTCTCTGTTCTCTCACCTTGGAACTTGAGATGAGAGAGTGTTGTTGAGAAGATCCAGACCAGATGCACAAGCTGTGTCATGTGAGGGAACAGAAAACATCCAGTGGGAGCTCAGGATTGCTGTCATAGCCACAGTTAATCTTTATAATATTTTATTACTTTCATAAATACTTTAAGAATGTAGTATTATTTTGAAATTTCATGCATAATGCAATGTGTTTTGATCACATTCACCCCTTACTGCTACCCCTAACTGCTGCCAGATCCACTCTCACCTCCTCCCCCTCTCAACTTGGTGTCTTTTTTTTTTTTTTTTTTAAGTAGCCCACTGATTCCAGTTTATGCTGCCAATATGCTCGCGGGTGTGGGCAGTCCACCGGAGCGTGAGCTAAACAACATTGTCCTGCCTTTCCCAGCAATAATAATAAAGATAAAAATAATATAATAAAAATAATAAAAATAAAATAGAGTTGACAAGGTGCCCAGCAGGTAAAGTCACGTGCTGCCAAGCCTGAGGTCCTGAGTTCACTCCCTGGGACCCACATGGTAGAAGAAGAGAATCAACTCCCAGAAGGGCCCTCTGACCAGCCAAGCTTTTTTAGGCGACTTCCTAGACACTGTGGCGCATAGGCAGGCACGTCAGTTTCTTGTAAGATGTGGGGTCTGCTTGTGCTAGCTGTTGTAAACCGTTCTGGATCATGAAGGGTGACAAGACAAGATTAGATCTGGAGAGCCCAGGCCTGGGAGCCTGGCCAAGCAGGAGGCTTGGCAGAGTTGCTGGGTGTGGCCAGGCCGCATGCTGAGGGTGGGGAGGTGATTAGCGAAGGGTAGCCTGGGAGACGGGGAAGCATAGCCCCAGAGCATCCTCCAAAGCATTGCTGGTGTCCGCTTCAGGCTCCAGTTGTGGCCCGTGTGGGAGGCTGGCCGGCTGGCTGTAGTCAGGTGTGATGACAGGTGCTTAGAGATCACAGGAAAATATCCAGAACAGCAGAGGAGAGGGTCTGTGACTGGATCTGGGGATCTGTCCAGATGGGGGTGGCTGTCTGCAGCGGTCTCACCTGGCTGAGATGTAGCAGGTCTGAGCGTGGACAGGGAAGGGAAGCATGGCATCCAACAGTAGCTCAGTTTGCCAGCCAAAGAGAACGCCTTGACTAAGTGAGCCCAAGGCCTTCCTACAGAGGGTCTTGGATGCCTGTGAGTGGAAAAAAGGATCAGGCCTTCTTGACTTAGAGATCGCAGAGCCATAAGCCATGGTGCTTTCTAGAAAAAATATGTTGGCCAAGTAAAGAATTTGCATCAAAAATATTGAGGACATGGCCACATCTAGGTATGTTTGTGGGTATTAGGGAGAGCATGGCCAGAGGCATCTGGAAGGGCCCAGACTGCACTGGGCCGGGGTGTGGGTGTGTGGTGGGGGTGGGAGGGGAGGCGGGGGCAAGGTGAAAGAGGACCAAGAGAGGACATCACCAAAATCAAGGCTGGGAAGGGAGGGCCATCTGCTGGGCTGTAGGGTTAGGGTAGGAGGCGAGGTGAGAAGCGCTGGGACGAGCCACAGGTACTGAGTGAGACGTGACAGATGGTACCGTACACAACATCTTTTTTTAAAATTTATAAGCCTTTATTCAGATTAATCAATGAATTGACAAAACGAAGCTTATTAATTATAGGAAAGAGTGCCATCACTATGTAGCCTACAGATATTAAAGAGGATCTAATGAGATAGTTTGAATTTCTAAACAACTGTATGTAACCACCTACAAGAAGGACGAAATAGAAAATTTGCCAGAAATTGTGGCAGAGAGAAAAGTAACCTCACTTCAACAAACACGCATACACAACATCTTTAAGTGTGGAAGGGAAGATTCCTTTAATTCCTCAAGGCCACCTTGGTGACACATACTTGAGTCAGAAGCTGTTGGATGGATCCAGGACAGCCAGAGCTATGTAGAGAGACCCTATCTCAAAAAATTAACAAAACAAAAACATGTCCCTCGGGGCTTGGCTTCTGCTGCAGCGCACCAGGATGCAGTGACTACTGTCTCTGTCAACATGTAGTACTGTCTACATTACAGGTCAAGAATCTAGAAAGTGGGAGGCTGGAGTTCATCATCGAATACAGAAGAATGGCACAGAAGAGAGGAAATAGATTAATTACTGTTCAAACCTGTTAAGACATAGAAGTCAATGGTTTCAGAGATGGAATTTGAAAGGAAGTGGAGCCTTCCTAACTTACTGGATTTGGTTATTTTCTGTAGGAAATAACACATCAATGATGATGTAGATTAGTTTTATATATGTAAAATAATTGACACTTAGTTTATATCCAGATGTTTAGACCCTGAGTTCAGCCATTAAAAGTGGACACACAGAAGAGCCTTTGTGTTTAGTATGCCATCAATCTTAATGTAAATAATGACATTAAGACTTTATACATTCTGAGATGGTGAAGTGAGTTCTTATGCCATAGTGACATTTCATTAGATGTTGAGCAGTATTGTGTACTGTTCTTTTGTTAATGGAAATAATTGGGTATTAACCAAAATCTGCCATTCAGAAGCATTTCTGTTATTTTTAATTTATTTGTTTTTATGTTATATGTACGAGTGATTGGACTACATGTATATAGTACACACGTACATGCCTGGTGTCCCCAGAACCAGCTCTTCAGCCCCTGTTGGTGTTGCTTTAAAAATGGTTCTTATGTTGTTTTCCCTTCTTAGCATGAGGACTGGAAAGTACAAAATTTGCATGTTCTGTTTTCCTTAACTGTTCTGGCTTCCTTAAGCAATATTTGAATCCTCGAAACATACTTTCTTCTGGCAAGCGAGTCAGTACACTATTGAGACTGTTTAACTTTTAAACTGGACAGTGTAGTTAATTGAAACATTATATACTGTAAGGGCACTGTTGACTTCTCTTCTGGCTACCGTAAGGAGAAAGTCTGAAAATTATTTTTCTATACTTTCATAATGCTCCTGAAAGCCATATATTACTTTTCAAGTATAAATCGACATTTTAAAAACTTAGCAATTGCTCTCTCCTTTGAGCAGTTTAAGTAACTTTATCTGGGGCTTGGAGAGGTGGCTCATGGGTAAAGTGTGCTTTCTGCCCTTGCCGAGGACAGATTTGGTTCCCAGCACCCACATCAGGCAGGTCACGACATGGTAGTTCACAATTGACAGTGTTGATTAATGAATAAGGTCATGGCCTCTTTGGGTTGAGGTAGAGTGAATTTGCTGGCTGTGGGTGACCTGACAGCCTGGCAGGGACAGATAACCAAACTAGGCTATTTAAGTGATGACTGAACGCTTCTCCTAAGTGAATATCTTGTCCCTGGGGTGAGTGCCAATGGAATATTGTGATCCTGACTCAAGGATTAGTTTCCACATAGACTCTGATTCATAGCCTACGCATTCCACTAACTGGTACCCTAGAACTCCATGCTTTCTGCAAGGAAAATTGAATGGAGAAAGACTTTAAAGGGCATTGCAACAAAGGCCATCAGTCTAGTTTAAAGTTAGTGTTGTTTAATAACAAGAGTTCCTCTGAGCCTGAAGTTGGGATCCTCCTAATAGTTGCTGGAGTTCCGAGGGACTATTTTGCTAAGAATGATCTTTCCTCATGACCCATTCTCAGCCCTCTTACAGGGTCATGGAGCTTAATGGATACTTTGAGCCTCACGTAAGAAGCAAAAATTATTCTAGGGTTTGAAGAGCTTTGAATTGAGATGGGAGGAGAATATAATTTATTATATTTATTGTATTCTGCTATAGTACTACTCAAATTCCAGGGTGTGTGATGGACCCTATTAAATTCTAATCACGGTGACAACATGCCTGACTGCAAAAGGTTCAGGATTACTCCTCTTCGGATTTCCTTCCTCTCTGTTCTGTTTCTAGAGTTCCTCCTTACCAAAGTTGGCACTTTTAGATTAGCTGTATAATTGACTTCCATCTCTTTTTATTTCTTTCTCATTTTATTTTTATCAAATTATTCCCAAGTTTTCCCTTTAATTTTGAATTAAAAATTTTTTTTAATTGTTAAAAGTTTCATTGGGGGGTGCACTTCTTTTTTGTTTGAGACAGTGTCTCATGTTCGAGGCTGGCCTGGAAGTCACTGTGCAGCCAGGAGTGACCTTGACTGAATTCTGCTGCCTCCGCCTCTTCGGTGTTGGTTTTAACCTCGTCTCCAGGTCTTCTATTAGACACAGAACCTTGATCTTTAGCCCAGGCTGGATTAGAATTCACTGTGTACACAAGGCTAGCTTCGAACTTAGAGCAATCCTCTTGCCTCTGCCTCCCAAGTGCTGGGGCCCCATGCTTGTCTGTCTTTTCTGATCCTTCACTTACAGCTTATATACAGGTTCCTCTGTTGCTGAGAGTCCCGAGTGCGGCATCTTTGTTCTGTGTTGTTTGGGGTGCTACATTGTTTCTTTACTGTCCTTGCAGTTTATTCTTTATGGCACTGCTCACCCTGTGCCTGATGTTCTTTATTGTTGTTGGAGACAGGGTTCCTGTTCCTATCCCTGGCTGTCCTGGAACTCACTATGTATAGACCAGGCTGGCGTCAGACTCACAGAGCTCTGCCTGCCTCTAGCTCTTAGTGCACGTGCAGGATTTAAAGCCTGTACCACCAGGCCAGGCTGTTTCTTGTTTTGGAAAGAGAAGCACTGTGAAGTTACTTTTGGGTTCTGTAGTGTAGTGCTTTTCAAACTGGGGGAGGGGAGCTCCTACAGGAAGGAATCTCTGCAGCTGGCTCTGGTCACTCAGGTCACTTCCTCTTCAGAGAAGACAGACACCTTGTATTGTCCTGTTTTACACACACAGTGGTGGACACGGAAGGTCCTTTCTGTCTGTTGGTTTCTGTAACCATTAACTCAGGTAAACTGGATCATAAAAGTGAGATTTAATCTGATTCTCAAGGTGCTAGTGGGAATTAACTTGCAATAAATAAGATTGCCTTACCTTCACGTTTATTGTCTGATATACCTAGGTACATTCGGGAAGCCTATCTACTCCTGGAGCGACTAATTGAAACAAACGTCATAATATAAAATAAGATTTCCTACCCTAATCAAATGGTGGCCCCAGATGCCCATGAATATGGGTAGTGCCTAAGGAATGATTTCCACTCTTGTCCTGTTGTCTACATACTTGTGCCCACATATGTCTCCCCAAGTGTGTTGAGAGTAGGACTAGGTGATAGATGATACCATAGTGGCTTCCTGGTGGAGTCTGGTGTGGGACACTTGCCCTCATTTTGTCTAAAAGCCTCATCTAGCAGTTTAACTGAAGGAAAGCTTGATGGATTCTTCCACAAGGCGTTAATTGGGGATATGTATCATATGCCGTAAAACCTGCCCGCTCCTTCCACATGACAAAGGAAGGGGTAATGTCCCCTGTGCACTGAGCTCATCACAGTTAGGTTCTAATGTGCACTTGCTCTACCACAGGCTGACGGGACTCCCCTGCAGTAGGAAAACCCAACCAGGGAAAAGCTGCTTAGGAAAGGTTATTTTGGTTTAAAAAAAAAAAAAACAGCAGAAGGAAAAAAACAAGTGTCTGGAGGGAAAATTCCATCAGAATGAGTACAACCTGATGAATAATGTTCCCGGGTGAATAGCATGAGGCACAGGTCAAGGCCATTCGGACCGCCATCATTGAGTGATACCTAAGGCTAGAGATATAACCTAAGATTCCTGGAAGATCCATTTTCCGGTTATCAGTTTATCTTTTCCCTACTTGTGGCCAAAGGTGCGGAACTTGTTTTCTCTCATTTCTTTCTCCATGGGTGCACATGTGTGCACTTGCTTGTGGAGGCCTGAGGGTCATAGCAAGAGTCATATATATCTCTCCGAACTCCACCACTTCCTGGCCTCTGCATACATTCACGCATGCACATGTGTATAAATCACATACACACACAGTTTCATCTCACAAAGAGAAGAAAGCATGTATAATTTTAATAGAAATTTGTTTTAAAAAGTGAATTTGGATTTTCCCCGTTTTTATGTTCTAAACAGTCTTTTTGGGAACATATCATTGGAGTGTGCCCGCTACTGATGGGGATGCAGAGTCACTGCAGCCTGAATTCTTGCTCATATTTTCAGGCCGTCTTAAATACCTTACATTTCCCCAAGTGTGGTTTGCTCCTGAAATAAGCTGCTTGCCCCTCAGATGTCGGAAATGACAGCCACAGAGACATACTTGGTACTCAGGGTGTGGAACAATTGCTTGGCCAGGAACTCGGGAATGAGGATCTCAGATGAACTTGCAGTCATAGGAATGAGTTTAAGACAGTTATTTTTCCTTGGTGAATGGGAAAAGCACCTCGGGTTGCCATGTGTTCACAGCAGCCGCCGTGTGCCTGGACTTTTCAGGGAATGCCCCTGGTTCATATCATCCTCCTCAGACCACCGGACAGATTGTTACTTTGGGAAAGTTGTTCGTTCTTCTGATACTGGAAGTTGAGTTGCTTGGGACTGTTTTATTTTATATAGTAGTTCCGAAACTGTTCAGAGACCAGAGGGATGGCTGGGGAGGCGCTTGCAGCATAAACTAGGAAAGACTTGTGTAATCCTAGAGCCCAGTCCAGAGTTGTTCTCTCACCTGTGTGCGGTGGCGTGCATGCATCAGCACGTGTCCACTCCTTTCCAGTCTTAGACACACACACATGCAATAATAAAAGCTCAACTCAGGCTGACAGGTGGCTCAGTCATTAAAACACTTGCTATGAAAGCATGGAGTTCTGAGATTGATCCTCAGACCCCTGTGAAAAACCAGGTGTGGTGGCATGGGTTTATAACCCCAGCACTGGGGGGTGGAGGGTTCATTAGCCTCTCCCTCTCCCTTCCTTTCTCCCTCTCCCTCTCCCTCTCCGTCTCTCTTTCATTCTCTCTCTCTCATAGTTTATATGTATGGGAGCTTTGCTTGTACCTATTGTCTGCACCACATGTGTGTCTGGTGCCCAAGGACAAAAGGGGCCATAGGATCATCTGGAACTCGAATTTCAGGTTGTTGTGAGCCACTGTGTGAGTCCTGGGAATCAAACCTCAGGTCCCCTTAACTGCTGAGCCAACTCTCATTCATTCATTCATTCATTCATTCATTCTTTTTTTTTTGAGACTTTATACTGTATCGCCCTGGCTTCCTTGGAACTAGCTCTATAGAGCACATTGGCCTCAAACCCACAGAGATCCTCTTGCCTCTGCCTCCCAAGTGCTGGGATTAAAGGCCTGCGCCACCAGTGCCCAGCTTAGCTCTCTATTTTTTGTTTTAGTTCTGGGATTTGAACTCGTGTCCTTAAGTTTGCAGAGCCAATACTTGGACCCTCTCAGCCACCTCCCAGCTCCCCAGCTAGTGGTTTTCATGCTCCTCTCTTTGGACCTGAACTTCCCTCAGGTGCCTTTCACCCTGTGAGTTCTCCTCCCACTTGCTCTGCCAGCCTGCTGATGGCAGACCTGTCTCCTTCATCTGCGTTCAGCCTGTCTGTCTTCCTTTCAGTTTTGAGAGATGTTTCTTTGCTACATGAAAATTCACATTTTGAGCGTTTGATAGGCAGTATTCTTTTGTCTCCTCTATTCCAGTGTGTTTAATCAGTAACCTGCCATCATTTATGTTCTTTCTTCAATTATGTACGTATGGGGGCTGGAGAGATGGCTCAGATGGTTAAGAGCACTGGCACTCATTTGATTCCCATCACCCACATGGCAAGTCTTTAGTGTCTGCAACTCCAGTTCCAGGAGATCGGACTCCTCCCTCTTTTGGCCTCCCCAGGGACTGCATGCACATGGTGCATGTACAATCATGGACACTAAACAGCCATATGCTTAAAATAAAATGTAAGCCACCCATGTAGGAGCTGGCAACCACACTCGGGTCTTGTGGAGAAGTCGCAAGCACTGTTAACTACCACGCGCTCCCACCATGTGTGTTTTTGGTCCCTGTGTAGAGTCATTTTGTTGTTTTTGTTTTAATTTGGCTCCTTTCAAGATTTTCCCTGTATCCCAGGACTTCATTACGATATGCTTACTCATCCCTTTTCCTAGTTATCAGTGTGGGTTCAGTGACTTTATCTAAACTGAAGCTGTTTTCCCAAACATGGAGAAGCTTTGTCTGATTTTAGTTCTTCAAATAATGTCCTGTCCCTTTTTTTTCCCCTTTGAGACAGGGTTTCTCTGTGTAGCTTTGCGCCTTTCCTGGAACTCACTTTGTAGACCAGCCTGGCCTCGAACTCACAGAGATCCGCCCCCCTCTGCCTCCCAAGTGCTGGGATTAAAGGTGTGCGCCACCACCGCCTGGCTCGTCCTGCCTCATTCTCCCCATTGTTTCATGTCTAGTAAGTTTCTATGCGATGGTTCTTAATGGAGAGTGTTGCGGTCTTTCCTTGACAAGCACTCACCCTCATTGTAGCACGTTAACTTGGTTGGATTATAAATGCTGCCTCCGCTCGGGTGAACATTGCCTGGTGTCAGTACTCAGTCCTTTGAGCCTTTACCTTTAACTGGGGGTGGGGGGAGTTTCAGGGCTCAGTGAGGGTCAGGTGGATTTGGAGAGCTATCATCTTTTTCATGAGATTTTCTCCCTTTCCAGTAATGTTGCTAACTAGCCTTGGCTCTCCCACCTCCCACACCAGACAGAACATTGCAGACGTTTGCTTTAGGCCTGACGAAGCACTCCATGTGTTCTGTGTTCCTGTGTGACTGCGTCCTCCCTAGCGCTGTTCTGTGTTCAGCGTGCCTCCTCTCGTTCCTTCTGCCATTCTGTCGTGCATTCGTGGGGTTTGCCCTTTGCCTAAGTATGCAAATACACTCGTTATGTGCAGAAGGACTGGTTTGTCACTGTGTCCATGCCATCCCGGACGTGGCGCCACGTTACTTTGCACGCTTTTCCTTGATTTTCCCTCCATGCTGCAGCGGATTAAACAAAAACTTTTTTGTGAGTGAATGATGAGTTTCTCTTCAAAACATAATAATGAAATTGAATGTGTCAGTAATGCTGTTTCTCCTTTCTTTTACAGACAAGAGATGATTTCCTGGGTCAAGTGGATGTCCCTCTCTATCCTTTACCGGTTAGTATAGGTGTCCATAGTTTTGTGTTTGTGATTTTTTTGTTTGTGTGTTTGTTTGTTTGTTTTTTTTTGCTTTTCGAGACAGGGTTTCTCAGTGTAGTTTTGGTGCCTGTCCTGGATCTCACTCTGTAGACCAGGCTGGCCTGGAAACTCAGAGATCCGCCTAGCTCTGCTTCCTGAGTGCTGGCCACCGCTCCCTGGCCTGTGTTTGTGATTTCTTTTTTTTTTTTTTTCTTTTTCTTTCACAGGCATGTAGACTATTAACAGCAAAGGCCCAGGGACCCATTTGCGTGTCATCCTTGCGCAGGGGCCATGCTAATCTTCTCTGTATCGTTCCAATTTTAGTATATGTGCTGCCGAAGCGAGCACTTGTGATTTCTAATTTAATTTTTAATTTAATAACTGCCAATGTGAGTCTTTAGTGTATGAGCTGTTTCCTAAAATTCATCTCAATTTTCCATTTCACTGTCTATAAGATTTCTTTATATGAGCTCCAACAAGAAACAGACCCGCTGGGATTGTTAGCTAGATGAAAATAGGCTTTAAAGGAGAGGGTTTGGAAGACCCTTCTAAGGAGAGCATTGAGAGCCTAGGCTTACAGACGGAAGTAAGACACTGCGCATCAGCAACAGTGGAAACCCCAAACCCTGAGAACCGCGTTGGAAATACCGCAGTGGGAAGGGCTTAGGAAGCCTTTCAGAATCAAATGTTGGGGGGAGGACTGTCAAAGAGGACCTGAGTTCAGTCCCAGCACGTGTCTGCGACTCACATCCACCAGAAATCACAGGCCCGTGGGATCCAGTGCCCTCAGTGCCCTCTTCTGTCTTCTGCTGGATCATTTTGGACATGTTAATTTCAATATGAAGTTGGAGAAATGCAAGTTTACATAAGCGGTTAATAGCAGCACACAAGTAAATTGTGTGGGAAAAGAAGCAGGAGGTTTGAGGTTCTCACTGTCCGGATAAGCCAGACAGAAGGCCAGATGAAAAACCTTACTCAACATGGGTGGATCAAAGGGAGTCAGAAGATAGAGTGGAAAGAACCAAAGAAAAGAATGCCAAAAAGGTCGCCCGTTCTGTAGTCCTGACACGTGGCAGGCTGAGGCAAGAGACTATCTACTTTGAGGCATGGAGGCTTCATAGTGAGACTTCCCTATAAATAAATAAGTGAAGCCGGGCGGTGGTGGCGCACGCCTTTAATCCCAGCACTCGGGAGGCAGAGCCAGGTGGATCTCTGTGAGTTCGAGGCCAGCCTGGGCTACCAAGTGAGCTCCAGGAAAGGCGCAAAGCTACGCAGAGAAACCCTGTCTTGAAAAAAAAAAAAAAAATAAATAAATAAATAAATAAATAAGTGAAGTTTCCAGGTGTGAGGGTGGCTGGTGCAAAGAAGCAGAGTCGGAACAGGAAGCAGAGGAC
The DNA here is from genome assembly GCF_049852395.1 of Peromyscus maniculatus bairdii. Lineage (NCBI taxonomy): Eukaryota > Metazoa > Chordata > Mammalia > Rodentia > Cricetidae > Peromyscus > Peromyscus maniculatus. Next base: position 70,330,114 of record NC_134858.1, read on the forward strand.
TGAGGAACTTTGAGGGTGGAGGGGAGGCCTGTCCCTGCGCAGTGTCGGGTGCCTTAGCTTTCAGGAAGACATTGGACCACTCTTACCTTCCAGGCTGTTGACGGTTTCGTTCTAGAGTGCTCTGTATGCTCTAACCATGCCAACCTGCCGATGCTATCCATCTCCCGTGTTCCTCTGGGCCAGCGTCTGCCACACTGCAGGGTTGCTCTCCTGACTGTCCCCGGCGGCCCCCACCCCACATGTCCTTGCCCCGCTGGGTCCCCACCTAGTGCTGGTGTTGCTGTAGTTGGGGTTTCTGCTCACCCTCCTCGCCAATTAAAACTGACAGTCCTTTTTTTTGCCAATTAGCAATAATCGCACCTTGGATAAACCTATTGGCTGTGATACTGCCACTGAGCAAAGCTATAACTGCCTTTTCTCATTCTTGAGTTATGTCTTTCATTATGGATCATAAATATTCCTGAAAATACCTGATCCCCTCTTTCATTTTAGACGGAAAACCCGAAAATGGATAGACCATATACATTTAAGGATTTCGTTCTTCATCCAAGAAGGTGAGTAAATGCAAGATTATAGTATATTAAGCTTAAAACTTTTGAGTTTTTTTTTCTCTATTTTATGTATATAAGTGTCTACCTAAATGTTTATCACGTGTATGTAGTGCCCAAGGAGGACAGAAGAGGGTGTTGGATCCCTTGGGACTGGAATTACAGACTGTTATGATCTGCCATGTGGCTTCTGGGGATTGAGCCATCGAGCTATCCCTCCAGCTACATACATTAAGTTCTTTATATCTTCATTAAACCTTTACCTGCCCTTTTGAAAGTCTAGTATTTAAACACCCTATAAAAAAGCAATTCAAAAATACTGTATTTTTAAAAGCTTTAGTTATCTTAGATTTTAAAATACATTGAGGTGATCTGAAGAGATGATCAGTGGTTAAAAGTGGATCCACCACTCACTCATGTTGGGAGGCTTACCACTGCAGCCTCGGGAGATCTGATGCCCTCCTCTGGTCTTCTTGGACACAACACACACACACACACACACACACAGATGCACATAGAAATAAAAAGAAAATAAATCTGTAAAACTGTAAAATACTTGGTTCACATTGCAAATAATATTATAAAAGAGATACAGACAATAGGAAGAACAACCCCCCATATTTATCCCATAAATAGGGGTAATTCATAATGTCAACCCGTTATTTATCATGTTGATAGGGGTAATTCATAATGTCAACCCCCATATTTATCACATAGATAGGGTTAATTCATAATGCCCAACTTGATAGGCACACAAGCAAATTCAAGAAAAATTAACTACATTTTGAAGATTTTAATTAAAAAAATACTTTAGAGCCGGGCGTGGTGGCGCACGCCTTTAATCCCAGCACTCGGGAGGCAGAGCCAGGCGGATCTTTGTGAGTTCGAGGCCAGCCTGGGCTACCAAGTGAGCTCCAGGAAAGGCGCAAAGCTACACAGAGAAACCCTGTCTCGAAAAAACCAAAAAAAAAAAAAAATACTTTAGAAGACTCATACATTCAGAGAAAATAGCATGAACAGAGCATAGATTTTAAAATCAGAGTAGCATACTTGTAATACCATTTTCCTGAACTGAATTACATGGTTTACATGTTTTTTGTTTGTTTGGTTTTGGTTTTGGTTTTTTGAGACAGGATTTCATTGTGTAGCTTTGGAGCCTGTCCTGGAACTCACTCTAGACCAGGCTGGCCTCAAATTCACAGAGATCCACCTGCTGAGATTAAAGGTGTGCTCCATCACTGGGCGGCCATATGTAATCCTTTAAAAAGACTTACTTATTTTATTTTATGTATGAGATGTTTTACTGAATGTGTGTTTGTGTCCGCCCCACATGCATGCAGTGCACTCCAAGAGGGTGTCGATTCCCCTGGGACTGGAGTTACTGTTGTGAGCTGACATGTGGGTGCTGGAGATTGAACCTGGGTCCTCTGGAAGAGCAATAAGTACTCTTAGCTGCCGAAACATCCCTCTAGTCCCCTTTCTAATAATCTATTTTTATTTTATGTGCATTGGTGTTTTGCCTGCATGTCTGTCTGTTTTGTGTGAGGAGGTCAGATCTTGGAGTTACAGCCACCTGTGAGCTGCCATATGGGTCCTGGGAACTGAACCTGGGTCCTCTACAAGAACAGAAAGTGCTCTTAACCACTGAGCCATCTTTCCAGGCCTCCAAAATTTTAAGCTGTAAATGTAAAATCGATTACCCAGGTAAAATCGATTTAGAATGTGTGATTCGACATCATGAGTCCAAGTAACAGATGGAGGACATCTGGGGAAACCGTAGTGTTTACTTGATTTCTTTCAAACTAAGAAATGCATTTGAAGAGTGTATTATGGGCACTTAATTCTTTTTTCATTTCAAATAACTGCTTTAACCTAGTCTTTATAATATCAATATCGAACAAAGAAAAGGAGCCCATGCTTTGTGGTGTGTTACTATTTATGCTCTCTGTGAGAGACGTCCTGTACTTAATTCCTGTAGAAGTCTAGGAGCTGCATCTGTTTGCTTCCTTTAATTTTGTAATGATTGCAGTGGGTGCTTACAAAGAATAGCTAAGTACAAATTTTCCCTCTTGTTTGCCTGCCCTGCTAGCCGGCCCTTCGATTGCTAGAAACACTGTATAGTATCTAAGAAAGAAATTGCATCTCCTATCTGCACTGAGGGTGCTGCCCACACTAAAGCCACCTGGCTTCCACTGTCCCCTATCCCTCTCCCCCTGGCTTGGAGCTCTTAACTGAGCAGCCTGGGTTTTCTCTGACCCTCCCCTTAACCATCCAAGCATCTTTTTAAAATTTATGTGCAGTGGTATTTTGTGTACATGTATCTCTGTGTGAGGGTGTCAGATCTTGGAGTTACAGACAGTTGTGAGCTGCCATATGGGTGCTGGGAATTGAACCCAGGTCTTCTGGAAGAGCACTCAGTTCTCTTAACCGCTAGGCCATCTCTCCAGCCCCCCATCCAAGCATCTTACCTCTGGTGTAATGGGCTCCCTTTCTCCCTCTTCACCTCAGCCCTCTCCTTTCTCTCCACCCCTGTTCTCTCTGATGAACATCTTCTATCTTCACTGAAGCTTGACATTGCACCCCATTCTTAGAGCCCCTCAAAGCCAGCAAGGTGTTCCATAAACTCACCAAATGAATACTTTCTTCTTGGTTGTCAAGTTTTGTGAATAATTATTTTCTTTTCCGCAGCCACAAGTCAAGAGTCAAAGGTTATCTGAGATTAAAAATGACCTACTTACCGAAGAACAGCGGCTCGGATGATGAGAATGCAGATCAGGCGGAGGAGTTAGAGGTGAGATTCCCTCCGAGCGAATTTGCTGACGCGCAAAGGACCTGTCTGTTGGCATTCCACATACTTGGTAGAAAGACAATCTTCTTCAGAGAAACTAACACACGTAATAAAAGTCACTGGGCTTTGATTTGACCAAATGTTCCTTAAGCAGCTCTTTTCTCTAAAGATGAGGATCTCTGTAGAGTGGTAGCTGTTGGTAAACTTAAAGGTTAAAAAATAGGAAATGTAATAGTTAGCAACACAAGTGTTTAGTATAGTTACATCATTGAGTATGTTTAGTTTTTCAAAGCCATATCCTAGTCACCTTTAGAATAAGAAAATGATTTAGTATTTGTAAGGCTAAATAATAGACATCTTACTATATTAGAATTATTATATCTTATTACATAAAAACATTATTATAAAAAAACTCTTACAATACGTAATTCTTGTTACTTTTTTTGTCATGTTTATTTGAAATAAGTATAAGTTCATGATTTTCATGGATGTCAGGGATAACAAAGTCCAAGCTGGGTGCCTGGCCAGAGGTCTACTCATCTGTGTATGTGGAGGAAGAGAGCGCTGGGGTGGAGTTGGCTTGGACAACTAAGCCTCAGGTGCAAGGTCTGCTGCCTGCAGCCATGTGACCTGTGAGAGACAGTGACCTCTGGATCTAGTAGGTGAACTCAGGACCACTGCAAGAGCAGCCAGGTCCTGGTATCACTGCTCTCTTTTGATCAGAGCAGACCCTCAGCTGAAGAGACAAACCTGGGGAGGAGCACACACAGAACAAAGAACAGTTGGGGACAAACCCTGTTTGCCGTTGAATAGTTGGTGCTACCTTTCCATGAACTCTGCCAATGAAGGACCCAGGAAGGAGGTGCTTTGTCTTTCAACCTAGGGACCTCCTTGCAGTGGTCCTTAGGTTCAATTCCCAACAATCACATGGAGGCTCACAACCATCTGTAATGAGATCTGGTGCCCTCTTCTGGCCTACAGGCAGAACACTGTATACATAATAAATAAATAAATCTTTAAAAAAAAGAAAGAAAAATAATGTTCTAGAGCAGGGAGTGAATGAGCAAAGCTTTTATTTAATGCACTAATGAGATTTTTGCTTTGTGAGAGAATGTCTGAAAATAGAATGAAAGCTGTTATTTCGCCGGGCGTGGTGGCGCACGCCTTTAATCCCAGCACTCGGGAGGCAGAGGCAGGCGGATCTCTGTGAGTTCGAGGCCAGCCTGGGCTACCAAGTGAGCTCCAGGAAAGGCGCAAAGCTACACAGAGAAACCCTGTCTCGAAAAACCAAAAAAAAAAAAAAAAAAAAAAAGAAAGCTGTTATTTCAAATCACAGAATATAGATGACCCCTCAGCTTGTGACTGAAGCTAGTTACTCTCTTAAATCGGGATCCAGCTGCTAGGTTACTCTTTCTTCTGATCTGTTTGTCTCTTTTCTTATAATATTTTTTCAGATGTACCCTTGTTTAATATTTTGGTTTTTTTTTATTGTGTGTGGTTGTTTAGCTTGCATGTATGTCCACATGCTATGTGTATACACTTGGTACTCATGAGGTCAGAGGTGATGTTGGGACTGGAGCTACAGGTAATTGTGAGCTGCCATGTGGGTACTAGGAATTGAACCCGGGTCGTCTGGAAAAGCAGCCATCTCTCCAGACCCTGTTCCTATTCATTCATTTTCCTTCCCTCCTTCCCCCCTGCCTACCTCCCTACCTCTCTTTCCCCTTCCTTCTTCCCTCTCTCCGTGTGTGTGTGTGTGTGTGTGTGTGTGTGTGTGTGTGTGTGTGTGTGTGTGTGTGTACACACCCTAGAAGAAGTCAGAGGACCTCTTCTGAAAGTTCATTCTTTCCTCCCCCATGAAGGTCATAAAAGTTGACAGCAAATGCCTTTACCTCTGGAACCATCTCACTGACCAGAGTTTAAGCTTTCAAGTGATTTGTGGGGAGAGGTATAAATGTGTGAACGTGGCCGTGTGGTGCATTGGGTGTCTGGCATTGTGGAATTATGTTTGAAATGAAGAGTGTCTGCTATGAAGAAAGAGAAGACCTTCCTAGAGACTTGACAATTTAGCCACGTTTCATTCTTTGAGAACCTGCTCCGGGGTTTGCCTGCACACGGATCACAGGCCCCTCATTCACTGTTGGCTTCTGTGGTAGACACTGGCTTTGCTTCATGCTGGGGCCTCCCATCGCAATGTTTGAATTCCTCCAGAGTCCACCTTATAATTTCAGGAGATGTAAGAGTGTCTTTATTTATGAAACAGCAAAGGAATTCAGACACACAAATGTGCTTATTTATCTTATGGGCAGTCAAAGACCATAGAAGTCTTGCCTGGTTCTTTGACATCTAGTTTGTGACTAAATATTTAAAATTCTGCTATTGGAAGAAAACAATTGTAATTATGGAGAGAGGCGCCCTGGGCAGCTTACATTTCTGAGTGCGTTGTGGCTCTGAACAGCAGTTCTGTAACATTTCCTTTTGTGCTCCTGGTGCCTTGGGGTGAGCTGTGTGGATTTTACAAGATGAGGGTGACATGTTTGTTTACGTACTCTGTCCTCGCTTTCTGGCCCTGTGACTCCATTAAATTGTAGGTATTTGCATATTGGCTTCGAAACTAGTAATTAGGATTCCTTGACTCGTGGAAAATTATTTCATGAGGAAAATAGATAATCCATGTTTCTTAGAGAGGAATTCTACCCAACGACTAAAAACATTATCTTTCCCAGTAGTATTTGGGGTACAATTGTACTTCCTCAAACTTGAAACCATTTCATTTCTTAAAGCCCTAAATTAAGTTACATTTTTTTCATTTTTCTTATTGAATTTACATGGACACCACTAAAGCAGATCTTTCAGGGAGAAATATACATTTTCAAGGAAACATTTTGGGGCCGGGGAGCTGGCTCCATGGGTAAAAGCACTGGCTGCAGAACTGAAGACATCCTGTGAACCCCTGGGATAGCATTTCTACAGTGAGATGGGAAAGACGGAGGGTGCCTGGAGGCCCGAGGGCCAGCCAGGCAGAGATGGCAGGAAAGATCATGCCCAGCGAGGCAGGAGGAGAGAACCAACTCCAAAAATGTGTCCTGTGATCTCCACATACATGGCATGCAAGCACCTCTCCTCCCCCCCTTATTCAGGTTTTTTTCCTCTCTCACAAACACTCTCACACATACACACACTAATGAAATAAAGAAGAACTTTAGCACTATGTCCTAGCTTTAAATAGTTTTATATTCCTTTTTTTTTTTCTAAGTTTTGTATTCATCTGTGTATGTATGTCGCTGCTTGAGTTTTGTGCACTGTGCATGCAGGTGTCTGGAGGCCAGAGGACATCAGATGTCCTGGAACTGGGCTTAGAGGCACACCTTTTTTTTTTTTTTTGGTCTTTCAAGACAGTGTTTTTCCATGTAGTTTTGGAGCCTGTCCTGGATCTTGCTCTGTGTAGACCAGGCTGGCCTCGAACTCAGAGAGGTTCACCTGGCTCTGCCTCTCAAGTGCTGGGATTAAAGGTGTGTGCCACCACCGACTGACTTTTGAGACACTTCAGTCACCTAATGTGGGTGCTGGAAATGAAAGAGCAGCCGGCTGTGTTAACCACTGAGCCATCTCTCCGTCTCTGACCGTCACTTCCCGCAGTGAGAAGATCCTTTTTTAAGTGCCCTTTCTTGTTCCTGTCTCAGTCACAGAAGGCTGCTCTCGTTGGGACATATCCCTGCATGTATGCTGTGCCTTGGTCACAGACGCTGCTATTTCGCCCTCCCCAGTCCCTGTATACACAAGATGAGAGGTTTTTATTTTAATAAGGTTCAGGTTCCATATTAGGATCATGTACAGGCTGAGACAACATGAAGATGAAGTGAGAGAGGAGAAGAAGAAAATGCAATGTGAACAGTGGGGGAATTGAAGCCCCAGCTCCCATAGAAGCAAAGAGAAAAATAGATCGGAGTAAATGAGAAGGGACTTAATTTAGCTTTCCAGATAGAATCCTCCACCAGGTAGTTCTGTCTCTCTTTCCCTGCCCCCATCCCCTCTTCCTCAGCCCCTTCCTCCCACATCTCTTCTTGACCACCACCACCCCACATTGTGGGGTGCACCCTCCCAATAGTGCAGTATCTCTTCCCAGCCTGCATCTGCCCGCACATGCAGCACAGGCTATCTGTCAGTTCCGGAGACGGTTCCCGAGTGCCCTTCTTTGCTTTGGTTTGGCAGGGCTTGGGCACATATATGTTCATGGTTTTCACATCATGTGTGTAAGTCTTCTCCCTTGTGCTTTCTGAATTTGCTGTCACATTTAACATTTTTCCGCGCTTGGAATATATTGCTTTAAATTTTTGCCAATTTATTCAAATACTCTTTAGGTTTGCTATTTTTTTCTTTTAACATTACTGAGTCTGTAGTGTATTCTGGTATAAGGTAGGGATCCACATTAATTTTTTTCCTAACAACGGCCCATTATCTAAACAATCTTCCTATTTCCCCATATATTAAAAATGTGTTTGTCATATGCTGAATTCCTCTGAGCTTTGTTCTTTCTGGGTTTCTTGGTCTGTTCTTCTGAGCTCTGTGTACCACCCTGCTCAGCGCTAATGACTGCAGCCCAGACTGTTTTCTTACAGTGATGTTGGTTATGTCTTGTTTGTATTGCCATTTGAACTGGAGAATTGACTTTATTTAAGTATCTCTAACATATAAAAATTGGCCTGGGGAGATGCTCCTTTATGCCCGATGTATGTGGTATTGTGACTGGAACCCAAGGCTTCATCCAAGGGCTTTCCTGAGTTACAAACCCTAGGCCCTGGTGTGTGTGTGTGTGTGTGTCTGTGTGTGTGTGTGTGTGTCTGTGTGTGTGTGTGTGTCTGTGTGTGTGTGTGTGTGTGAGAGAGAGAGAGAGAGAGAGAGAGAGAGAGAGAGAGAGAGAGAGAGAGAGAGAGAATGAATGGGTTTCTCTGTGTAGTCCTGGCTGTCCTGGAATACTCCTTGTAGACGAGGCTGGTCTCAATCTCACAGAGATCCACCTGCCTCTGTCTCCTGAGTGCTGGGAATAAAGATGTGCGCCACCACCACCCATGAAGAGATCTTTTTAATTTTTTATTTTTATTATTAGGTGTGTGTGTGTGTGTGTGTGTGTGTGTAAGTAAGTAAGTACTTGAATGCATGTACCTGCAGAGCCCCAAGCTATCAGGTCACCTGATGGGGCTTCTGGGAACCAAATTCAGGCCCTCTGCAAGAATAGTATGTATTTAATCACAGAGCGATGTCTCTAGGCTGTGTTATCAGGGTTTTGTTTTTTGTTTTTTTTTGTTTTTTGTTTATTTTTGGTTTTTTGAGACAGGGTTTCTCTGTGTAGCTTTGCGCCTTTCCTGGGACTCACTTGGTAGCCCAGGTTCGCCTCGAACTCACAGAGATCCGCCTGGCTCTGCCTCCCGAGTGCTGGGATTAAAGGCATGCGCCACCACCGCCCCGGCCCTCAGGTTTTTAATATAAAAGCATGCCATTGATACCTCTTTCACATAATTCCTTACTGTAACTACCTTAGGGCATTTTGCATTTTTATCCTGGGCATTTTTTTTAATCCCTTATTTAACTTTGTTATGACCTGCACAATTCCTGTCCTGTGTCCTGGGGACAAAGAAATTGCAGACATGAGTATCAGAGTGGTGTGCCCATCACTACACACCTCGGTGTGTGTAGTGCGTGTTTCTCAGTGACCCTCCTGTGTCTGTCGGCCTCTGAGGATTGGACCTCAGTTGACAGGTCTTTTGGTCTCTTGTGTGTGTTGATTTCCACTGTAAGCAAGGCATCTCTGTGGAGAGATGATGACCAGCGAGGCCTCTTCGCTGCCTTGTTCAGTTCCTCGTGCCTTAGGCCGTGGGCAGTGTCAGACTGGTCTCACTTGTGTTTCTCGTTTCCGCCGTTCCTTTGACATCACCATCCTTCTTCGGGTTTTAAAGGGTTTGGGGTTTGTTTTTTGTTGGTGGTTCATTTTTTGTGGGGGGGGGTTGATTTGTTGTTTTGTTCTTTTTATTTCTGTTTTGTATTTTAAGCCTTTTGAAAAGTTTTAAAGCATTCTCAAACAAAATTTAAATGCTTATCATCTTGCAGGAAAGCCTTGGTTACAAAATCGCACTCTGGCCTCGAGAGTTGAACATGCACTAATTTTGTTTCTGTATAATTTCTGGAATTGCACAATGTGAAATTCTTCTTTAATTTCCTTTATTTATAATTTATAAATTTTAAAAAATTATCAAGTCTAACTTCATTGCTTCCATTCTGTTTTTCAGCCTGACTGGGTTGTTTTGGACCAACCAGATGCTGCTAGCAATTTGGAGCATCCAGAACCTGCTCCCCTCCCCCCAGGATGGGAAGAGAGGCAGGATGTCCTTGGGAGGACCTACTATGTCAACCATGAATCTCGCCGGACACAGTGGAAAAGGCCGAGCCCTGAGTATGTGCCCATCTGGGTGTATTGGCTGCCCCTTTGCATGTTGATGCCATGGCTTGAGTAGGTTCACGGAGACACAGGGTCACAAACTGTCAGATACGTGTTTCTGAAAAACGGTCTATCTCGGCTGAGGTGGGTTTTTTTTTTTTTTTTTTTTTTAATGATTTGATAATATTTAAAATTATTTGAGTGCTCACAAGTTGGCTTAGTGTATGAAGGGCATTTGTAACCAACCCAGGTGTGATCCCCACGTCCCACATAGTGGAAATAGGGACCCAATCTCAGAAGCTGTCTTCTGACCACCAGATGTGTGCCGTGCCATGCTCACACCTGTACACACACACAAATGACCTGAGGAGGCTGCAGCTGTGCTCAGTTGGTAGAGGACCTGCCGCCACGCAGGAGGCCTGCGGTCTGTCCGGGGCACCACATACAGCAGAGATGGTGCTGCACACCTGTGCTCCCAACACTGAGAGGAGGAGGCAGGAGGATCAGAAGTTCAAAGTCATGTTAACTACAGCAAGGTTGAGAGCAGCCTGGACTTAGGTGTTTCATGTGTATGAGTGTTTTGTCTGCTTGTATGTCTGTGCACTAAGTACATGCACATATAATAGAAATTTTTGTGGTGGGTTGTTAAAATCTAAAATCTGATGGAGATTGAACAAGTGTCTCATTCATGCTGAGCAAGCATTCGTTTTTAAAATATAAATTCTTTTTAAATCATAGAGGGACCACTAATAATGGTCCTATAGTAAAGACCCTTCGCCAGTTTGGACAGTGGACACAAACCTTCCCACATAGACAGTGCAAGGACGGAATGACCTTTGATATGTTCGAGTTCATATCTCCTTAGTGACTTTTTTATACATCTGGGGTTGGAGGTTTCGCTCACTAGTAAAGTGCTTGGCTATCAAGCTCAAGACCCCAGGTTCAGTCCCCAGCGCCAAAACAAATGAGCAAACCAACCAACGCTGCCCATGCTTGCAGACACGTCGAGTCCATCACTGTCCTATCTCCCTCTCCTGAGCCCTCCCCTGGCTGTTCTCAGTGTTTGGGTGTTTGACACACGCTTAGTTTCTCTTACTAGTCCATTACCCTCCTGATACTGTACATCTGGTATTTCTCGAGAACTTCGGTTGTGTCCTCAAGTCCCTCCAGAGTAGACCAGAGGCATCACATGCCGACTGGAAAGTGGGAGAGTCTGCAAAGCCACCCTCTTGTCTTTGACAGGCAGACCTGCTGAGCAGAATCATGCATGTGTCTTTGACTGTGGCTAGTATAAAAATCAGATGGAAAAAAAATTTTTTTAAACATTCCTTGAAAGGAAACATCACAATTAATGTTTTTACCAGCCACAGCAGAGTGAGATGATCTGGTGGCTGAGTGGGTTGGGAAATCAATGACTGTGGGCAGAGGGACAGTTGGACCCAGCTCCTGTGCTCTGTGGACTAGTAAGAGGCTGTGCTTGGTCTGTACAGGCAAGAGGAGAAACTAAGTGTTCAGCTCCAGCAGTGACCCACGAAGGAAGTGGTGATGTGCCAGGCTTGTTACAAAGTCATCACAGTGTGGACACCCATCAGTCACACAGTACCCCAAACTGTCCAGTGTACTTTCTGTTCCTTGTTTTTATTTTATTTTGTGTATGTGGCTGTTTTGCCCACTTATGTGTCTGTGTGTAAGAGAGCGTGGTGTAAGAGACCATTACCTGGAACTGGCGTTAGAGACATTTGTTCAGCCACCCTGTGGGTACTGGGAAGTGAGCCTATGTCCTTAGGAAGAGAAGCCTCTGCTCTTAACCACTGAGCTGTCTCTCCAGACCCAGAATATGCAATTTTTTAAATGTTTCAACTTAAAAGTAATTACATCTAAGAGCTGGGGTGTAGTGGCGCATACTTTTAATCCCAGCACGTGAGAGGCAGAGAGAGGCAGCGCACACCCCAATAAGTATATTTTTAAAGAGCTAGTTTTCTGACTGTCCTGGTCTAATATGACATCCAACAAATTAATGTTTTGGGGGCCAGTCAGATGGCTCAGGAAGTAACGGTGCTTGCTGCTAAACCTGACAACTTGAGTTTGGTCCTCAGGACCCTGAAGGTCGAACTCGAGAACCAATCCTTGCAATTTGTTTTCTGACCGCCCCATGCATGCCCCTGACATTGCAGGTACACTCACATACATACACAGAGAAGTACTTATAAAATGTCTTAATTGACATTTTTGTTACCGAACATGGGAATAAAATTCCCGATTTGATAGCCTATTTATATTAGCCAGAAGTAGCTGGGATAATGTAACTCAGAAATGCCTAACGTTTATGCCTTTCCTGGACTCAGATCCCTGGTCCGTTCAAGTTTCTGGGGTCAGGTCCTTGCACTGCCTGCCGTTTGCCTTGTGCATGTGGTGTGGAGAGTTCTTGTTAATAAGAGCAGTTCTATCAGTCATTCACTTCATTGGGTTGTGGTACAACTGTAGCACTGCCTTGGGTTTCATTCTCATGCCCACATGGTAAAATAATAGTAAATGAGTTCTAAAGTGATCTGTGGTGGTCATTTTGTCAGCGTGAGGCGTGCTGAGTCAGCTGGGAAGAGGGACCCTCATTTGAGGCGTTGTCTCCATCTGATCTGCCTGGGAACATGTCTCGGGCTTTTTCTGGATTGATGATGGATGTGGAAGGGCCCAATCCACTGGGTGGTGCCCCCCCAGAGCAGGTGGTCCTGGGTTGTGTGAGAAAGCAGCCTGAGCCAGCAGCCATGGCGAACAAGGCAGTCAGCAGCTCCCCTCCTTGAGTTCCTGCCCCGACTTCCCTTGATGATGACTGGAACCCTTTCCTCCCTGAGTTGCTTTTGGTCACTGCAATACTATCCTCGGTGCAGTGACGAAGTAAATATCAGCTGTTGCTTGCACATTTGCACGAGATTTCCACTTTTCCCTCTGCCCTAGTCCCCCAGACCAGGTACCAGTGTGCTGACAATATGATCAACATATTGAAATAGCTTTGGGCTGGAGAGATTACTCAGCAGTTAAGAGCATTGTCTGCTCTTCCAGAGCCCCAGGTTCAATTCCCAGCACCCACATGGCAGTTCACAACTATCTATAACTTTAGTTCCAGGGTGCCTGACACCGTCACACAGATATACTTGCATACAGATATACAAGCAGGCCATACACCAATGCCTAAAAATAAAAATTTTTAAAAAATAGCTTTTCACCAAAACCAGTCCATTTAATCAAAGTATTTACTAAGCGCACACAGACTCTTTGATTGTGATTCTAACTGGTGAGGCAGGAGTAATGCCTTCTTCCACTTCTGCCCTAGCGATGACCTGACAGATGCCGAGAACGGCAACATTCAGCTGCAGGCGCAGCGGGCATTTACCACCAGGCGGCAGATATCGGAGGAAGTGGACAGTGCCGACAACCGCGAGTCCCCCGAGGTACGAGCCCCTGTCTTGTTATGTCTCCAGCATATCTTAAAGCAGTGGATGAGTGTACGTGTGGCTCAAGTGGATTCTGCTCTTTTTAGAATTGGGAAATTATACGAGAAGATGAAAACGCTGTGTATAGCGGTCAGGCCTTCCAATCACCTCCGTCGGGTCACGTAGATGTGCAGGCTCGCCTTGCAGAGGAGTTAGATACCAGACTCGCTGTGTATGGAAATCCGGCCACTGGCCAGCCAGTCACCAGCTCTGTAAGATATCTTAGATTTTGTCATGGCTTTGTGACTTCATATTATAAGTATGATTCAACAGCTCTGTTTATGTAAACCTTTGTCTTAAATAGCATATAATGACAACATGTTGGGACTTGATAGTGTAGTGGTTTTTTCACTTATCCCACTAACAGTATGGAGCAGAGTGTGGATAATCATAATGTTCACTGTAGTCAACCATCCTCCACGCAAACCCACCAGAAACACTGAAAGCAGAGCTGAGTTCCTTGAACATTTCAGCAAGAGAGAACACAGTGATTGGTGAAAGGCTGACAGGCAGGACAGTAGATGGTGGCTCCTTGTGGGTAGTTATAAAGGAGGGTTTAAGGAGACAGGACTTCCGTTTGCATGCTGTTCGGAAGTGGAGAGAGCTGTGTGCTTGGATATCTCAGAGCAGTGAGGAGGAGAGAAGAGGGGTCACTTCCTTGCCACGATGGGGCAGCTGTTCCTTGTTTTGTGGCTTAGGGTTTTTATTTTACCTGTGTGTGCCAGACTAGCTCGTGGGTGGTGAAGGATGCTTGTCTCTCCTGATTATATGAATGGTTTTGTTTTGTTTTGTTTTGTCCTAATTTATTTTTATGTGTATGAGTGTTCTGACTGCATGTATGTATACCATGTGCATGCCTCATGTCCTCAGAGGACACAGTGAGTAACTGATCCATCCCAAGGAACTGGAGTTGGAGACAGTTGTGAAATACCGTATGGGTGCTGGAACTGAGCTCAGGTCCTTTGGAAGAGCCAAATGAGCTTTTAGCCATGGAACCATCTCTTCATCCTCTCTGTGAGGTTTTACCATTACATCACAGATGTCACCAGTATACATGTGTAAATAAGCCCTGTGGATGAAATGAGAGGAGATGGTTTCACTCGTGTCTGCAGGGTCCAGGAGCAAGCATCCCAGTAGACAGCACCCCTGTGAGAAACTCTGACTGGTCTTCTCTAATCTGTATTAGCATGCAGATTCAGTAGAAGGCAGAGTTGACTCTCTGTGGATGCTCTGGTCATTTTCTGCTTTATTCAGTAAGTGACTGTTTCCTGTGGCTGGCCAGGTGCTAGGCACCATAACTAATCCCTCTCTGGGAGTCCATCTGCAATAAAGCGGACAAAAGCCCTGGCTTGCACTCGACCTCCGTTCTAGTACAGGGGTCATTGCTGTGCTCTGTGGGCCAAATCTGCAGCTACCTGTTGCCATCAGTCAGGTGTCATTGGAATCCAGCTGTTCTACTTGTCCATGGCCACGCTCACACCATATCTTAGAGTCGTGCAGTTAGAGGAACCAGCATTCAGTGTTGGACCTCAGCGGGCAATGGTTGCGAACTTCCAGCACCTTCTTCAAGAAGCTTCCCTCCACAGCTGAGTGCGCCTACCTATATGAATGTCCATCAGCTCACCTGCCCTTCTTCCCTTTCTTGCTCCCCACCTGCCTGTTCTGTTTCCCATTCATTTAATGAATTAGTCAGGGGGCTGGGCAAGAATTTTTCCAGAATAGGTATGGGGAGAGACTGAGTAAAGTGTTTGCCATGCAGATGTGAGTCCCTGAGGACGATGCTTGGAACCCATGTAAAGTCAAAACCAGGTGTGATGCCGTAGACTTGTCATGCATGCTCAGGCCATGTACAAGTGTCACCACTGAAGAGTATTCTTAGCTTGTGTTTAAACCTGAGACAATATTGAGGTCTAAAAACAATAAATGGTTCTCCCTTCTTAACTTGAAATTATGTTCCCTCGGTGACTATTAATGGCTTGGGATATAGTATCCTAAACATTTTAGATACATTCATAAACATACATGTATACACATATATTTTTTAAAAAATTTACAGATTTATTTTTAATGTATATGTGTATACATCTGTATGTATCTGTATACGGGTTTGTGCACTTGAGTGTCTTACCCATGGGGGCTGGAAGAGGTCATCAGATCCCTTGAAGTTGGAGTTACAGGTAGTTGTGAGTCACCTGATGGGTGCTGAATTCCAAAATCTGGTCCTGGAAGAAGAGCAAATACTCATAACTACTGAGCTATCTCTTCAATCCCTCTACGGAATTGTAAGTGGTCTATTTGTATGCGTATTACTGTTTTGTGTTGGTGGGTGGTTGGTTTGGGGTGTGAGAATCAAACTCAGCCTTGTGCTTCCAGAGCATGTGTCCTACTTCTCTGAGCCAGCCACATCCTCTCCCCGTGAGATCATCTTACATATGCCTTTATGGACTTTTGTTCACTTGCTGATTGGACTGTTTCCATGAATGTCGATGTACTCCTTTTAAAATCACCAGAAACAATCTTCAGGTTCTGGTATGGCTCTTGTGCAAGTTGTCTTGAAAGTATCCACTGTTTTCCTGTTGTGATGAACTTAGATTGTTGACCGTCTGTGTTACCATAAACAGTACAGTTTAGGATATTCTGATTCCATGTGTGTTTGTAAGTTTGGATGTCATTTAATAACAAATACAGGATATTCCAGTTAGTGTGAAGAGCTTGTATATCAAGGGAAAGGAGATGAGGGAATACAAGGTTTCCGGGAAATAAGTCATTGGCGTGGAATGCCCAGTGGTGGACTGTGAGGCCGGATGTGACTGGAGATGAGGAAGAGGCGGGCCCAGGGCGGAAGTGCTGTTTGGTGCTGTCCATCGAGTGGTAGTTGAAGTTGTGTAGGAGGCTGCAGCCAGAGAACCAGGGGACTTGAGCAGCCCCCTGGCAGCAGCAGGAGGAAGTTTTTGATTTAGGGAGAGCAGGAGCCACACACCCCCCATCAGGAAAAGTGAATGTAGTGAGCACTAATTAGAAAGACTGCTGAGGCTGCCGGAATGAGTTAGCACAGGAAGATCCAGGTCCAGCCGAGGGGTCAGGAGAAAGTGCACACACAGAGCGGGTAGAGGGCGGAGAGAAGGCATCCTCCTGTGGGCCTCCCTGAGCTCAGCCTGCTTTCTTTGCTCCATCGCCATCACCCTCATCCTACTCTGCTCTGAGGGAAGACCTAAAGCCTTACCTGTTTCCTCCCTCAAGAATCATTCCAGCGGAAGTGGCGGCTTGCAAGCCTGTATCTTTGAGGAACAGCCTGCACTTCCTGTGGTAAGTTCCCTCCTCTCCCCTCAGCCAAGAATGAAAGATAAAAGACTCGGTCATTTTTTAATTGTTGCCTATCTCAACACTTTGAGTGTGAGTGACCGCTGAGCAGAGTGAGGAGACTCGGGGCACACTCTTGAAGTCACACCTCAGAACCGTTGCTCCTCTAAAGCAGGCCCTCTGTGGCCGGCGGTGGGTGGGGTTTGGCTTCTCAGCTGGGCCTCTGTGCTGCTGGGGGCTGCTAGACCACTGCCTCCTCCTACACGGTACCCAGCAGTCAGCTCTGCCCTGTGTGTGAGGTGTCTACCAGAGACCCCTGCCACCTAACAGTGATTCTTTCTCTCACCTCTGTCTTCTTTCCTACCCCCTCATTATACCAAGTTCTCATTGCTTTGTGTGGTCACTTGGGTTTCGTTTGTGACAGGATCTCCTGACTCTCCTGCCTCCACCTTCTAAGAACTAGAATTCCAGGCCGAGGCCCCCATGCCTGCCTTGGGCTGTGCTGGGGACCAAACAGATAGTTTCTGCTTGCTAGACAAGTCCCCCAGCAGCTCAGCTCTGCCCCAGCCCCTCTTTTTCTTCTGCCTTTTCAGCCTCCTTGTTTGCCCACCACCTGCTGTCTGCTTCCCAACTCCTGGCTCTCCCTAAGTCCTGCTTGTCCTTCTCTCTCCTCTCTGCACATTGCACTTCTCGTGGGAGTCCCCCTCACTTTCCCACCCATCATCACACCTTTGAGTGGCCGTCTGTGTATCAGTTAGGAGAAGGAGGTTTGTGCGTTCATGGAACCACAGCATGGGGATGCTTAGGCTCCAGAATCATCAGCTCAGGAATGGCTTATCTGTCTTCAGAAGACGGTTCCCCAGTGAAAACATTCCTGTAGTGAGACTTTCTTGTGGGACTGCCAGCCTGCAAATGACATGGAGACTTCTTATTAATTACGAAAGCTTGGCCTTTAGCTTAGGCTTGTTCTCAACTAGCTCTTCATCTTAAATTAGCCATTTCTATTAATCTGTGTAACCCGTTTCTAGTGATCTATGTTCTGCTATGTGGCTTTTACCTCTCTCTCTCCCATTCTGTATGTCCAACTTGTTCCAAGTCTGGCTGGCATCTCTCATGTGACTGGATTCTTCCTAAACTCCTCTCTCTCCCCGGAAGTCCCACCTCTTCTCTCCTGCCCAGCTATTGGCCATTCAGCTCTTTATTAAACCAATCAAAAGTTACCTTAGACAGAGACCCATCTTTACAGTGTGCAAAAAGATTATCCCACAACAGATTCCTTCCATCCTGTACTAAGGATTAAGGGCCACTGGCCTCGTCGCCATCATAGAAGCCACAGAGGGACTACCCTGTTACTCTGTTTTGGGATCCACATCCTGTCTTGTCTGACCTCCTCTATCCCACCAGAGCATGTGTAAGCAGAGACAAGACCTCACTATGTATTCCTGGCTGGCCTGGAACTCACTTGGCAGATGAGGCTGACTCACAGAGATGCCCTGCCTCTGCCTCCCTGCACTTAAATGTGGTTTCTGGGGTTAGTGTGCTTCTGTTCAGATATCAGCTATTTCCTTAGATGCAGTCTCAATTTACACTCTGCAAAGTGGGCCAGCATTAGTAATAATCTCATCAATTTGTGTGTGTGTTTGCGTGTGCGTGTACGTGTGTGCGTGTGTTTGCGTTTGCGTGCGTGCGTGCGTGCGTGCGTGTGTGTGTGTGTGTGTGTGTGTGTCCCTAAGTATATGGCTTCTAGCGTTCACATGTTTTATCCTGTTCATTGTCTGTTTTCTTTCTTCCCAAGTGAACTGCTGTTTTTTATATATTTTAAAATATGATTTAAAATGAGGTTCATGGTTCTAAATTTAAAATGTATCATCTGCCCATTTTCTGTTGTGATGAGTGATTTTAGTCCAAAATAAAATGAGGGCCGTTCCCGAGTCCTAGCAGTGAAGAAAGGCCAGGAGCTTCCATCAGGAGCTCTCCCTGGTTAACACGGAGTTTTCTTGTTACCGTTAGCTTTTGCCTACTTCATCTGGATTGCCACCAGGTTGGGAAGAAAAACAAGATGAAAAAGGACGGGCCTACTACGTAGACCACAATACCAAAACAACCACGTGGGCCAAGCCCACCCTGCAGGTACTCTGCACTCTAAGTGGGTCTTCTTCCAGCTTCCCGGGGGAGCTTAGGCAGCACACTTCCTGTCCACTCCAATTGGGCCTAGGAGAAGAGAGTAGTAGTCTAGTCCAGTGGATGCCTGGTGATTGTGTTGTTGCGTGCATGCATGAGAGAGTGTGTGTGTGTTCATTGACGAGTGCATGCATGTGTGGAGGCCTGAAGGTGATACCATGTATATTTCCCAGTTGCTGTCCATTTTATTTACTGAGTCAGGCTCTTGTGCTGAATTTGGAGTTTTGGCTGGGATCTGGTCTCTCTCAGGCACTGGGACCATCAGCTGGCCGCCATGCCCACCTGGCTTTTTTGTGTGTACTGTGGATATGAACTCTGGTCTTCACACCCATGGAGTGTCTTATCCATGGAACCATCTCCCTGGGCCCCTGTTCAGATAGCTTGCTAATGGGTAGTCTTGGTGATATTTGTGAAAGAAATTGATGCTTATGGAGCTAAGAGTTGGTAGAGTGTTTTAGAGCACTTGTTGTCTTGCAGAGGACCCAGGTTTGATGCCCAGCACCTAAATGGAGGCTTACCCCCATTCATCTTCTTTCTGCCTTTGTGGACACCGTGTGCACTTGGTGCACAGCCATACATACCAGCAAAACATACACATATAAAATAAGTAACATTTTAAAAGAATTTATAATTGTGACCTCTTCCTTGTAGCAGCCTGTGTTTATCTTATCATTTCTTTCACTGAATTTCTTCTTTTTACTTTATTATGAAAGGTGGACACCAGGCTCTGTGTGTGTGTCTGTGTCTGTGTAGAACAAAGGACAACTTCCAGGAGTTGGTCCTCTCTTGCCATGTGGGTTCTGGGGAATCAAACGCAGGTCCTCAGGCTCGGCAGCAAGTACCTCTGCCCACTCCCCCGTCTCCCTGGCTAGAGCCTCTTCCGTGCTGGGGTGTCCCACTGTGAGTCTTAGCGGGCAAGGCTAGTTCTCTGCCCTAGGCACTGTACCTCCTCACAGCTCTGCTACAGAGGCTGGCAGCTGTGCCCATAGTGGTTAACAGACATCTCACTGGGTATTGGTTAGCTGAGAAAATGAGTATAACTTAGTTGACTAAATTATAAAAACAGATTGACAAAAAACTTGACTTAAAATTCAAGGGGAAACGATTAGAATGTTGGTGATTTGGGCCTGGAGGGCTGGCTCAGCAGTTAAGAGCACTTGCTGCTCTTCCAGAGGACTCAAGTTCAGCTCCATCACCTCTAGCCTCTCCATAGGCCCCTGCACTCATATAAGCGTACAGACACACACACCACCTCCACATCATAAAAAGTAAATGTTTAGGACTGCTTTACCAGAGTCCCTTCTCTTCATGGGTTACGCTAGCTATTTTAATTATATTGTTTATTTGTGAGTTCTCGATAGTTTTTCAGTCTGACTTAATAAATATGCCAGGCCACAGCGGAGTCCACTCAGCTACCATCGGGCCAGGGCTCCGCAGGCCTTCAGCCACAGGGACCCCCAGGGACCCCCCGGGACCCCGCACAACAGGCAAATCCGCCATCTAACATTGAGCAGATTCCTTCCTAAAGGGTGGGAAGTCCGGCATACGCCAAATGGGAGGCCTTTCTTTATTGACCAAAACCACCAAGACCACCGCCTGGGTGACCGCTGTGCTCCTTGATAGCAGCAGTTGCTTTTGCGACTGTCACGTGTTAGTGCAGTCTGGCTTTCCTCATAGTCAGCGAGGTGCATGGAAAAGTCTCAGTTTGGGCCTGGGTTTCTTGCTGTTGTTGTTGTCCTGGGTTTCTTATTGTTGTTGTTGTTGTTGTTGTTGTTTGAGGAAAGGTTTTATGTAGTCCAGCTTGCCCTAGAACTTGCTGTATAACTGAACTTGAACTCTTGATCTTCCTTCCTCCACCTCCCCAGTCCCGCACATGAGGCCGTGTTTCTGCTGGGAATGGAAGCCAGCGCTTTGTGTATGCTATGCAAGTGCCTTCCGACCGGGGTTTCCTTTTTATTCCCCCAGAGACAGGGTTTCTCTGTGTAGTTTTGGTGCCTGTCCTGGACCTCGCTCTGTACACCAGGCTGACCTCGAACTCACAGAGATCCGCCTGGCTCTGCCTCCCAAGTGCTGGGATTAAAGGCATGCACCACCACTACCTGGCTTGCTGATGATCTTTAATATATGTAAATTTATACATATTTATGTTCATATTTAATACCAAATAGGTCAACTGTTTGCGCGGCCCAACTGTTTCTTAATAATATTATTTGTGTTCAAAGTAAATTTATGCTTCTTTTTGAGATTATATTAATTTTATGAAGGTATTCATAAACTCATGTTAACCTCCTGTTCCCAGGTTGTGGCTCAGTGGTCATAAAGACTTAGAAAGATTTTTAGTTACAATTTTTTACCTTTGTGTGAGACTTTCTATTTTCAGAGCACTTTTATCTCATTTATTCATATTAGCAGAAAGACTCTGGAAAACTAGGCATGACAGATTTGTTGTTATTGTTAGAGTTTATTTACATATTTTATATGTATGACTGCCTGTACATATGGCTATATACCCATGGAGGCCAGAAAAGGGTGTCAGACACCCTCAGATTAGATTTAGAGATGGTCGTGAGCCACCACATGGGTGCTGGGAGCCAAACCCTGGTCCTCTGAAGGAACAGCCAGTGCTCTTAATTGCTGAGGCCTGATATTTTTAGTTTAAATCTTAAAGTTGTTTGGTGTTTAGCTCATCACCAACAAAAAAGTTCTCCAAATTTGTAACTCGAGATTTAGTAACTAATTTAAAAGATCAACATAGCTTAAACAAATCTAAAAGAACTTAACTTGACTAATATAATAATATTAAATTATCCATTAACTAATCCAAATAAATTTAACTTTGTTCCTTTTTTTAAGATGTGAATTGATCTTACTTATTTTCTTTTAAGGAAAAGTTACTGTCTTTCAAGGAAAAGAAATCAATACCCAAACAGATACCACAACCTATCCTACTTTTTATTTATTCGTTTGTTTGTTTGATTATACCCATGCATTTTTTTTATCCTGTATGTGTACATGTGTGTGGAGGTCAGAGGGGGCAGCTTGTATGAGTCTGTTCTCTCCTTCCATGTGGGTCTGGGTATCGAACTCAGGTTGTCAGGCTTTGGTAGCTGAGCCATCTCACCAGCCCGGATGTGGTCAGTATAATGCACCATCTTAGACCAGTTTCTATACAGAGAAAAAATTGATGTAGTTCAGGTTCCAGCAAACTGGATGGATGGTGGGCTCTGGGGTTAAGTGGGTCTCATTGGAAGACGTCAGTGCTGATCTCCTGGGAAGTGATCTTATCCACCTCCCAGCAGGGCTACCTCACACTGTTATCTTCTAGAAGGGGAAATAAGCGAAGGAATTACGACTGAGTGAGGTGAGGTGGCATGTGCGTGTAATCCTAGCACTTGTGAGGCTGAAGTAAGAGGGTCAGGACTCTAATGCCAGTCTGGACTGTGTGAGAGCTGTCTGAAAAAAAGAAAGACAATATCTAATTTCATTATTTTCCATTTTCATGTCTGTGTGCTGCATGTGTGTACATACGTATGCTTGCTGCCTATGTGCATGTATGCATGCGTGTCTGTGTGTGAGTGTGACGTGAATGTATGTGGAGGCCTGAGGTTGATACCAGAAATCATCCTCCATTGTTCTTCTCATAATTCGATGAGGCAGGCTCTGTCACTCAAGCCTGCAGCTTGTACCACTAGTCTCCCGGGCTAGCTTGCTTGGGAATCCCCTTTCCTCCATCCAAGGCTAGAGTTACAATGGTGTAATTACCATGGTGCCGCCCTGGCATTTACATGGGTTCAGGGGATCCAAACTCGGGTCCTTTCTCTGTCATGGCAAATGCTTTACCAAACACTGAGTTGTCTCTCCAACTCCAGAGAGAGTGTTTTAAATGTCCATCATCTTTACAAAACAGTTATATCGCAGTGGTATCATCATTTTAAAATTTGTGTGGTTTTTTTTTTTTGTGTGTGTGTGTGTGTTTGTGTGTCTTAACCAAATAAAGGACGATCCAACATCCAAAGTCCCTGCTGAACTAAAAGCGAAGACACCAGTCGACCCGTCCAATGACCTCGGACCTTTACCTGTAAGTTCTGCTGCTGAACTAGCTTGACGAACTCAGCCATTTGTACCTTCAAATGCAGGAGTTGTCTAACTGTTATTAAACTATTGAGTCCTCTGCTCACAGTGATATGTGCAGTGTAAGCATACAGCCAGTGCCGGTGGTTTGGGTTTTTCTTTTGTTGGCTTTTTATTTATTTATTTTTTTATTATGGGGTTCTTTTTTAATAACCTGTACATCTAAGGCCTGGTGCTAAAATAATCGGAATAAATGTTTCCTTACAGCCCGGCTGGGAAGAAAGGACCCACACGGATGGGAGAGTCTTCTATATAAATCACAGTACGTGCCGAGCCGCTCTGTGTTTCACTCTGTCTGGGACTTGGTTGTAGACATGAGGAAGGTGAACATCTCTTTTCTTTTCCCTCTTAGACACAAAGAAGACCCAGTGGGAAGACCCTCGGATGCAGGACACCGCAACAGCTGGACCAGTAAGTCGCCTCATTCCAGTGCTCCCGGTCAAGGGTGGAACCGAGAGGAACAGCCTGAGTCAGGATGAGTGATTTGTAGTCACATCGCAGAAGCCCACTATCTAAAACCTTACTCATATCTGTAAAATATTACACTGTCCCATGATTATACTTACTGCTCCTGAGTCAGGTTTACTATAGGAAAAAAATTTTTTTAAGATTTATTTATTTATTATGTATCCAGAAGAGGGTGCCGGCTCTCATTACAGGTGGTTGTGAGCCACCATATGGGTGCTGGGAATTGAACTCAGGACCTGGAAGAGCAGTCGGTGCTCTTAACCTCTCAGCATCTCTCCAGCCCCGGAAAATCACTCTTATATAGCCAACTTTTCCATTTTTGTTTCTTCAGATTTTGTTTGTTAATTCACAGAATTAATAAGAAATTGAACATGAGGTTTTTTAGATTAGTGTCTAGTATCCCAGTGTGTACTTGCTTAAAATAAAGAGTAACAAAGGCAACTCCTGGGAGTTCCAGGAACAAATGCACTTTTCAGACAATCCCTTTAATGGCAAAAGCACTTTCAAAGCCTTTTCAGAAGTAGAAATTTTTAGAAATTACTTCTAAATTTTCTCTGCCTGAAAGATTTATTTTGCTTCTGGCATGTCACATTTTAAGAATATTGTATGGTGGGCAGGCAATGGTCTCACATGCCTTAACTCTCATCACTCAGGAGGATCTCTGTGGGCCGAGACCAAGTTGGTCTACATAGAGAATTTAAGGATAGCCATTGATACATAGAGAGACTCGTTCTCTTATTTTAAAAAAAATTGCATGAAGAAATTTTAGCTATAGTGACTGCTGAAATGCTATTTTATTTTAAAGAGAAATTTTGTAAAAAATATTGTTTTCTGTTTGCTTTTCTTCAAGTAAAACATTAATTTCCAAATAATTCTTTCTTTTTGTATACTCATAAGATATCCATGGGGAGCTAATAATGCTGTTGCAGATAAAAACAACCTAAACTTTGTTTTTCCACTTTTTCCAACTAAAGGCCGTGCCCTACTCCAGGGATTACAAAAGGAAGTACGAGTTCTTCCGCAGAAAGATGAAGAAGCAGGTTAGTGACATTGTATCAGCTTCTCAGCCATTGGGGGCGGGGATGACTGGAGACTGGAGACTGGGGAGCAGGCCAGATGCATCCTACTGTGCAGACTGAGTGGTTGCTTTTTCTCATAGGGAAAGGGTGTGTGTGTGTGTGTGTGTGTGTGTGTGTGTGTGTGTGTGTAAAGAAGTGTTTAAAGAGTGATTTATTTTATTGTGTGCATGAATGTTTTGCCTATGTGCATGTACCTGATCTTGTGCCTGTGGGGCCAGAAGAGAGGGTCGAGCCACCATGTGGGTTGGAATCCGGGTCTTCTGCAAGAGCAGTGAGTGCTCTTAAGCACTGAGCCATGATCCTTCTCTTCCTTTCTCCTTTTGTTTATTTTTATTTTATGTGCATTGGTGTTTTCCTTGCATGTGTGTCTGTGTCAGGGTGTCAGATCTTGGAGTTACAGACAGTTGTGAGCTGCCACGTGGGTGCTGGGACTTGAACCCAGGTCCTCTGGAAGAGCCGCAAGTGCTCTTAACCACTGAGCCATCTCTCCAGCCCTAGCCCCATGATTTTTAAGATTATTTTTTCTCTTTTCTTTCTATTTTATAATTTGATTTAATTTTACATATCAGCCAGGGATTCCCCTGTCCTTCCTCCTCCCGCCCCAGGCCCTCCCCCCAGCCCACCCTCCATTCCCATCTCCTCCAGGGCAAGGACTCCCCTGGGGATTGAGTTCATCCTGGTAGATTCAGTCCAGGCAGGTCCAGTCCCCTCCTCCCAGGCTGAGCCAAGTGTCCCTGTATAAGCCCCAGGCTCCAAACAGGCAGCTCATGCACTAAGGACAGGTCCAGGTCCCACTGCCTGGGTGCCTCCCAAACAGTTCAAGATAATCAACTGTCTCACTTATCCAGAAGATTATTATTTTTAAAGGCTGGACATTGTGGCTCAAAGCTTTTTTTAATCCCAGCATCCAAGAAGCAGAGGCAGGCAGATTTCTGAGTTCAAGGCCAGCCTGGTCTACATAGTGAGTTCCAGGACAGCCAAGTATACATAGTGAAACTTTGTCTCAGATAGATAGATAGATGGATAGATAAACAGACAGACAGACAGACAGACAAATTTTTAATTGTGTAGGGGGGTAAGGTGTGTGTCTTTGTCTCAGATAGATAGATAGATGGATAGATAAACAGACAGACAGACAGACAAATTTTTAATTGTGTAGGGGGGTAAGGTGTGTGTGTGAGTGCAGTTATCTGAGGAGACCCGAGGCATCGGATTCCCTGGACATGGAATTACAAGCGGTTGTGAGCTGTAATTGGGTCCTTTGCATGAGCACGCTTTTAACTGCTGAGCCATCTCTCCAGTCCTAGGAGGTGTACATTTTGGATAACTTATGAAACAGCATACTTATATTCATGTTTATTTTTCAGGAGTCTTTGACATTTGCTGAAGTGTGTTTCCTTCATAGGGCTTCGTCTTTGTGACTTTGTGCTTTGGAGATTTTCTTCTTGCCTTGTGTTTGATTTGTGTTCAAGACTTCTGGATTCCTGTCCCACATTGAGTGTTAATAGCCACCCATTCTTCATAGCTTTGAATACAACACATATCCACATAATTTAAAAATTAACAGTGAGCAGACATCCAAATGGTGGTGTTGTTACTTATTTCCTTATGCTTGGTAGATATATTCATTGCACTTTTTCCATCACCAGACTGCAAGTATATTTAGAATTAAACTCATCTGCCCATCCTTGGGTGTAACTAACATTTTAAATGTCTTCCTCATGTGCCTGTCCTGTCTTTCCCTGCAGTTTAGGAGCATGGACACTAGGTGGCAATGTTGGGTTGTACTTTCTAGGGTTCCAAGCTGGTGACTTAAATTGATTCAAAATGGTGGGTTGGATACCAGACTGTTTTTCAAAATTTGACCAAATAAAATACTACATTTTTTTCTGTGTAAATATTATACCCAATAGAATTTTTAAAGAGAAAAGGAATTTTAAATTCTCCAGAACTTTGGTGTCTAAATTACTCTGAAAATTGTCTTCTAGTTTTAGGCATTCTGATTTTAAAGCATTTGATGAGGGAGATGGGTAGATATTCCAGTTAAGAATGTGCTTGCTGGGCACTCAGGAGGCAGTGGCAGGCAGGTCTCTTGAATTCCAGGCCAGACTGGTTTACATAAAGAGTTCCAAGGCATTCAAGGCAACACAGAGAAATTATCTCCCCCGCCAAAAAAAAAACAAAAAACAAACAAAATTTCAAAAGATGGGAACTTGGGCCTGGTGGCACACACCTTTAATCTCAGGACTTGGGAAGCAGAAACAGACAGATCTCTGTGTATTTGAAGTCAGCCTAGTGTACAGAGAGATTTACAGGCCAGCCAGGGATATA
This sequence comes from Peromyscus maniculatus bairdii, assembly GCF_049852395.1. Classification (NCBI taxonomy): domain Eukaryota; kingdom Metazoa; phylum Chordata; class Mammalia; order Rodentia; family Cricetidae; genus Peromyscus; species Peromyscus maniculatus. The sequence continues at coordinate 70,356,861 of NC_134858.1, forward strand.
TTGTGAGAGCAAACAATTCAATAAACAAGGTGAATAGTTGAAGAAGACATTAAATATTGATTGACCTCTGGCCTGCACATACAATATCCCACATTTATAGATATTAAATACATAAATCACTGGTGTTTTGAAACAGTCTGGCCTGGAACTCAGGCCAAGAGCTCAGTCTCACACACTCACGCTGATAGCTGTTCTTAGGAGCTCCTGTAAGTTTGGAGGTGACAGTATTTCCAGTTACCTCTACCCACACTGTACTGTACAGTCTTGGAGGAAATACATCTGACACCGAGTTTTAGTTGTCTTTCCCATCCCTAGCCCCACTGTGGGGCCTGTCCGAGTACAGGGTATTTAAGTTGCCTGGTAATTAGTCTGTCTCTCTCCTCTTTTCCTAATAATTTTTTATTTTTATTTCATGTGCATTGGTGTTTTGCCTATGTATATATCTGTGAGGGTGTCAGATCTTGGAGTTAAAGACATTTGTGGGCTGCCATGTGGGTGCTGGGCATTGAACACAGGTCCTCTGGATGAGCAGTCAGTGCTCTTAACCACTTAGCCATCTCTCCAGGCCCCTGGTAATTACTCTTTGAAAACCACTTTTCTCCAGTTCTACCACTGTTTAACTTGCCTGAGCAGCAAAGGAAACCGGTACACTGCTTATATTGCTTCTGTGAGCTGTTTATTTAGTTCCTGTGGGGCTTTCTGTTTTCCCTAAATACCCCAGCAGAGTCGTGTGCTTCTAAGAACTTGTCTGTCTTTGAGCTGACAGAAGCCTGAGAACTTCCCTTCTCCTAACATTACCCACTAGACACTTGTCACAGAGCCCTCGGGAGAAAACACTTAGGTACATTGTAGTGTTTACGTGGGGTCTGAGGCATAGTTGCCTGCATTTGTCCGTGAAGCATGGACATAGAAGAGACGAAGGAGCCAATTGTGCTACAGTAAGAGCAGAGGCCGGAAGTCAGGTCCTTTCTGCTTCTGTTGTCTCAGGTTTCTTCGTGTTAAAATGGAGACAGTACTTATTGTAGTGTTGTTAGGAAGAGTGATGAGTGAAGCCATCAGATAGAGAGGACAGTGCCTGGGACGGGAGTAAGGACAGGCTGGTAGTGAGTGGGTGGCCGGCCGTGGGCGGGGGGCAGCTGTGGAGCATTGATGGCAGAATAAGCAGACCATGTACAACATGGAGTGCACTACTGACTGGCACAATGCCTTCTAGGGTTTATTCCCGCCAGCTGTAGCTTCTTTAAACAAAGAAGTCAGAAGTGATTAGGGGGGGAAAATCTACATTCTACCACTGTAGAAGAATGTTAAGACCATAAATCCAAACTAAATGTGGGGAAACACACCTGTAAGTTCTGGAGGTGGAGGAGTGCTCATGCTAGAAGATCTTGAGTTCTGGGCTAGCCTGAGCTATATAGCAAGTGCATGGCTAACCTGGGTGCCAAGAATGGACCCTGTTTCTTGAGGAAGGGAGGAGATAAAACGGTCAGTACACCCATGTGGGTTTTCTCTGATGGTTTACTTAAGAAAGGGAAAAGGACTGTGGGCACAGAGTGAAGTGTGGTAACACTGGGCTGATCGAACCCATGTCTCTCTCCTGGCTCTGCAGAATGACATTCCAAATAAATTTGAAATGAAACTTCGCCGCGCAAATGTTCTGGAGGATTCTTACCGCAGGATTATGGGTGTGAAGAAAGCGGACTTGCTGAAGGCTCGACTCTGGATTGAGTTTGATGGCGAAAAGGGACTTGATTATGGAGGAGTTGCTCGGGAATGGTTCTTCCTCATTTCAAAGGAGATGTTTAACCCTTATTATGGGCTGTTTGAATATTCTGCTACGTAAGTTTTTCATTATTACCAAGTCTCTCTGTGTTGCCCAGGGTAGCCTTGAATTCCTGGGCTTAAAGAATCCTGCTTCAGCCTCCTGATTAGCTAAGACTAGACCCACATGCCACCACACCTGGCATAAATACTTTAAATGACTGTGTGTAGAAGGTGTGTGTGGGGGCGGGGGGGGGGGAATTCACACTCTCCAAAGTTAGGTTGCACGTTAGAAAGCATGGGCTACATGATTGGTGTCGTGGGAGACTGTAACTTGTATGTCAGGGGTGACTTCTTAAATTGTGTTACAATGTGTATAACATAAAAATTGCCATTTTACCTTTGCGTGTGTCTGTGTGCACTGTGGATTGCACATACTTGGCAGGACCTCTTCCACAGAGCTCCCCCCCCAGCCCTCACTTGGCTGGCTTTTCAGGTACATATTCTGCATCATTGAACTCTTGTCCCCCACCTCCCGGCAGCTACCAGGTTACTCTCTCTGTGAATCTGACTGCTCTAGTTATACCAGATACATGGAACCATGCAGCATTTGGCCTTGGAGTGTGCATTATTTCACTTAGCATACATCAAGTAACATTTCATTGGAAAGCGTGAACAAACCTCTCTTCACCTGAGATAGGGGCGGACAACAGACCAAGTTAGGATCTACCAAAGCCCAGCATGGCAAACCATGAAATTGTTTGGATTGCTTTCAGAAGACAGGTGAGGGTGATAGACAAGCTCACCCTCACCTGGGTGAGCACCCACCAAGGCTCTGTCCCTGTCCCTAGTGCTCCTGCATGACTTCAGGTAGCTCAGTTGGTCAGCATTCCTCTCCCCTGGAGAGGGCTTTGTGCGTCTTGTAGGTTTTGATAACATCCTGGGTCTTTGTTCTCTATTTCATTTAATGTGTTTAGGTGTTTGCCTGCATGTATGCCTATGCACCAGAAGCATGCAGTGCCTTCACAGGCCAGCAGAGGGCATCAGGTCCCTGGAACTGGAGTTACAGATGGTTGTGAGCTGCCATGTGGGTTCTGGCAATCCAACCCCAGGCTTCTACAAGAGCAGCAAGTGCTCTTGAGCACTGAGCCGGCTCCCCAGCCCCCCTTCCTGAGGCTTATGAGCCCCGCCCTATGTCCAGGAGGGAGTATTTGAATTCAGCTCAGAGGAAGTTGCTGTAGAGCGGCCTATCTTCAAAGTCCTTTGTCTTTTGAACATAAAAATGAGTAGCTTTTGCCTTTGGGATTTTTTCTATCTTTTGACTGAAATGGATATTTTTTTAAAGACCATTATCAGTGCATTGGTTTTTAGTAGAGGAAAATAAAAAAAGAGGGGACATTTTCATAATCACTTGCCTGTGTCAGTTTTTTTTCCTATGAAATGTCAAGAATTTCAAGAAATGTGGTTTGTCTTTACAGGGATAATTACACCCTCCAGATAAATCCAAACTCGGGCTTGTGTAACGAAGATCACCTCTCGTACTTCAAATTCATCGGTCGTGTGGCTGGGATGGCAGTTTATCACGGCAAGCTGCTGGATGGTTAGCATCACAGAGCAAACTTGTTTGGATGTGGGGTTGTTGTTGTTGTAATTGATAACCATCTTAAATCTATTTTGTTTTTTACAAGGCTTTTTCATCCGCCCCTTTTACAAGATGATGCTTCAGAAAGTGATAACGCTGCACGACATGGAGTCCGTGGTAGGTCCCTCTTACGCACTTACTAGGCTTAGAGATTTGGGGCTCGGTGGTTGTTGTTGGATTTCAGTGCTGGATTTCAACACTCCAGGGCCTTGCACGTGCTGAGCTCATGCTGCCCCGCTAAGCTGCTCATACTGTCCAGAGAACTGGTCTTCAAAACAGAAAGTCATACCTTTCATTGTTTGAAAATGGAAATGGGGGCTGAAGGGATGGAGCGGGGCCTGTGTTGGGCACACTCAAGGATCCGAATGGACATCTTCTCGCCACATAAAAAGCTGGGCATGGCTGTGTGGGTGTCCGTAACCTCCGAACTGTGGGAGGCGGAGGCTGGAGGATTTCTGGGATTTGCTGCTGCCCACGAGCTCAGTTCCAGGGTCAGCCCTCAGTTCCCGTGTCTTTGGAATCAAATGGACCGTGACAGAGCAGGACACTTGACACGTGCTCAGTGGATATGTGCTCCATTCCCCTACACGGTCATGCATAAGACTCACATACACCGCACACGGTCATTGACACACAAAAATCCACAAGTGAACGTTTGCTAGCGTGTGAGACACTGGAAAGAACTTGGCAGTCAGTGGTTGCATATCCATTGCCCACTCTTTCTCTGATGAGATAGTTTTCCTGCCTCATGCCTGTGTCCATCAGTACATCTTAGATTTTTCGTGCATTGCAAATACTAGTTACACCTTCTGCTGAATTATTTTATATTTATCTTTTACATCTACATATTTTGTTGATGTGTTCATTTGGGCATATGAAGGGAGTCGGTGATCTCTATCATGTGGACTGCAGGGTTGAACTCTGCTCCTAAGGCTTACCTCCTGAGCTGTGGCCAACTGGCTGCTACATTTTAAATTTGTATGTATTTATTTTTGTTACATTTATTTATTTAGGGGTTGGGGAGCGTTGCTTCTACCATGGAACATCTGTGAGGTCAACAGACAGGTCACAGAGGTCACATGTGGGTCCCATCAGTTGAACTTGGGGGTGTTGACCCATTGAGGCATCTTGTCAGACCTCCCCGCGTTCTGTTTGCCACGCAGTAGTTTACATATCTTTTACACCAGGTTTTAAGTTGTAACTGTTTGTGGTGAATGGTATATGTTTAAAGCTGGCGCTCCAAAGGCAGGGTGGGGTGGGCTCCTGTAAAGAAACAGAAGCCAAAGGACCAAGTTTCATCTCCACTGCTGGTGGCCCGGGGCATGGCGGATACATGTGGGTTCCAAGGTCAGGTCTTGAGTTCTGAGTACATTGTTATTCCCTCTTGATATCCTTTATTGGTACAAGCAGTATGATTTATAAAAAAAAAATTATTTTTATTTTATGCATATGAGTGTTTTGTCTGCATGTATGAATGTGCACTGTGTGTGTGCCTGGTACCCTTGGGGGCCAGAAAAGGATGCTGGGTACACTGAACCTGGAGTAACAAATGGTTGTGTGCTGTAGTGTAGGTGCTGAAAATTAAACCGCAGTCTTCTGCAAGAGTAGGCAGAGCTCTTAACCACTGAACCATCTCCCCAGGTCCCAGCTGATTCTTTGTTGTGTTTTTTTATTGTTGTTTGAGACAGGGTCCCAGGGAGCATAGACTGGCTTCACGCTCACTGTGTAGCTAGGGATGACTTCTGAGCCTCCTGCCTCTGTCTTCTGGGTGCTGAGATTACAGGTGTGTGCCACCACACCTGGTTCATGCTTTTCTAGGGATCACACCCAGGGCCTTGCACATGCTTAGAAGTACTGCCTAAGCTGAGCCACATCCCCAGCTCCAGCATGATTCTTTGGAAACTGTAAGAGCACATAGTTACTGTGTGGGTCGGTTAAGATTTTATATTTAATTTGAAACTTTTCTTTAGTGTGGGCCAGCAATGAACTCAGACACAATCCCAGAAGGAAAATGTCTGGAAATCCAGGAAAGTTAACTTTATTTGGAAACTGTTTTACTTAGCCCTATGATTAAAGTCTCTTCTACCACTGCCTTCACACAGAGAAGTGGGCACCAGGTTTCCAGCTGGCATGCTTTCACTTGGGCAGCTTAGCTCAGTTTAGGTGAGAGTGGATAAGATGTGCAAGTAACATTTTTATCTTTTCCCCAGTTAACCAGATCCTTGCTACAGCATGTACATGTCTGTGTGTGTGTATGTGTGTGTAGACATCCTCATGTACTGTGTGTATATGTGTACGCATATGGTTTGCACTGGTGGAGAACAGAAACCAATGTTATTGTCTTTCCCTTTTTCTCCATCTTACTCTTAGAAATAGTGTCTCTCACTGAACCTGGCTGGAGCTTACTTATTTGGCCAGGCTGGCTGACCATTGAGTTCCTGGGATCCTCCTGTCTTCACCTCCCTAGGCCTGGGGTTTCAGGTGTATGCCCTGTGTCCAGCTTTTCATATGGGTGCTAGGGAATCCAAACTCAGGTCCTCAAGCTTGGGAAACCAGCACTTGCCTGACTGCCAGCTCCCCAGCAGCACCAATGTAGTGGTGTGGACGTTCAGCTATCTTTATACAGATTTTTTTAAGTGCAGCTTTCCCATGCAGCTCTGTATATACTTGCCTATGATGTACAAGGTCCTGAGTTCACTTCCCAGCACTGCAAAACTAATTAATTAAAATGTTATTTCCCTTCTAGGATAGTGAATATTACAGTTCACTGCGCTGGATTCTTGAGAATGACCCGACGGAGCTGGACCTCAGATTTATCATAGATGAGGAACTCTTTGGACAGGTCTGTAGACTTTGAGATAATCCATCGCTTACAAAAGCGATGCTGTCACCTAAGCGTATGCACCGTCCTGCACCCGAGACACTTTCTGAGCTCTGGTCACAAACTCTCTCTCAGCCAGTATTTGGGCTTTGACGGTGGCTCATTCTGTATTCATTTTAGTACAACTAATATTTCAGTTTTCTTAGCTTGTAGCTTTTGAATGGATTTAATTTAAAACACCCGGCTTCTGGTGTAACTCATGTACACTTTTTTTTCCCATATCATGTTTAATGTAGACACATCAACATGAACTGAAAACTGGAGGCTCGGAGATTGTTGTCACCAACAAGAACAAAAAGGAGTATATTTAGTGAGTCCTTTGTTTCTAAGTGTTTCCTAGCAACAATTCTCTGCTGCTTCCCCCCCCCCCCCTTGTTTTAGAAGGTTTTTCTTAACTTGTTCTCTCTTCCCTCATGGCCAGAATCTCAATTTTCTTAGAAAAAAAACACACCTTAGTTTTCCCTGTCTCTCTTCAGCTTTTGCTGTTATAACTGGAGTATGCATGTCTTAAAAGTGTTTCTTAATGCCGGGCGGTGGAGGCTCTCTGTGAGTTCAAGGCCAGCCTGGTCTGCAGAGTGAATTCCAGGACAGGCACTAAAACTACACAGAGAAACCCTGTCTCGGGGAAAAAAAAAAAAGTTTCTTGGTTTATGTGCAGGGAGAGAAAATGTTTTTTGTTTTTGTTTTTTTTATTCTCCTTTCAGCCTTGTTATACAGTGGCGATTTGTGAACCGAATCCAGAAGCAAATGGCTGCTTTCAAAGAAGTGAGTATGATCGTCTGCTTGTCTTCCCGTAACTTCAAGGACCCACCCTCCCATAACTCTGAGTATTAGGCTTCATTGGATCTGAGACAGATAAGATGTGGCGGGCTCTTTCAACCACTCTCAGTATGTTTTTAGTTTAATTTTATATTTTTAAAATAGTGTGTACATGCATGCCTGTGGAGGCCAGTGAAGGATCCCCTGGAGCTGGAGGTCCAGGCGGTTGTGAGACGCCAGCATAGTTGTAGGGCCGAACTCAGGTCTCCCGAAAGAGCAGTGTGTACTCCAGCCCCCTGAGGCACATATTTACATTAACAAGGCACTATTGGAGCAGGTAAACTGTTGAAATACAGTCATTCTGATCAGCAAACACTGAGAAGGCTGGGGAGATGCTGACCAGAACCCCCAAGTGAATGCTGGGCGGGTGTGGCAGCTCCGCTGTATCTAGCCTTGTTAGGTAGAAATGGGAAACCCCTACAACCTCATGTCATGTTTTTAAAAAATTGCACATACATTTACACACACAACTGTAATTTTTTAGAAGCAGACAAAATCAAAGAGGATAGAAATGGGAAGTGTTTAGTAGGCAGCTGCCAAGTTGCCCTTGGCTTTTCCAAGGTCAGTGCAGGTGGCAGGTGGTGGAGGGAGAGTTGGGGTGTGAAGAGTTGGATTTGGCTTTACCTACTGTGTGTCCTGGCTGTGAAGGAAGAAGAGCGAGGTGTCTTTAAGGCAGGTCTGGCTTGGACAGACTGCAGTGGGTGAAGAATAGTTGGGAGGAGGGAGCTGAGGAAGCAGCAGCAGGTGATGAGGCCTGCACAGACCTCTGCAGGAGGCGTGGCCAGGATGGGGGCTTTGTTCAGCCTCAGTCTTTGCTCTGTTCTGTGAAGAAGGATGATGAGAGAGGAGGAGGCTTGAGAAAAAGACAGAGCATGCTGACCAGGGCGTCTCATTGTCTCACTGGGATCCCAGTGAAGAGCTCACGAGTGTATAGCGGCCTCTGTAGAAGGCAGAGTGCTTCCATGCTGCAGGGTGCTCACGCGTGGGGCTGAGCCTGCTAACCTGCTCTGGACACCTTCCTTTCCTCGCAGGGATTTTTTGAACTGATACCCCAGGATCTCATCAAGATATTCGATGAAAATGAATTGGAGGTAAGAAATATTTCTGTGTGTGACTGGGAATGTAGTTCAGTGTTAAGAATTCCAGGCCCTGAGTTCAGTCCTTAGCACCATGGGTTTGGGGGGGCGGGGAGAAAGAAGGTGGCCGAGGAGTGGAGAAGGACTGGGGAGGCGAGTATACAGCTCAGTTGGTGGGGTGGTAGAGTGTATGGAGAAGAGGGAGGAGAAAGCTTCTTAGTGTGCATGAGGCCCTGGCTCCATCCTCAGCAGGAAACCAGCTCTTGAGAGCTGGATGCCAGTCAGTAGCTCAGTGTCATCCTCAGCTATGGTAGGAGTTCGAGGCTAACCTCAGGGCACTACAGGCGACCTTGACTTTAAAAAGAGAGCTGGAGAACCACCAAGGTGGCTCAGGAAAGAAGGGCATTTACCACCAAGCCTGACAGCTGGAGTGTGATCCCTGGAGGGAAACCAACGCCCACCAGCTGTCCTCTGAGTTTCTCACTCAAAACAAGGGGTACACACGCCACCACACACACGGCTGAGTAAATAAAGACATAGATCACACTCAAAACAAGGCATACACATGCCACCACACACACGTGACTGAGTAAATAGAAATAGATGGAATAAAAAGATGAAGAGAGAGATATTTTATGTTAAAGTAGAGTTTTGGCTGGGCATAGTGATGCATGCCTTCAATTCCAGGATTGGTGGGGGGCAGGGGCAGGCAAACAGTTCTCTGTGAGTTTGAGGCCAGCCTGATCTGTATAATGAGTTCCAGAACAGCCAGAGCCACACTGTGATACCCTGTCTCAGAAAAACAAAAACAGCAGAGCTCTGTACCAGTTTTCCTGCTGGAGGTTCTGACTATGTTATCTTTTTTACAGCTTCTCATGTGTGGTCTGGGAGATGTGGATGTGGGTGACTGGAAGGATCATACAAAGTACAAAAATGGCTACAGCCCAAACCACCAGGTCATCCAGTGGTTCTGGAAGGTAATCCGAACTTACTTGTTAGTAGATTCAATTATACTATGCCACTTCTAGAATAACTTTCAGGTGTGCATAGCACAGGGTTACCCAGAAAAGCACCCCAGCCAAGCAGGTGTAACTTTTAATTTTGTATGATGTGCCTTTGAGTGTGATTCCACCCTCCCAGTTATTCAGAGGTAAGTAGGGAAAGCATTCAGAATTGTGCTAAATGAGCTGAAATAGACACATTAGCTTTCTACCAACATGTGGATTCTTTCAAGAGCTTGTAGTAACCCACAACGTGGCTCCTTTAAATTCTCTTATACATATGCCATTCAGTAATGTCAATAAATGTAATTGTTAAAGGTTTGTTTTTAATTGCGTGTGTGTGTGTGCGTGTGTGTGTGTGTGTGTGTGTGTGTACACACTTGAATGAGTTTGTGCACCACATGTGTGCAGTGCCTGCAGAAGCCAGAGGAGGGCGCCAGATTTCCCTGGAACTGCAGTTATAGACAGTTGTGAGCCAGCATGTGGGTACTGAGAACTGATTCCAGGTTCTCTGCAAAAGCAGTAAACATTCTTAGCTACTGAGCCATCTCTGCAGCCCCTAGAGAAATTGGGTCTTGGAAATAAGGTTTTTGAGAACAAAATTAGTCATTATTAATTTTTTTTTCTGGATAATTTTTCTGTCATTTCTAGGACTCTCCTCTAACAGAAGTCTTTCTGCTTTTCAGGCTGTTTTAATGATGGACTCAGAGAAAAGAATTCGCTTGCTTCAGTTTGTTACAGGCACATCCCGTGTGCCTATGAATGGGTTTGCTGAACTCTATGGTAAGGAATCTGTGTAGATCTCTCAGAAATGCAGGCATTGACTGTCATTTTCATGGCCAAGAAGTCTTCAGGCTTCCTCCATTTTCACGGTGTTTTGCTTAATTTTAAAAAATTAAAGTTGAATGCTTAGAAAACAGCTTGGTTGGTAAAGTGCACACCTGGCAAGCACAGGAGTCTGTCCCAGAACTAATGTTAAAATGTGGGGCATAGTCGGGCAGTGGTGGCACACACCTTTAATCTCAGCACTTAGGAGGCAGGGGCAGGCCAATCTCAGTGAGTTCAAGGCTAGCCTGGTCTACAAAGTGAGTTCCAGGACAGCCAGGGCTTAAATTTTTCTAGACAGGGTTTCTCTGTGTATCTGTGTAGCTTTGGTGCCTGTCCTGGATCTCACTCTGTAGACCAGGCTGGCCTCAAACTCACAGAGATCCACCTGCCTCTGCCTCCCGAGTGCTAGAATTAAAGGCGTGCACAACTGCTGCCCGGCTAAAGAATTGTGCACAACAATTGTGCAAACAATAAAAGAATTCTTTTATTGTTTATTAAAGTGTAAAATCCGTGCACAGATATTAAAGAGTAAACGGGGAACCTGAACAGAGTTGCAGGTCTCCACTTAGACCTGCTGCTGCTTCCTCCTTGCTCCAAAAAAGGACTACCCCTTCCTCAGTCACCTCCATTCCCAGGCAGTTGGCCAGTGGCCCGGTGGCCGAATTGCTCTAACATTTCCCCCTTTTTGTCTAATTAAGAAGGGAAAGTCTCTTAACATAGTAAAGCAACATACAATAAGAATTATTATCAGGCGGGCGGTGGTGGCACACAGCACACCTTTAATCCCAGCACTCGGGAGGCAGAGCCAGGCGGATCTCTTGTGAGTTCGAGGCCAGCCTGGTCTGTAGAGTGAGTTCCAGGATAGCCAGAGCTATTACACAGAGAAACCATTCGTTATTTGTTAGTATGAGGTGTGCATGTATGCATGACACCAGCTAATATGGCTCCATACTATCCACCACTTGAGGTATCCACAGGGTCTTGACACATTCTCTACAGATATGGAAGAACTCAACGATTTCTTTGGAACTTGTTAAAAACAAAAAACAAAACCCCAGGTTTTCCAAAGCTTTCCTGATCATGGAATCTCATTTTCTCTTTGTGGTTTGTTGTGAGCTGTGGGGTAGTCTCAGTAGACTCTTCATTCCTGTGGGAGATGCCGGGACCCCAGAGAAGACCACAGCTCCCTCTCTTTTTCACTTCATTTTATGTGTAATGGTGTGTTCCCTTCATGTGAGTCTGTGCACCACGTGCTCGCCTGATGCCCTTGGAGGCCAGAAGACCGTGCCGGATCCCTCAGAGCTGGAGTTACAGGAGGTTTTGGGCCCCTCGTTGTGGGTCCTGGGAACCTAACTTGGGTTCTCTGCAAGAGCAGTGTGGTTCCTTACAGCTGAGTGCTCTGGGCGTGGCCCTGAAGGTCTAGCTGTGAATCTGATCATGACGGGTGAAATATAAAGTTAATCCTGGAGAAAAGTTACTGCTGAGAATAATAAATATCCTCTCACTGCTTCTGGCAGCTGTTCCCACACATTTGGAAGTAATTATGAGAAGTAAGGAGAATGGAAAGGCACAGATCAGGATGTGAGCCTGATTATCTGGCGGTTGGGGTGTTGAGGATTAGAGAGAGCTAACTGCAAACTGAAAAAACAGGACCCTGAGATACCTCCGCAGTCAAGGCACTGGCCTCCAAGCTAGATGACCTTAGTCCAGAACCCACAAAGTGGAGAGAACTCCCACAAGTTGTCCTCTGCCCTGCACACACGCACCTTAGCACATGAACACTAAGGTACACACACAAAATAGTAAATATTATTTGAAGTTTTTAAAGCTCCAGACTGAGACCGGCTCAGTAGTCAAGTGCTTTTATGGCCTAACAGACAAAAAAACACAGAAGGAGCCCTCCCCAGACTTAGGATCTAGGATAAGCATGACCTACATTCTTCAGTTATTTTTCAAGTTTTACAGTGAAGTTATGTAAGAAAGGAGAGGACAAATTTTTTCGATGGGAAACAAACGTCTTCACTTCCTCTTGTGTACCTGTGAAGAAAATCCTCGTTGGAGGTGCAGCTGGGTCAGGATTAGCTGCAGGTGTCCCCAGCGGGGCAGACCAGCGCCATTCTCACAAATGAAGTGGCGGGCAGTTTGTTTACGACTCACCAGTGAATCCAAGCACAGCAGACTTCTGCGTGTGCAAGTTCTGTATATAGGAAAAGTGTGTTTTTGCGATGTCTAGGATCTTGTGGATAAAGTATATTAAACCACAGAAACTCATCTTTCCCATAGGCTCGAATGGACCACAGTCCTTCACAGTTGAACAGTGGGGCACCCCTGATAAGCTGCCGAGGGCGCATACCTGGTGAGTAACTGGGCAGAGATCCCCCTATTGGTCTAGGAGCAGCCCTGGGATGCTCTCTTGGGATGGGTGTGTGCCAGCCTTAGAAGAGAGGAGGAAACAAACACAAACCCAGAAACCCATGCTGCTTGGACTCAAAATCCAAATAGTTAAGGACAGAGATGCCCATCTGAACTGTTGGCCATACATATTGCCCCCATTCCATGGGTGATGGAAAAGGTGCTAGAACATTCCATGTTGGAGGCTAACACAGTCAAGGAACCCACCTATCAGGAGTGGGAGGTGTGAATACGAGGCTGCATAGGGGTCAGGAAATCCTCCCTGCCTGTTGTGACCTGAGAGCAGTGACGGAACATATTCCTGACGAGTAGCAATGGTACTGCAGTTACCATGGGGACGTTTCCTGCGTCGCTGTCGGTCCTAACCAGATCCTCTCCACCCTTTCAGCTTCAATCGTCTGGACCTGCCGCCCTATGAGTCATTTGAAGAACTTTCGGATAAGCTTCAGATGGCGATTGAGAACACTCAGGGCTTTGATGGGGTCGATTAGATTATAAGGAAGGAACAAGCTATGGTGTCTCAACCACCCTAGTTTTTAAGTAAAAGCAAAAAGCAAAATTGCATCTTACCATTTTCCAGAGTACTTCTAAAGTTAGTTACTGGCTCCTCCTAGAGACCAGAGAACAGTGTATCCGTAGTTCCAGCCACCACCATACTGAAGTGTTGTTCATTCGTCCCGTTTTGTCCTGGTGTTAGGGTTCACGCAGCAGGACATTTGAGTCCTGTGTGCCTGAGTTCTGACCATATCTCATCTTTCTAGGCACATCTTTCTGTAACTACTGAGATTCCAACTGTGAAATATCTGTAATGAGTATCCGGTGGAAAAATTCGATGCTTTTTTGAGATGAAATTTGGACAAAGATAGTCTTCAATATTGAGTAAACTGCGACACACTTAGTGTTTCTTGTCGCTACTTATTCTGTAGAACTTGCCTAGTGTACCTTATTGCCTAGATCTTTGGGACAACTTTGGAAGATGTGTCACTATGTTTTTAGTCACTTAAGTCACTTGCAAAAAAAAAAAAAAAAAAGTATTACTCTTCACTCGGATGTATTTCACATTTGTTAGCATGCAGCTTGAATCTCCAGTGATTCAGAAGACTAGTGGAGCAAGCTTTATTTGCAATGTGTAGTGAATATTAGGGCCTCCTTCCTGCCTGTGCGTCCTCAAGGCTCAGTCACGGGCTGCAGTTATTATGTGTTAGTGTATTTAGAGTTCCTCCAAACACAAAACAAGCTCCACAAAGCAGTGTTTCTAAGCATGCCGTGAAGAACCGAGTTACATGTATGACTTGCCCTTACCAGCCACTTCACGCTTGCAGTCACGTAGTACATACGTGTTTACGGAGTTCATTATGTTTACAGATTAAGCGAATTTCTGTAGTTGCATTTTTATATTTTTAGTATCACATTAGTATAAAAGGATTTGTTTAAAATAACCAAAGAGTAGTTCAATGCATAATTTGTATAAATTTGTTACCAGGTTTCTTATGCTTTCTAAAAAATACTGTTTACTATGAGAATTATGTTTTATTAAAAGTCAAAAACCCCTGAGGCAAATGCTACAGGTGGTGAGAACCACATTGAAGTGTAGGAAGAGAACCCATGCATGAATCAACACACGTAGACAGTGCCAGCTGTGTGCCAGGGCCCTAGAGAAAATTGTCAGCAGTGAAATCAGCTCCTTCATCCACAAGGGACCTGGAGACACGGAGATGACTTTGTAAACAGTGAGAAAGTTGGAGCGAGCAGTCTGGGAAGGCAGGAGGAGGGGGAGGCGAGGTCCACTCCGCCTGCAGGGCACGTGTGCCCAGACTCCTTTATTCATCCTTCCATTGGGTGACAAAATTTAAGTCTGCTTTTCAATGTGCTTGCATAAATTAATGTAAGCGTGTCTTCTAAACCTTGTGGATGCCGCTTAATGCCCTGTGGGAGCTGTCAGAAGTACATGGGGCCATTGGCTTTAGCTTGTTGGTTCTAACAAGACAAGTGCCTGTCAGCGCATGGTAGGGATTTCAGTGACTGTAGCAAAACACTTTCCATAGGCCACACCATCATGTGGGTCAGGGGAAGTAACCCCCATGCCAGTGCATGCTTGCTTCCCAAGTGTCTTTACCGAGTCAGCCAGGCATGGCCGGCCATCTGTGCAGTCTTGATTTTATCATTGACCATCTGTGAACCTGCACTCTGGCTCCAGTGACTTTACTTTATAACCGAATAACCATGCCCACCCTTTTGTCCTTTGAGGCTGTTGTAAGTTCTGGAATGCTTTCCTGCTGGCCTCTACCAGAGTCTGAGTCAGGTGCCCAAGCTGCCCTTCCTCCCAGTGAGTGTGTTCACCCAAAAGAGTGATCTAGAGTGGGGGAGGGTCAAAGGCCATCACTGGTCCCAAATACGTGCTGGCATGTGTCGTATTCATGTATGGATCTTAGCATCAGAGTTCACTTTCTCTACAGTGGCAAAGCAACACTAATATGGGCTGGTGTCTTATCTGGAATGTCCCCCATTGTATGAACTAAGGGTAAAACTGTCTTTTGAGATGGACTTGTACACACTTGTTCGGTGCCACCTCTGAGAACATCGACAGCAGAGCTTAGGAAACACAAGCTTTCTTTTCATTAGGCCGGTATCCCTCTGGATGGTCAGTGACTTCACTAGAACCTGGTGTCAGAGTCCAGGCGCAGTCTCCCCCACACAGCCCCTCATGCCAGTCTGCGTGATTGTCTCATGCCAGACTGTCTCAATGACATCCTAATGCTGGGGAGTTGTGGGGTCCCTTTCATGAAGTGAAGGCTTTGGACTTTTCTAGAAAAGTACTTTAGCCTTCATTTTCTCTAATTCTCTGCCCCCCAAACAAATGAAACACACTAAATTGCATTAATAATGCAAACCCAAATGCCATTTGTTTTAGCTTTTAATTTATAACGAACGCCCAAGTTACTCCTTACAATTATCAAGTTAAACGCAATTGGGTTCGATGATAAGCTATTTGACCTTGTTTTTTAAATTTTTTCTTATGGTAAATGTATATCCAGATTAATGTATCAAAATCTATTGCATAAACTATAAAATCATTTTCAAATCTCAATTCCACAAATAAAGTTCTATTCTAATTTTAAAGACAAAGCCGTGGCTCATTTTATATAGAAATGTCTTCAGCCTACTTTACTGAGGGACATCTTCAGGTTCTCAAGACGGACTTGGGGTGTGTGTGTGTGTTTGAGAGAGAGAGAGAGAGAGAGAGAGAGAGAGAGAGAGAGAGAGAGAGAGAGAGAGAGAGAGAGAGAGAATGTTTCCTGCAGTTAACTCTCAGAGAGAGAGAGAGAGAGAGAGAGAGAGAGAGAGAGAGAGAGAGAGAGAGAGAGAGAGAGAGAATGTTTCCTGCAGTTAACTCTGATGGACAGCCTAGCTCCACTTCACAGAGCTGCCCTCCCACCTCTAGGCAGGCAACCATAGGAGGCAGTTTTGTGCTCCCCATTTGGTTTGGGGTTACACATATCCTCCTATAGTGATGAATTCAAGTCTAGTTCCTTCTGCGTGTACTGTGTGGACAGACCCCTCTCCAGACAACACACCCAGCACCCCTTGGAGTCTCACCTGCCTTGGGTTGAACATTCTACTTGTTCCTGATAAAAATCAGATTTAGTCAGTATCTATGTGTACACCCAACATACCATTAGAAGGCATGGTCTGGCTTGAACTGGTTTGGGGAGCTTATGCGGTAAGGCAAAGCTATGTCTTCTAGTAAACTTTGGGGAGAGTCCCCTATTTACCATCTGTGACTGCATAATGGGTGTGCATAGGGCTAAAATCAGGTGCATTGTGGGAAAAGTGCTAGATGACCTAATCTGTCAATCAAAATAAGGAGCTACCCAAACTCCACCCTTTAGTGCCCAGCCCCTCCTTAGACTGAAGCCTGGGCCCTCGGATTCTCTCTCATGCCTCTGTCAATCTTCACAGTACTCGCCCTTCGCTCATAAAAAACATCTTTAGAAATTGTATCAGGCCTCACTCAGGCACCCTCCACTGCTTTCCCCGTCACTTTTTTGGGCTATGTGACCTCAGCATTGATACACACTAGTACCAATAACCCAGTTAACGGTTATTTACGTAAGTTTTGCAGACATTTGGGCAGCTTAAGGACAGAAGGCTTTTCATGCATCTTTTCCTTACAAAAGAAAAAAGACTGGTTTTTATTTCTGCATCTATGCATGTATTTATTTTAATTATTTATACATGTCTGTATAACAGACCTGAGAGCAGGTACCCTCAGAGACCAGAAGGCAGCATCACGTCCCCTGGTGCCAGAGTTACAGTTGTGAGCTGCTGCCAGATGTGGGTGCTGAGAACTGAATCAGGTCCTCTGCAAAAGCAGGTGTTCTTAGTCACTGAGAAAAATGGATTCCCCGGGAGACTCCCGGATAGCTACTCATTGCTGGGGGAGGAGGTGTCATTTTCTTGAGTGGTGTAGGCACTGACGTTGACCATGCTCTGGTCAATAACCTCCCCTCTCAAAAAAAAGAAAGAAAAGAAAAGATACTGTGTTGAAATTAATGATTTTTTAAAAAGATGTTTAAGTTGTGTGTGTGTGATGTATGTGTTTATGTGCATACATATGAGGGTGTCATTGCAGGCCAGAGGCACTGGATCATCTGGAGCTGGAGTTTCAGATGGCTGTGAGCCACTGTTTGGCTGCCGGGAATCAAACCCAGGTCCTCTGTAAAAGGATCCAGTGCTCAACCACTCAGCCATCTTTCCATTCCCTAATTCTCTCTTATATATTGATCAGTGATCCTTGAAATCTGTTTTCACAACCTATTACATGTTGTTTTTGCTTTTTGTTCTTTTGAGGGGCCTACCACCCAGCTCCCAAAATCACACAGAATCTTATTCTTAAGAACGCCCGGCTTAGCTTAGTTTCTAGCCAGATTTCCTTAACTTACTCCGTCTACCTTTTTCCTCTGGGTTTTTCCCGTTCTCTTACTTCTGTAAATCTTACTCTTACTCCGTGGCTTGCTGTGTGTCTGGGTGGCTGGTTCCTGGAGTCCTCCTCCATCTCTGGCTGCTGGATCTTAGATCTCTCCTCCCAGATTTCTCCCTCTATATATTCTCTCTGCCTGCCAGCCCCGCCTGTCCTTTCTCCTGCCTCGCTATTGGCCGTTCAGCTCTTTATTAGATCATCAGGTGTTTTACACAGGCACAGTAGCACAGCTTCAGAGAGTTAAATACAACATAAAATAACGCACCTTAAAATATTCTACTACACTTGCATTTTTTTTCTCTTCCTACGAAGATCAGGAATTTTTTCCTGCCAGCTGCACCAATGATATTGGCATGGATGATAAAACAACTTGACCATATTATCATTGGTTATTAAACAATTTGTATTTGTGAAGATACCTTAACACAAATACTCTTCAAAGAAGTAAGGAGCTGAGGAAAAAAAGGAAGAATGAAACTGAATTACCCGGGTATGCTGCTCTTCTTTCGAAAGGAAAGAAAGGAAAACCTTCCTCTTCACAGTTTAAAAGACAGGAAAGGAAGGACTGGAGAGTCTGCTTTAAAAACGCCCGAGTCAGACGAGAACGATGGCTTAGCCATGAGAGGCTGGGTTCACAACCCGAAATATAGAACACTGAGGTGTCTAATTGTGTAGTGCGCAGTGTGCTAACTAGTTTTATATCAACTTGACACAAGCTAGAGTCATTAGAGAGGAGGGAACCTCAATTGAGAAAATGCCTCCATAAGATCGGGCTGGGCTGGGCGGTGGTGGCGCACGCCTTTAATCCCAGCACTCGGGAGGTAGAGGCAGGCGGATTTCTGTGAGTTCGAGGCCAGCCTGGTCTACAGAACGAGATCCAGGACAGGCACCAAAACTACACAGTGAAACCCTGTCTTGAAAAAACAAAACAAACAAACAAAAAATCGGGCTGTAGACAAGCCTGTAGAACATTTTCTTAGTGAGTAGTGAGGGAGGGCCCATCCCATTGTAGGTGAGGAAGCCCCTGGGCCTGTAGTCCTGGGTTCTATAAGTAAGCAGTGCCTCCAACTCCAGGTTCCTGTCCTGCTTGAATTTCTGTCCTGACTTCCTTCAATGATGGACAGTGATGTGGAAGCATATGCCAATTAAATTCCTCCCCAAGTTGCCTTTGGTTCTGGTGTTTCATCACAGCACAAGAAACCCTAACTAGGACACTCTGTTCATTGTCAACACAAGGCTGCATAAACAGACTCAAACACCAACTGGTGGGACTCAACACTCCAGTCACTCCTCGGTTAAGCCCCTGATGCTTCGTCTCAACACCATGGAGGGCACATTGGCCTGAGGTTAACCTTACCTAACCCTCGTGTGTTTCCTTGGTATGTAGAGAAACGCAAGGCCAGAGCTGTTCCTCTTGTGATCTGAAGGTTGACACTCTTTGCGGCATTAGTTAATGGGTCCAAGTCAAAACAGTCCAGGGGCTGGAGAGATGGCTCAGTGGATAAGAGCACTGATTGTTCTTCCAGAGGTCCTGAGTTCAATCCCCAGCAACCACATGGTGGCTCACAACCATCTATAATGAGATCTGGTGTCCTCGTCTGGCATGTAGACAGACATGCAGGCAGAACGCTGTATACATAATAAATAAATAAATACTTTTTAAAATGTTAAAAACAACAAACAAAAACAGAGTCCAGAAGGGAGGGAAGCAGGAGGGGAGGGCAGTGGGTGGGCTTCCCACCCTAGCATCGCTGGACCATCCTCTGCAATCAAGTGGCTGTGGAGCAGACATCTTCCTCCTAGTCCCGTTAGCCAGAGACTAAACACACAACAGTAGGTATGGCGGCACTGTCCAGTCGCTTATTTCGACCATAATTTAAGTTCTGTGGGGAAAAAAAAAAAATTATCAAGGCAAATTGTCTGTGTTCCTGAAAATAGTTTCCCTTTAACAAGATTTTTTTTCTTTTTTTTTTTTTTTTTTTGTTTTGTTTTTTGTTTTTTGAGACAGGGTTTCTCTATGTAGCTTTGCGCCTTTCCTGGAACTCACTTTGGAGACCAGGCTGGCCTAGAATTCACAGAGATCCGCCTGGCTCTGCCTCCCAAGTGCTGGGATTAAAGGCGTGTGCCACCTCTGCCCTGCAACAAGAAAAATTTTAAAATGTGTGTGTGTGTGTGTGTGTGTGTGTGTGTGTGAGAGAGAGAGAGAGAGAGAGAGAGAGAGAGAGAGAGTCTGTGTATGTGCACCACCTGTGTGCAGTGCCCACAGAGGCCAGAAGAGGGCGTTAGATCCCTGGGAACTAAAGTTACAGATGGCTGTGAGCTGCCTTATGTGTGTTCCTGGAACCAAACCCAGGTCCTCCACAAGAGCAGTAGTGCTCTTAACCGCTGAGCCATCTCTCCAGTCCCAAAACAAGTGACATTTTACACAGAAGAAAGTCAAGAATAGTCACTCAAACTAAGAGGCAATAAACTCAGCAAACCACAGCTAATCTCTGTTTAAACAAACAGGGTTTTCCCTGATGCTAGACTTGAAAGTGCAGCCCAGACAAATGACTTTGTTAATACTCCATCCCTGGGCACCAGTCCAAGAGCAGCATAAATATTCTCCCCGGCTGATGACAGTGAGATATCTTATGTTTAGCTTCTGATGGGATAACCATGTTCTCGGTGATGAATGGCTAGCCACCAGCTGCGTTTGCTTGCTTAATGTTGCTGTTGCTCGTAATGGGGGAGTGCTTGCCTTTCCGTGATGCTGGTGTGTGGGTTGTGGGTTTTTTGTTTTTTTAGCCAGGAGGATTCAGAGACATTTTCACCTCATCTACTTCTTCAAAAGAATTGTGAGAAGAGAAAAAATATATATATATAGGGAGACAGTCACTACCAGGATTCTAGAATCCATGGTCGCCCAGGAATTCGGTTTCCTTGCTTGCTCCATTTCTATTGGGGGACAGTGTGGAGAGGAATTTGGGGGGAGTGTCAAAACCTCTGGTCAGAGAGCAGGTATGGTGGTGCACATATGTAATCCCAGCCCTGGGGAGGTGGATGCCGGAAGATCAGGAGTTCGAGCTCACCTTCAACTACATAGGCCATTCTAGGGCAGCCTGAGCTACATAAGACCCTGTCTCAAACCCAACAGGAAAAGATTTGTAATTAGTCATGTAGACAATGCCAAGATAGGAGAAAGAAGAAATAACACAGACTTTGGAAGCTATGCTGAGACCTGTGTGAGGGCCCCACACGGCAGCCCTAACCAATGCGATATATAATTTTAAATTTTCTAATAGCTACATTCAAGCAAGTAAAAAAAATAGAATGGGAAGTCCTTTGTAATGTTTATTGAACCCAGTGTATACAATACACCATTTCAATATGCAATCCATATACAATGTTAATGAGTTGATTTTTCACTTGGGGGTGAAATTAGGTCTTCAAAGTCCAGTATTGTCTTATACCATACCACATCTCACTTCAGACTGGCCACATTCCAGATAGCCACGTGTGGTTGGCGCGTGTGTGTCAAACAGCTCTGGCATTGATGTAGAAGGCTGAAACTGTGTAAGGGAGAGACAGCGAGAAGCTGATGTGCTGGATTCACTCTCTTCCTCAGGCTCCAGGAAAGCCAAATGCTGAGAACCAAGCCAAGCGCTACGTACGGACTGTTGCTTTCTGCAGCTCCAGCGTTCACACTTAGAAGGTTCAGAATGGCTGTCTGGTTGGACGGGGATTCCTGTTTCCCCAGAAGCAGTTTCCGCTTCACTGAGATGATACTAATGGCAACCGGGGTGAGAGGCTGATACAGAGTATGAGGGCGTCTTGGTCACTGTTCTATTGCTGTGAAGAGACACGTGACAAAGGCAGCTCATAAAAGACAGCATTTAGTTAGGGGCTGCTTACAGTTCCAGGGGCTCAGTCCATTACCATCGTGGCAGGGAGCATGGCGGCAGGCGGTAGGGCGCCAGAGAAGGAGCTGAGAGCTACAACCTGATCTGCAAGCAGAGAGGGAGGGAGAGATGGAAAGAGACTGAGACTGGCCCTGGCGTGGGCTTTTGAAACCTCAAAGCCCACCCTAGTGACGCACTTCCTCCAGCAGGGCCACTGCTCCTCCTAATCTTTCTCATTTTTCCAAATGATTCCACTTCCTGGTAACTAGGTCTCCAAACATACGAGCCTAAATAGGGGCCATTCTTATTCAAACCACCACAGTGGGGAAGAATTTGAACCCTCAGCTCACGCCAACGTCTGCCAGAGTGCATGCCGGAGAGGAATAGGGGTGTGGGGCGAATCCATCTCGGGCTGGGGTGTGAGTCAGTTGATGGAGCGCTTGCCTATCATGCAGGGAACCCTGGATTCCATCCTCTGTGGCAACTGGCTGCGCTGTGCACGCCGGCTGCAACCCTGACACTCGAGAGGAGAGAGGGAGCATCAGAAGCTGAAGATCATCCTTGGCTATACAGCAAGCCTATCCTGGGATAATACATGAGATTCAGAGAGAGAGAGAGAGAGAGAGAGAGAGAGAGAGAGAGAGAGAGAGAGAGAGAGAGAGAGAGAGAGAGAGAGAGAGAGAGAGAGAGACCCTGAGCTGAGGTGGTCCCCAGCAGCCACGCTGAAGGCAGTTGTCATACTGTGCAGAAGCAGAACTCAGTGAAAGAGGCCACGCACAGCACAGCTGGGAGGTCAACAGGAACAAGGCGGTTTGCCTAAAAGAGCGAGAAACGGGAGGTGACAAACTAGAATGTCCGGAGAGGGCAACAGTCTAAGGCAAGAGCTCCCAGGGACGGGGGTGGCAGGGGTCACTGGGAGCAAACCTCTGACATGCAGGGGCAGGCAGAGGCTGTGGGAGAGACATCTGTTTGTTTTCTTGGCTACGAGGATAATAACAAGATGCGACCAGACCAGGAGGGCTAATGGGGTGCAGATGGAGCACTGGCTGGGAGCTGGGTCCAGCTGGAGGCTTTGAACTGGAACAGCTCGCTCATTTTCAGCTGTGCGTGTGGCCTGTGAAGTAAGACAGGGGTGCCTCACAGATAATTACGAGTTAACTCCTGGCGGCGGCGGTGGCGGCGGCGAGGGAAGAGCAGAGATGATTTTGGGGTGGAAAAATAGAAACAGAGGATTGTGGGAACAGCCCATCTGTGTGCCATGGGCGATGACCACGGTGAGAGCTGGTGTGGGGGCCATTTGTGCACCTTTTCGGTGACCTCCCATTCCGTAAGGGCAGCAGGTAAGAAATCAGAATCTCCCGTTAGGCTGGTGAGAGACATTCATCCTCCACGCACACACGTGTATTCACTTGGGCAGCCTGACCCCCATTGGCGGCTAGGGTTCATATTCCCATCACCTGCGTTCCCCTCTGAGGGTGTCTGAGCTCCCTACCCCACGCCTGAGCACCCTACCACCACCCCACCACCACCCAACCCCTGGGCCTGAGACCCCCAAATAATGGCAGTCTTGTTCTACCTCGTGCTAGCATCTAGGACTAGGAGGCCACTGCTGTGGGGAGCCCAGCCTGCACCCGCAGAGGACGTGGGAAGGGTACACGACACAGCCCTATTACCTCCATGAAATGATTGAGTAGATAGAGAAATCAAGCCGGCCAGGTGGCCCAGGCAGGAAGAACAGTGAGATGCTCTCAGAGCCTGGAGAAGGTGGTGCGGAAGAGGAAGTAGAGCCCGGAAGTGAGTTACTATAACTGTACAGATGCAAAGACCTCTGGAGGGTGAGGCCTGAGAGGAAGGGTATACACTGCCACCTATTTGCTAATAACTGACCTGAATAATTTCCACACAGAAATTATTCGCCAGGGCTGAGGAACAGCTCAGCTGGTAGAGAGTTCACCTAGTATGCACCAGGCTTTCCCTGGCTTCCATCCCCAGCACTAATACCCGGGTGTGGTGATATGCGCCTCCAATTCCTGTACTCTGGCAGTAGGGGGGGAGGAGGATCAGGAGTTCAAGGTCATCTTCAGCTACATGTTGAATTCCTATAGTTTTTGGACTACATGAGACCCTATCAGAATGGGAAAGAAATTATAACCCAAAGGAAAAAGGATTTCTTGGCCCCAAATGTACCCATAGTCAACTATTGTTCCAGAGTTGGTTACTTAGAAAAGAGACACTTTCCTTAAGTTGGAAAAGAGCCCCCGAGGCCTGAGGGAGTCTTGGCTCCTGAAGCCAGTCTTGGGCCAGGGGGGTCACCCAGGACAGAGGTGCAGGCAGGCAGTGTGTTCTCCACACAGCACAGGCCACTGGACTGCGCCATCTGCCTGAGCTCTCCCTTGGGGCTGCTGAGTAGGAGAATTTTGCAATTCTACACCACAAAATGCTCCTGAATATTGAATTACCCGAAAGATGCTTAGTGTTCTCGGGCACGGGTACAGAGAACACTTGCCTGACACCCTAAGGGGCAGCCATAATTGTGAGGGTTGAAATGACGTGGGTTACCTAATTGAATATAAGAAATGTTGTTTCTTGGAGGCCATAGAATTTCTGCCAGGGTAGCAATAACCATTTCCCTCAGCCTCAGGGTGCCCTGCCAGCTGCGTGGCAGAGGGACCGCCTCCCTCTAAAGCCTGTTTGCCAAGTTATGGGGCTTGGAAGTGTTTTGAACCGGTGGGATCCAGTCCAGTCCCTTAGCCTTTTTTTTTTTTTTTTTTTTTTTGGTTTTTTCGAGACAGGGTTTCTCTGTATAGCTTTGCGCCTTTCCTGGAACTCACTTTGGAGACCAGGCTGGCCTCAAACTCACAGAGACCCGCCTGGCTCTGCCTCCCAGGTGCTGGGATTAAAGGTGTGCGCCACCACCACCCAGCCCCTTAGCCCTTTAAATTGGCCGTGTGCACGCACACAATGGCGCTCGTAGGTACTAGGGTTGGGAGGCTCAGCCCCCAAGTGAGAGGATCATTTCCAACCCCATGACTCTCTGACTGTAGCCTGATCTTCCCGGTGAGTGCCATTGAAGAGCTGGATCGCAGCCGGGCGGTGGTGGCGCACGCCTTTAATCCCAGCACTCGGGAGGCAGAGCCAGGCGGATCTCTGTGAGTTCGAGGCCAGCCTGGTCTCCAAAGTGAGTTCCAGGAAAGGCGCAAAGCTACACAGAGAAACCCTGTCTCGAAAAACCAAAAAAAAAAAAAAAAAAAAAAAAGAGCTGGATCGCAACTCGGAATCACTCTGACCTTTAGATGGTGCTTTTGATTCTCTTTAACGTGGTTTTCCTTTTACTGTCTCACCCACCGAATGCCAGGGAAGCTGGTAAAAGCACACGCCCTCATTCTCATCTGAGAGTTAGGACGGGAAGCCAGGAGCTGGCGGGCTTGCTCGCCCACCACCCACCATTGCTCACCCGCTGAGGAAATGAGAAGCAGGTCTAGAAGTGAGGTCAGTCTCTTTGGGTGGTCTCCTGACTCCGGCTTTAGACAGATTCCAAGCTCTGTAGAGGCCTAATGTGTGCCCCTTAATCTCCCATGCCTGACCTGTAAGTGAGGCCGGAGGCCACCCTTCTATCTGGAGTCGGGTCCCCAGTCCTCTGCTCTGCGTGGGCATGTTTGCATACATCTATGTGTGTGCGCTGTGTGTATGCATGTGTCCATGTATTGTGCCTGTACACATATGTATGTGTGTGGACTCGTGTGTGCGTGTGTTCTGTATGTTCATGCCTATGTGTGCACATGTGTACACAGTCCTCTGCGGCACAGCTGGTGCCTGGCCGGGCCACACATCCCTACACTACACTCTTGTCCTCCTGCACTCTATTCTGGAAGAGTCTGTCTCAGATTATCGACTGTGGGTTACATCAGCCTTCTCACCTCAAGAAGAGAGAAGCTGTTTATGTTTCTCAAGAAATTGTGTGGTTTAGGTGGTAAAATCTGGCTTCCTGCAGAGCACTGAGAGGCAGATCCAAAAAAGAAAACAGCCCTGTGTCCCTGGCATTTCCTGGTTGCCCACCGCCTCCCTCTGCAGCTGGCATTGATAAAAAGCTCATCATCAAAGGAATCAGCCGGCCTCACTGTGGGCTTTGAAAACATCACTCAGTGTGTGAGGCGGAATCCCACTTAAGATGCAGATCTCTCTTTCCACAGAGAATGTGACATACGACATTGTCTCCATCTTGTTGGATATCACATTCCTAAAAACTCAACACAGCCTCGAAATCAGTTGAAAACAAGTATATTTTAAAATGTAATTTGACACTCCTGGAAAGTGTGGTAGTACTCTTGAACAAATGGAAGACACCCCTATTCTTGCAGGGAATGATTCAACATTACAAAAATCATTATAACTCCAGATCCAGGGGATCTGATGCCCTCTTCTGGCCTCCATGAGCACCTCTCTGGGCCCTCTCCTGGAACTTATTAGCTTTCTTGTGTATTTATTCCACCAATTGTCTTTATTACGTTTCCATTCATTTTCAGACTCTTTGTAACTGCATGTCCGTGGAAGTGGCTGTGGAAGTGGCTGTGTTCCCTGTAGACCTGTCTCTAGGATTTCCGTCTGGACAGATTGCTCACAACCCATCTGGAATCCTGAGTCTCTTCTACACTGGACCCAGTCGTGGCTCCTTTTGTAGTTTGCTTCCTTGTTTTTCTTTCTTTTTATTTTCCTCTTTTAAAGATTTATTTATTTGTGTATATGAGTGCTCTATTTGCATGTGTGACCTCATGACAGAAGAGAGAACTGGAGCCCATTACAGATGGTTGTGAGTCACCATGTGGGTGCTGGGGATTGAACTCAGGACCTCTGGATGAGCAGCCAGTGCTCTGAACTACGGAGCCATCTCTCCAGTCCGCTTCCTTGTTTGTCCAGAACACATCTTAGGGTAAATTCCTAAAACACAGATCGCATAGAGGTTATAAAGTCTCGAGAGGATCTTGGCTTTGTCCTGATGTTCAGACGATAGTTGGGTTGGGTACAGATTTCTAATTAATAATGATTTACCCTTAGAGTCTTCGACATTTGTCCTCTTATGTTCTACCGTTAATGGTTGTGACCACCACCCGAAGGCACATCTCTTCAAATATGCAGCTTTATTCTCCCTTTAACCACTTACAACCTGCATTTTTGGTTTTGTGAGGGTTCATGATACATGTATGTATGAATCTACTTATTTATTTATTTTTTAAAGATCTATTTATTTATTATGTATACAGTGTTCTGCCTGCATGTATGTCTGCATGTCAGAAGAGGGCACCAGATCTCATTACAGATAGTTGTGAGCCACCACGTGGTTGCTGGGAATTGATCTCAGGACCTCTGGAAGATCTGTCAGTGCTCTTAACCTCTGAGCCATCTCTCCAGCCCCAAATCTACTTATTTAGAGGTAGATTCTCACTATGTAGCTCTGGCTGACCTGGAACTCACTATGTAGAAACTGGCTGGCTTCAGACTCACAGAGCTCTGCCTGTTTTACCTCCTGAGTGCTGGGATTGAAGGCGTGGACCACCATACCTGGTCCATTTCCTAGATTTATTGTTAAAGGTGTGTAAATATGAATGGCTGGGACTGTACCTGGAGCCTCTCAGAAGCTAGGCAAGCTAATGACACCCTGGTGCCGGTGTATCCGTTAACTCTTACATCACCTGTTACCATAATGCTAGTCAGCTTTAGAACTGGTTTTCCTTTCATAGTCTCCTCTCCTGCCTATTTGTGGTTCTTTCTGGAACTTGACATTCTAACCTTGGGCTCATTGGGCTTCTAGCTCTCCATTTTGTATGTTTTTTTTTCTTTTCCCAAGAGAGGGTTTCTCTGTGTAGTTTTGGTGCCTGTCCTAGATCTCGCTCTGTAGACCAGGCTGGCCTCGAACTCACAGAGAGTTCGCCTAGGCTCTGCCTCCCGAGTGCTGGGATTAAAGGTGTGCGCCACCGCCGCCCAAGGCTGTATGTTTTTTATTTATGTATTTTATGTTTTTTATTTATGTATTTTATGTTTTTTATTTATGTATTTTACTTTGGTTTTTTGAGGCACGGTCCTGACTGTCCTGGAACTTGTTAAGTAGACGGAGCTGGCCTCACAAAGGTCCACCTACCTCTGCCTCCCCCTACAAAAGCTGAGATTAAAGGCATACGCCACCACACCTGGCTTTCACATTCCTTAATTTTACCATCTGAGAGGTTTCTTTTCTCTTTGATTGAGTTTCTCTTTCAGCAATCTGTGTTATTTTTCCAGACAGGGTTTCTCTGTGTCACCCTAGCTGTCCTGGAACTTGTTTTATAGATCAGACTGGCCTCGAACTCACAGACATCCACCTGCCTCTGCCTCCTGACTTCTGGGATTAAAGGTATGTGCCACCACCACCCAGCTTCAGCAATTGTTTTAATGTCCAGCCCTTCTTATTTTTCTTATGTTTTTAATGTTCTCAAAAGATTTTTTTCGTGTGTGTATGTGTGTGGGGGGGGTGTGGGGGTGAGGGGGTGTCCCAAGACATGCCTGTGAAGATCAGAGGACAACTTGTGGGAGCTGGCTCTCTCTTCCCACTCTGTGGATTCCAGGGATTAAAACCCAGGTTGTCAGGGTTGGCGAAAGCTCTACCCACTGAGCCATCTTGCCAGCTCTATTTTTCTGGTATCCTGTCTTGTTTGATGGACAGATGCCCTCTGACAATATTCACGGACTTCCATGTTAAGTCTCCTGTTCCCTGATTTAATTTTGCTTCTCCTCCCGGGATGAGTTTTTCTGTTTATTTTAGTTGTTCTTCACTCACGCTAGCCTGTGGGTGCTGCTCACGCTTCTGTCTGTGTTTATGGGAAGAGCTGTAGTTGGGCAAGGCGGTGCACCAGGACAGGAAGCTAGGCACCCGTGTGAGACCTGCCTGATCTACAGAGTGAGCCCCAGGCTAGCCAGGGCTACCCTAGTGCTAACCCTGCCTCAAAACAGGGAAAGAGAGAGAGGGAAAGAGGCCAGGGTGGGGGTGGGGGTGGGAGAGGACACACACACACACACACACACACACACACACACACACACACTCGACAGGAAGGGGTGAGGAGAGGGAGACAGGTGTGTAGGTCTGCTAGCCACAGCCATCCTGGGCTACAAAGGCTTAATTTTGGTAGGGGAAAGCTACAAAAAAAAAAAAAAAAGAAAAGAAAGAAAGAAAAATTAAGTGTTTAAACTTTTCCGATGGTGCAGAGCTTCCAAGCATTTGTGGCTAGGAGAAGAGAAAGGATGGTGGATCTGCTGTGTCAGCCCAGCCCAGCTTCCATCCTCAGAGCCCTGCTCAGGGGAGGCTCTGGCCTGGACCCCAGCCTCAGCCCCTGCTGGGACAGCTGTGTGCGCACGACTGCAGGGCCACAGACCCAGGCCTCCTCCAACCCAAGCTTCTGCTGGACGCTGGGCCTTCAGCTCGCTGGGCCTTCAGCTCGGGGCGAAGCCAGCTGCTGCCGCTGGCCTGCTGCTCGGTTTCAGGAGCTCTGGGTCTGGGCCTGTGGGGCCCGCGCTATAAATAGCCCTGATTACAGAGTTGCCCCTTGTTAACTGCTGGCACTTTATGGCTCTCCATTCAGAATAGCCTGGCCGGTGTTTAGTCTCTCTGGGGGGCCGCTGTAAAGGCCGCCTCGTTTCACCGCTAAGCAGAGTGACAAGGCTGTTAAAATATTTTTGTCTCTTCTCTCTTATGATGATTATTCCCCTGTGGCGGCCACAGCAGAGCGCTTGCTGTCCCTTCCAGGGGCAGAGGACTTCAGGGACAGCATCCAGCCACACTAGCTTAGACTAGTTTAGAGCTTGCGTCACAGCTTGTCTGTTATTCTTTCCAGGCTGAGAAGAGAAGTCAGGAATGGAATGGTCTGGACGCACAGGCAGGCGGCTGTTATTGAGCCCGCAGGGAACATCTCCCCGTCCGGAAGATAAATACTTCTTGTGGGGAAAGGATGATATGCCCGAAAATCCTGTGCGTTACCCCTGTGATAACTGAAGTTTTTGCACAAAATATAGTGTCTGTTCTAGCCACGTGGAAGTGTTTAGAGAAAAGCAATGTCGCACACCGTCTAGCTCTGGATTGTAGTAAACAATAATCTATTAATGCTGGCCATGAAAATAATCATTATATGGAAAGTGGGGCGATCATAATCTTGACATGGGCCTGGATGTGTACGGCATCCTCTTCAGCACTCAAAATTCCCCGCTGACTGGGATCTGAGGAGGTGGTTCTGTGTCTTGCAAGTACCAGGACCCAAGGGCAATCCCCACCCACATTAAAAAAACACCGAGTGTGGTGACATGCACTTGTAAATCAGTGCCGGGGAGGAAGAGATAAACGGATCCTGGGGGGGCACACAGGCCACGTAGTCCAGCCTATTTGCAAGTTCCAGAAGCCTTATCTCAAAAGGTGGCAGTCACCTGAGGAACACCACTCATAGGCACACCTGCACGCACATACGTGAACTTGAAATCAAATCCCTGTTTTGACTTGTCGGGGTTGTCACTGGGCAGGCCAGGCATGCATCACTACCACAAATGACCACACAAAGCCCCAAGAAGTCCTGAGGTGAGGAAGTGGCCCAGGAGGCACTGAGAGGCCCGAGGAAAGGCGAGGAGGAGGCGGGAAAGAAAAGATAATATAAACGAGTCTTCAACTCAGGCAGAAAAGCTTCTGCCAAACAGGAATCCGCAGCCGTTATGAAATTTCTAGGAGGGAAAGGATTAGATGCAGATGAGGCACAGATGTGACTGAAAAATGCTTCTGCCCTCCCCAGAGGGACCAGCGTAGGCGCTCAGAACTACTGAGATGATGCCAAGAGGGCTTGCATCAGAAACTCAAAGGTCCCTGAAGTAAACAGGCCCACATCCCCTGTTTTATGGATGAGATGGAAGGCAGGGTCCAGGCAATACAGAGTTACCGATAATTGCAGCCATCACAGCATTCCCTGAAGAGCCAGGTACAAAGCAGGCCCTTGTGCCCGTTAGGAGCAGTTGGTACAAGCCACGGTCAGGTACAAGACCTCTTTCCAGGCCTGTCTTCCGGCGGAGGCAGGGCTGACCCTGGCTGGGCCTGGGGTATGAAAGGGAACATCCTCCCTGGCTGACCTTCTCAGCAGGCTGCCCCTGGGACCAGGGACGGGGGCTGCGTGGTGGGAACAGGAGCCCCAGGAAGAACCTGTGGAAGAAACCAAGGCAAGCTAAAGGGAAGCGGATAGGAGGAACATGGCCGCCCCTCTGGAGAAGACAAACAGACCTCAAGAACGGACCGTTAGGACCAGGGACTGCAGTTGTCTGCCCAACTGAGCCGACAAAGGAATGACTTTAGTTGTAGGAACATGCTAAGGATAGGCAGCCTCTGAGATAAGTGAGATTTCCCGAGCTATTCAGGCTGAACGAGGAACTGGAGAGAGAATGGATGTAGGGGTGGTGTGTGTGTGTGTGTGTGTGTGTGTGTGTGTGTGTGTGTGTGTGTGCAAGAGAGAAGTGAGCAGTGCCCATATTCCTTTGTGGATAATCCAATATGTATGTATGTGTGTACTCTAGTTCTCTCTGTGTGTGCATGTGTGCAAGTGTGTGCCAAGGCGTGTGTGTAGGGGTCGGAGGACAGCTTTCAGGAGACTGCTCTCTCACGTGGTTCCCGGGGATCGAATTCAGGTCACTCACTGAGCGGTCTCACTGGCCCAATCTATGATATTTTAAAAATGTCTCCTGAGTGTGCACTGGGTTGCACAACACAGGAACTACTTTCTCCAAAGAAGACACTGCTCTGGCATTTGTGAAAAATCTCACAGAGAGGAAGCAAGGTGTCTGGAGAATGTTATTTACCGACTGACTTCTCACCAATCCCTTGCCTTCTTAAGATGCCCCGCCACTGCTTCCTGGAGGCCCCTCCACAGGCCTCCAGCCAAAGAACAGGGCCTGTGTCCATTCAGGAGCTCCGGAGACATGAGCAGATGGAGCGGCAGCATTTTCCAGACACTCTGGAGCCTAGGTTGAGTTTCTGTTGCTCGAGACATTTGTGCGTATGGAAGGCCACTGGGACATGTAATTAGCCATCCTAGAAGCCTCCCTGACCTCTCTTTTCACACGGAGGGTGTGAGGATATATTTGTGCTCAGCCCTAAGGGAAGAAGAGTCAACAGGTAGGATTCGGTTCATGTAGTTCCTCCTCTCCGCTCTACCATGACTGCTGTCAGCTCCCTGCTCCAGCCTTCCATTCGCTTTCCCATGAAGTGAGAAGACTGGACCAGATCAAAAAAACCAGTCCTGGGATCTCTCCCAGCTCAGAATCTCCTAGAGCCTCCAACAAAATGTCGGTAATGTTTTCCTCAGCTACGCTTGAGGTCATTCCTGCCAGAAGATGGTGCCACTGTCTCGTGTTCCCAGCAGAACTGTGGACTGGCCGTTTGTGAGGCCCCTCTGCTTCCAAAGGCTGCAGGAAGCTCCCCCATTCACCAGCTGCCGAGAGAGTAATCTTAAAAATAATGGTGCTCGTGCTCCCAGGGTGTGGCCGCCCTGTCTGTTCCTTTGCTTACTTCAAGCACATCAACATCGTCTTCCTTTAGTCAGTCATCTGGCTTCTGGAACCCGCTATCGGAGCTGGGGATGAGCATGTGCTGTTGAATTGCACCCATGATCGGCCATTTGCACGCTGTTCAGAGGTACAAATGGCCACTGAGCTTGGCAATTGCCTAATTGCTGCCCGGGGAGCATGAATACAATTTTGCAACTTCAGATCTCTGGCAGCAGCTAAGCTGGAGGGGCCCAGAAAATGTGGTTTTCTAGTTGTCTCAAGTTACTGTGAGCTGGGTCAGTTTTGTGAAGACGGATCGGGACAGACAAAAAGATGTTAGGCCAGCAGGGCCATGTCCTTGATGCTACCCCAAAGCCAGTCCGGAAGACATAGAGTGAATTTGAAGTGAAAATTCCCCAACAGTACCCTAGGCTTTGATTTTTTTTTTCTTACACGTTAAACAGAAGAATGGGGGTGAAGAAGAGAAGGAAGAAAGAACGGCAGGAAGAGAAGTGAGGGGTAGTGGTTGGGAGATACAGCTCAGTCAGTGAAGGACCTGAGTTAAATCCCCCGCCAGTCAGGGTGGCACTTGTAATCCCACTGCTGGTAAGGAAGGGACAGGGGGGTCCCTGGGGCTCACCAGCCACCCAACCAGCCTCCTCGGTGAGTTCCAGCGCAGTGAGAGACCCTGCCTTCCAAAGCAAGGCGCATGGCTCCTGAGAAACAACTCGAAGGTTATCTTCGGGTTTCTATATACAAGGCCACACAAGTGACCCCTCCCATACACACAGGAAAGAGAAGGGGGGGGGAGGCTGAGAGGGAGGAGAAGAAAGAGATCGGGGGCGAAATGTGGGTTTGTGAAATCGTTCTGATTCAAATACGTCATGTGGCCTTTCTTTCATAAAAAGTAAGTACCTTTAAGGTTCGAGTAGAAGATACACAGGTATCATTTGACCTTTGCTTCAAGAGTGCCGCCTCTCCTTGGCATACGGAAGTAAGCACTGGCACTTCCTGGTTGTCAGGCTGGGAAATCAGATTATCCCTCGGACAGATTGTGGCCTTGTGAATGTTTGGTTGTCAAAACTCGGTTCTCTGGTAGTGGCCTCAGCAGAACCTTTAAGATGTATCTGTTTGGGGACCGTGGAGATGACTTGGTGGATGAAGTACCTCCTTGTGGGCATGAGGATCTGAGTTCAGATCTCCAACACCCATGGAAAAGCTGGGCAGGGAGGCAGAGACAAGAAAATCCTGGGGGTTTACTGGCTGGTTAGTGTGGGGTTTCTTTATGTATATGAGTGCTCTACCAACTTCATGCCAGAAGAAGGCATCAGATCTCTCTAGAAATGGTTGTGAGCCGCCATGTGGTTGCTGGGAATTGAACTCAGGACCTCTGGAAGAGCAGCCAGTGCTCTTAACTTCTGAGCTGTCTCTCCAGCCCCTGGCAAAATTTCTTTAGTCACCTGAAAAAAATCAGAGAAAGGCTTGCTGATTCTCTTTGTGGTAGAGGAGGCAGAGGAGGCAGGGTGGTCCTCCCTGGTCCTGTGGGTCAGAGCTGACCCTGCTGTTCCAGGTTGCTGAGAAATCCCCTCCCATGCTGTTCAGTTAGGTTGATGGTCGTTGGTTGTCGGTAAGATGATTCTTGCCTGTTGGATTCCTGAACAAGTGGCAGGGGCTGTTGAAGGCTTTCCAACAGAGCTGGAGGAGGACCAGGAGGCCGGTCCTAAGACCGGGTAACTAGAAGTGTTTTATTGCAATATAGCTGAGGAGGTAGAGGGTGCTCAGGGTTCAATTCTTAGCACTCGTCTCTGGGGTCTCACAACCACCTCTAATTCCAGGCTCCTGCCACATGTGGCGTATGCACAAGTAAACATAAAAATAAATCTTTTAAAAGGATGCATCTGAGGGGAGAAGTCAGCTTTGTCAGGGATGGAGATACACTGGGTACCCTTCAGCTCCAGCCACACTGTGGCATATGATGTGGACTTGACACCCAACTCTTAGCTACGGATGCTGTCAGAGGGACTGTGTGCCTTGTTCTGAGTTACACCGCTCTGCGCTCTGTGTGTGCTGGAAAGAGAACTGAAATCTGAGATCATCTTCTTTTTGTATGCCTTATGGCACAAGTGATTCACAAATGCAAAACTGTCCCTCATTCTGTAACACTGGCTTCCTGCTGGGCACCGTGTTAAGTCCGGAAGGCCCCACCCGGGGTGGTGAAGAGAGAGTGTATCGCTGGGAAAACAGGGTGTAGGAAGTGGGCCAGGGAAGCAACAGAGCTCTCAAAGGTGAGCTGCCTTGGGGCCCATGGCGAAGAAGCAGCTGGCAGGGTTGGTCCCTCAGATCTGCACCAGAACCAGTGTTGCAGATGGACTTAGAGCATCCCTGGAGAAGATGGGTTCCCTCCCAAACTGAACACCACTACCCAATACCAACTCTGCAAGGTTGCTGAATGTCCTCTGGCCACATTCCCTTCAGTGTACTGCTCAGGAGTGTGGCTTCCATGTAGGTCCACACATCACATCTGTGTCTGCCTAGTTGCTATATGACCTTGTTCCTTCCTCTATTTCCTCATCACTAACAAGAGCTGTTGTGTCCAAGTTTTGAAAAGATGTGTTAAGCCCATGTCTGGTGTGGCTTAAGCATTCTACATGTTTTCTTTTGATTTTACACTTTTAGTTGTGTTGTTCTTCCTGACATTTTAAAAGATCCATTTATTAGTGGTGTGTGTGTGTGCCTGCATGAGTTTATGTGTACCATGTTCATGTATATGCAGGTACCCACAGAGGCTAGAAGAGGGCGCTGGTTCTCTTGGAGCCAGAGTCACATATGGTTGTAAGCTGCCCATTATGGGTGCTGGTTCATCTGCAAGAGCAGCAAATGCTCTTTTTTTGAGGGGGGCAGGTAGTTGAGACAGGGTTTCTCTGTGTAGCTTTGGCTGCCCTGGAACTCTCTCTGTAGAGATCCGCCTGCCTCTGCCTCCCGAGTGCTGGGATTAAAGGTGTACACCACCACACCTGGCAAATGCTCTTAACTGCTGAGCCGACTCCCCAGCTCTCTGTCATTTTTTTTTTTAAAACTCTCCCCGTCTCTACCCCCAGTCCCTTTTATCTTGCATGATGGTTGGAATCTGAAAGGCCCTCCACAGCATCATGATGAATCCTTAGCTTGTGGTGTGTTGTGAAACCAATGGAACCTGTAGAAGCCGGTCTCAGTGATGGCAGTGGGGCATTATGGGTGGGTTTTAATGATTCTACCTTCCTCCCCTTCCCTGTCTGGTCAACCATGAAGTCAGGAGTTGACCACATGCTCCTGCTACGGTGACTTTTCCCCAGCCTTTCCCACCAGGATGGGCTACACCCTCTGAAACCATGAACCAAAATAAGCATTTTTTCCCTTAAGATGCTCGTACAGTTGTCATAGCAACTCAGAAGTCACTAAACACAATGAAAATCGTAGGGTCATCTTAACAGCTACAAAGTGAAGTATCCCTTCACGTTAAAAACTTTGAAGAAGGTAGGACTAGAAGGAGAGGCAGAGCTCAAGCTGTGGTTTGAATCGCTTGAATCAACCTGCCGCCACCCACGGCTCCGAGAACATTGTGGAAAAGGAGGCGGAGAGAACGTAAGAGCTGGTGGATGGGAAGGAGGGCTGTGAAATGCTGTTCTCTGGACATGGCTCGGCCGTTGCCCAGATGAACTCACAGCAGCTGCAGTGACCTGCACAAGATCACGCCAGTTAAAGATCCCAGCATGGAGTGGGGAGGAACTCCTGAGGCCCCGACCCTAGCTATCGGCAGTTGACGACTTCGAGGGAGGGAGAGTCCACTCTCTGGAGATGCAGCCCCTGGTGGGTTGTCTGTGCCCCGTGAATGGCTCCATGTGCATATGGGCAACACTAACTGGACTCTGGGTCATTAATGACAGTCGAGGACAGGAAGTTGGGAGGGGGACAGGGTGGGGGCGTGGTGGACATGTTGAAGGCAGGTAGTGGTGGATGGATGTGATCAAACATACATAGACATATGAAGTTTTTTAAGAATAGAATTTTGTTTTGGAAACAAGTTTTCTTTGTGTAACTCTGGCTGTCCTGGAAACTCATTCTGGAGACCAGGCTGGCCTTGAACTCATAGGGATCCACCTGCCTCTGCCTCAAAGAGTGCTGGGATTAAAGGTGTGCACCACCAATGCCCAACTTCCAAGCTTTTTATAGTGTTTAAAGTCATATTTATAGCAACAAAAGGAATACAAACAGGGAAGGAAGAAGTCAGATTATCCAGATGTATAGGTGACATGATTCATTCTCTCTCTCTTTCTCTCTCTTTTATTTGAGACAGGGTTTCTCTGTGTAGCTTTGGAGCCTGTCCTGGAACTCACTCTGTAGTCCAGACTGGCCTCAAACTCACAGAGATCCACCTGGCTCTGCCTCCCAAGTGCTGGGATTAAAGGCGTGCGCCACCACCTCCAGGTGTGGCATGATTCTTAAACTCCACCAGAAATCTCATAAATCTGATTAACACATTCAGCAAAGCAATGGGAACAAAAATCAACATACAAAAACATATTTCCTGTGTGTCAATAACAAACTTACTGAGAAAAAAAATCAGAAAGCCAGTATGGATATGCACACCTTTAATCTCAGCATTCAGGAGGCAGAGGCAGTTGGCCAGTCTGGTTTACATAGTGAGTTCCAGGTCATTCGTGTGAACACCGTGAGACCATGTCTCAAACAAACAAAATAAACCACTCACAATACCTCAAACGAAAATAAATATACAAGAAGTAAAACTCCGGGGGCGGGGGGGGGGGGGATGCCTTTAATCCCCACACTCGGGAGGCAGAGCCAGGCAGATCTCTGAGTTTGAGGCCAGCCTGGTCTACAGAGTGAGTTCTAGGACAGGCTCCAAAGCTACACAGAAAAACTCTGTCTCAAAAAAAATCAGAGAAAGGAAGGAAGGAAGGAAGGAAGGAAGGAAGGAAGGAAGGAAGGAAGGAAGGAAGGAAGGAAGAAAGAAAGAAAGAAAGAAAGAAAGAAAGAAAGAAAGAAAGAAAGAAAGAAAGAAAGAAAGAAAGAAAGAGAAAGAAAGAAAGAAAGACCAGTGGTTGGCCTTTGATCTTAGGCCTCAGGAGGCAGAGGCAAGTAAATCTCTGTGAGTGTGTGGCCATCCTGGTCTAAAGGGTGAGTTCCAAGACAGCCAGAGCTGTTACACAGAGAAACCTTGCCTTGAAAAACAACAACAACAAAATAAAAAAGAAAGAAAGGAAAGGAAAAGAAAAAGAAAAAAGAAACAAGAAACTGGATGTGGTGGCACATGCCTTTAATCCCAGCACTCAGGAGGCAGAGGCAGGTGGATCTCTGTGAGTTCGAGGCCAGCCTTGGACTACAGAGTGAGTTCCAGAACAGGCTCCAAAGCTACACAGAGATAGTCTGTCTTGAAAAACAAAAAAAAGAAAGAAAAAAGAAAACTAACCAAGGAAAGTTAGAAAGCTAACTCTACAATAAAAATTTGAAAACACAGTAGAAAGGAATTAAAGAGACCCAAGATGGAAAGACCTCCTCTGCTCAGGGATCGGCAGAATGCACACTGTGAAAGTGACCATCTTATCAGAAGCAATTGACAGAGTCAATGAAGTTGCCATCAAAATTATGACATTCTTCACATTATTAGGGGGAAAAAAGCAATTTTAAAATTTATGTGGATACCCCAAAGATCCCAAGTCACCAAAGGCATCCTTAGCAGATGGAGCAAAGCTGGAGCCATAGCAATACCATATTTGAAAATAATACACTGCAGAAGCCATAGTAACAAAGACAGCGTGGTGCTAACACACAGACACAGAAACCAAAGGAACAGGAGGGAGGGGAAAGGAGCAAGCGTGGACAGGCATCGCTTCCTCATCTTGGCAACTGCGTCAAAGCACGCATTGGGAAAAAGACTCCTCTTCAACTGACGGCGCCGGGACAATGGGAGTTCACGTGGAGAAGAGTGAAATGGTATTGGCATCTCTCCTCCTGTGGAAAATCAAATCAAGGGACTCCAGCTTGGCCTAGTGTTGAAGATCACTTGCTGCTCTTGCAAAGGATCTGGATTCAATAACTGATCTATAACTCAGTTCTAGGGGATTGGATACCCTCTTCTGGTCTCTGTGGGCACTGCACACGTGAGGTACACATAGATACATGCAGGGAGACACTCAAACATGTAAAATTAAAAAATAAATCTTGTGTACTGGGTGGTGGTAGCACACACCTTTAATCCCAGCACTCGGGAGACAGAGGCAGGAGAATCTCTGTGAGTTCAAGGCCAGCCTGGTCTACAGAGTGAGTTCCAGGACAGGCTCTAAAGTTGCACAGAGAAACCCTGTCTCAGAAAAAAACAAAAACAAAAAGAAAACATGTTTGCCTGAATGTGAGGAAAGAGGGACCCTTAGACACTCTGGTGGGACTGTAAAAGTGTAAGAAC
The DNA here is from genome assembly GCF_049852395.1 of Peromyscus maniculatus bairdii. Taxonomy (NCBI): domain Eukaryota; kingdom Metazoa; phylum Chordata; class Mammalia; order Rodentia; family Cricetidae; genus Peromyscus; species Peromyscus maniculatus. Next base: position 70,395,139 of record NC_134858.1, read on the forward strand.
TGTGAACCACTCTGGAAATCAGGATGGATGTTTTTCATAACACAAAGTAGAACTACCTGTGATCCAACTATCCCACTCCCGATTCCTGGGAGAGTACCCGAAGGAAGCCAAGTCAGCTTGTCCCACAGACACTAGATGCCCATGCTTGTTCCTACACTATTCACAACCCCCATGTGATGGAAGCAGCCCCGGAGCCCGTCAGCCAGATGGTGAAAACGTGGCACATAGACACAATGGGATTTTATTCACCGTAAAGACACTGTGTCAGGCCGGGGAGATGGTGCACCAGCCTGACAACCTGAGTTTAGATGCCCTGATCTAGGTGAGAGCTGGGCACAGTGGCACCGGTGGCTGTAATCCCAGCAGGAGCCCAGGGTGGGGTGGGGAGGTGGGGGGGTGCGGGGTGGGGGGGATGAAGACAGGAGACTGGCTGGCTAGCCTCGGGTACACAGAAGAAAGCAACCAAACAAGAGATCTCAGACAAGCTGGAAAAGTCAAGACTGATGGCCAAGGTTGTCCTCTGACCTCCACATATACACAGCAGCATTTGTATACCTGTGTACACACACACACACACACACACACACACACACACACACATACACACACACACACATAGAAAGACAGAGACACACACATACACAGAGAGATAGGGACAGACACCACACACACACACACACACACACACACACACACACACACACACACACACGCACACGCACACACATGCACACATGCACATAGAGAGACAGAGACACACACATACACAGAGAGAGATAGGGACAGACACCACACACACACTCTCTCACACATGAGAGAGAGGTGTTTGAGGGGATCCTTTTTCCTACACACAGTAAATGCTGAAGTATTATTCCAAGGAACACAGACAGGGAGAGACTCTCCAGTTGCTCTGTTATCTGCTTCGTTCCAGAGTCCTTTGAAGTGTTGGGAGGTCACCCCTCCTCGATGGGGGTGAGTGGCAGAAGACAGTGAGTGTCCCGGAGGCCTGCCCGGTCTCAGCAGCTGGAAACAATCCTCCCTCTTCTGATGTGTTTGCTAAGTCTTGTCCCTGGTTCTGAACAGAGTGACTTCTTCCTATTTTAAGTTAGGGTTATTTATACCTGTGTCTGTGCTGCTGACCACCCTCCGAGGCCAAGGGCCTCCTGTCCTCCCTCAGGCTCTAGCACAGGGCCACGCTGTGGACCAGCTGTGAGGACTAATGATGGAAAAGGGGACGACCTGGGTAACCATGGAGACCGTGCTATGGGGAGTTTTAGGATAGGCTCTTTCATTCCCAGTGTGCTTAGAAACGCCCTACCATGTGCTAGCCTGGGCACTGCAGGGAGGTTAGGACAGTGGGTAACCCTGATTGCAGAGACCTTGTTTATAGTCTCCCTGGGACAGCCAGACACACATGCAGAAACAGTAGTCATTCAGAGATAGAAGAAGAAAAAAACAACAACTCAGAAATAAAACCACCACACGCATCACGCAAAGAACAAATACCTAGGGAAGTAATGTTCCTTGAATAGCAGTTGTGTGTTCTAGAACTGTGGGGGGCCAAGGGCAAATTCCGGGGTTGCAGTAATGAGAGGTGGCTTCAGGAAGCAGGTGGGAGGGGCTGGAGAGATGGCTTTGCAGGCAAGGGTACCAGCCACTCGTCTGTGAGACCTGAGCTTAAACCCCGGCATCTACATGGCCATTCGCAACCGCTTGTAACTCCAGTCCTAGGGGATCTGATGCCCTCTTCTGGCCTCTGTAGGCACTGCATGCATGTGATGTACAAACATGCGTGCAGGCAAAACACCCATTCGTATAAAATAATAAAGATTGAAAAAAAAAAAAAGCAGGTAATAGCAGGGCATGGTTGGGTACTTCTGTAATCTCAGCATGCTGGAGGTCGAGGCAGGATTGTCTGAGGCCAGTCTGCGTTAAATCATGAGACCTTGCTAACGAGGAAAGGAAGGAGAGAAGGACAGAAGGACAGGAGATGGGGGAAGGAAAGAGACGTGCTGGATTGTTTTGAGGCGTCTGTCTAGTTTGCGGGATACCTGCAGACACACCCGAGTGTCATCTATCTAGTCTACACACTGCAAACTGTGGATGCTGCCCTCTTTAAAGCCCAGGTGGGTCCAAGCAGGTGTGACAAAGAGGAGAAGCTGACCCCATCAACAAGACCTGGTTTTTGAGTCCTGACTGTCTCTGGCTGTGATAAGTCCCTCTAAATCTAAAGCTCAGCACTGTTGAAGAGAAATCATGAATCAGTTTTCTTGGCCATCACACAGCTTCTGTGTGTGGGAGCCTGTTGTGAGTGAGGGACACATAGCAGAAAGGTGACCAGCGTCCTCATCGCCCTCCTACAGCCTGAAGAACAAGGAATATTCAAAATGAGAAGTCCAGTGCCTGGTCCAGTAATGGTTCCTGGAACTGGCATTGACGTCCTCCAGGAAGCTGATGCCACCGTGGTCTCATTGCTCAGGCCCAGTCTACCTTCTCTCTATTTTGACACGGTCTCTGTCACCTTCTCCACAGTGAGATCGCTGATCTCTGAAGCCACAGTGGATGTCTGATCACCAGCCACCGTGTGGGTGTAGCAGGAATCTTAAACGTTCTTATTAATAAAATCAAACCCGAGGCGAGTTATTGGGGTGAATACTGAAAGGTCAGAGAGACAGAACTAGCCACAGCTTTCTCACCTCGCCGGATCCTCATCTGGTCTTGTCTCCTCAGACTCGAAGCTTCTGTGTCCTCATCCAGAATGAATCTCAGCTGAACTGCTGCTCCAAAGCCTGAAGCTTAACAGCCACATGCTTAACCAGCCAAATGCCCCTAGTTTTCTGGTCCTCATGCCTTATATATCTTTCTACTTTCTACCACCACTCCCTGGGATTAAAGGCTGGCTTTCTGGGATTAAAGGTGTGTGTCACCATGCTTGGCTATTTCCAATGTGACCTTGAACTCACAGAGATCCAGAGGGATTTCTGTCTCTGGAATGCTAGGATTAAAGGCGTGTGCTACCACTGCCTAACTAGTGGCTTGTCTGTTCTCTGACCCCAGATAAGTTTATTAAGGTACATAATATTTTGGTGAACACAATATCACTACATCTCCTCTCTTTTTGTCTAAAATTAAAAAAGCTTATAACTAATACAAGAAAAACTATCCAATAAGCATATACAATATATACAGCCAAAATTACATTATTGATGTCTAGTCCATTAACATTTGACAGATTCAGATAAAAAACTCCATTATATATATTAACAATGTCCAGTCCAGTAACATCTGATAAACTCAGACCAAAAAAATTTTCATTACTTATCTTATTTAAAACAAGTAGTTCCTTTTTAAAAGTAGATTCCATAATCTCCCTTTTTATCTTATCATATCCATATTTTCTCTTTTTTCTTTTCATAATAGATTCAGTAGTCTACCTTTTGTCATTTTTATATCTTCCCCTTTTTCTTCAGTGTAGATTCAATGATCCACCTATTTATCCTATTATTTCTTTACCTTTTTTCTCAGAGTAGATTCGATGATCTATCTCATATCTATATTCTCTTTTCCTTTTTGCTTTCTAGGGGTGAAGATATCTTTAGGGAATCTTGAAAAGAAAATTTTGGGGTTAATCATCAAGTCCTGTATCATTTGTCCAGTCTCTGCATAATGGAAAATTCAGGGCTTGTTTCAAGTCCTTGTTTGAGTAGTCTGTCAGGCTGGATCATCTCAACTAGTCCTCTCGAAATTGTTCTGACCAGTTTGTAGTCCAAAGTCAATTTTTCCATGGTGTTAATCGGCTTAATGGCTTTATCATAGTCCATGTGGAATCATCGTTGTAGGATCCTGTCATCTTTTTGAAGATTGCAAAGTCACTGTTAGGCATGGTCATGGTTTCCTGCAGACTTTTTTTTTTTTTTTTTTTTTTTTTTCTTTTTTTCCTCCTCTGTGGTTTGGAGCAATCACAGTCTGTCTCTCGGAACCATAAACATTCTCCCCTAGAACAGAAAATCTTCACAACAGTTTCTCCCCACCATTTGTCTTGCCAAACTTTTCCAAACTGACCTTGGCTTTCTTGTAACGCGATGGTCCTGGCAATTCTTCTCTGAACCAGCAGCAGTAAACCATTCGTCCCAGGTAGCAGCATCACCACAGTCACCAACACGATGAGAAGGAGCTGGCAATGTGGAGCAGTAGCCACTGCTTCCATGGTCCCACCACTGTTTGTGGCTCAGTCCGGGCCAAAGCTTCTCCCAAACCTCCTAGGCCGGCCTCAAACTCGGGATCCTCCTGCCTCTGCCTCCTTCAGCAAATCCAACCGGGGTGTGCCACCACAACCGCCTGAGTGTAGCTTGGGCCTGAGCTGGGCCTCACAAGGCCACAGGCAAACAGCTTTTTCATGAATTCGTAACACGAACGTTGGGCGCCAGATGTAGCAGGAATCTTAAACGTTCTTATTAATAAAATCAAACCCGAGGCGAGTTATTGGGGTGAATACTGAAAGGTCAGAGAGACAGAACTAGCCACAGCTTTCTCACCTCGCCGGATCCTCATCTGGTCTTGTCTCCTCAGACTCGAAGCTTCTGTGTCCTCATCCAGAATGAATCTCAGCTGAACTGCTGCTCCAAAGCCTGAAGCTTAACAGCCACATGCTTAACCAGCCAAATGCCCCTAGTTTTCTGGTCCTCATGCCTTATATATCTTTCTACTTTCTACCACCACTCCCTGGGATTAAAGGCTGGCTTTCTGGGATTAAAGGTGTGTGTCACCATGCTTGGCTATTTCCAATGTGACCTTGAACTCACAGAGATCCAGAGGGATTTCTGTCTCTGGAATGCTAGGATTAAAGGCGTGTGCTACCACTGCCTAACTAGTGGCTTGTCTGTTCTCTGACCCCAGATAAGTTTATTAAGGTACATAATATTTTGGTGAACACAATATCACTACATGTGGGTTTGTCATCTCCTAACTTGACTGGGCCTGTGGGCGGCCAGGGAGCAGGGTGCCTACTCCCGGCATTTAACAAGGGGGCCCTGACTGAACCAGACACCAAGATTCATTTCTACACAAACCCAAATACCAGTTCTAGCTTGGTCTGGGCTTGGGCTTGTATCCAAAAGGCACAGTGGCAATGTGACCTCGTGCTGGGCTTTGGGAGGAGAATGCGGGTCACACAGCAGTGTCTGATGGCCAGTGGCCACCTGGTCTCTCACATCAGGCATCTGCTGCCTTGAGTTAACATGAACCTGGTCCATGTCCAAACATGTTCTTCTCACGTGTGCTGGTTAGGTTTTTGCTAACTTGACATAAGCTAGGGTTATCTGGGAAGAGGGGATCTCAGTTGAGAAATGCCTCATAAGATCAGCCCACAGGCAAGTCTGTGGGAGCATTTTCTTGATCAACCATGGACATGAGAGAGTCCAGTCCACTGCGAGTGGTACCACCCCTGGGCAGGTGGGTCCTGGGTTGTATAAAAAAGCAAACTGAGCAAACCCTGAGGAACAAACCAGTAAGCTGTGTTCCTCCCCGTCCTTTGCTTTGGTTCCTGACCCGATTTCCCTCAATGCTGGACCTTGACCTGGGAGTCGTAAGATGAAATAAACCCTTTCTTTCCCAAGTTTTTTTGTTTTTTGTTTTTTGTTTTTTTTGAGACAGTGTTTTTCTGTGTAGTTTTGGTGCCTGTCCTGGAACTTGCCCTGTAGACCAGGCTGGCCTCGAACTCACAGAGATCCATCTGGCTCTGCCTCCCGAGTGCTGGGATTAAAGGTGTGTGCCACTACCATCCGGCTTTTGTCAGTGTTTTATTACAACAACAGAAAGTAAGCTAATGTGTGTGTGTGTGTGTGTGTGTGTGTGTGTGTGTGTGTAGGTGTGAAGGACAGAGGTCAAAGTTGGATGTCTTCCTCAATCACTTTCCACTTTATTTTTTTAATTACTATGTTATTTTTGTGTGCGTGAATGTTTTTTTCCTGCATGTATGTCTGTGCACCACAAGTGTGCAATGCTCTCAAAAGCCAGAAGAGGACATCAGAACTCCTGGGACTGGAGTTATAGACTGTTGTGAGCTGCCATGTGGAAGCTGGGGACCCAACCAAGGTCTTTTGCAAGAGCAGCTAGTGCTCTTAACCTCTGAGCCATCTCTCCAGCCCCCTACTGTAGCATGAATCTTAGAAGGTCTTATTAATAAAATCAAACCTGAGGCTAGTTATTGGGGTGAACGCTGGAAAATCAGAGAAGCAGAACAAGCCACAGCTTCCTCACCTCGCCAGTTCCTCAGCTGATCCTGTCTCCTCAGACTGGAAGTTTCTGAGTCCTCATCCCAATGGATCTCAGCTGAACTGTGCTGCTCGAAAGCCTGAAAGCTTAACCAGCCAAATGCTTAACCAGCCAAATGCTTCCAGTTTCTGGGTTCCATGCCTTATATATCTTTCTGTTTTTGCCACCACTCCCTGGGATTAAAGGTTCACTTCTTGGGATTAAAGGCATGAGTCACCATGCCTGGCTGTTTCTAATGTGGCCTTGAACTCACAGAGATCCAGAGGGATTTCTGCCTCTGGAATGCTAGGATTAAAGTGTGAGTGCCACCATTTTCTAGCCTTTGTATCTAGTGGTTATTCTGTCTCTGACCCCACATAAGTTTATTAGGGTGCACAATATTTTGGGGAACACAATACCACCACACCCTACCTTATTTTTTGAGACAAAGCCTTTCAAACCCTAGAGCTCACTAATCGGCTAGACTAGCTGTCCAGCAAGCCCCAAGGATCCTCTTGTTTCCTGCTCACCTGCACTGGGATTACAGTGGACACCTCTGTGCCTGGCTTTTGATGTGGGTGGGGATCTGAACCCAGGTCCTCATGATTATGCAGCAAGCACTGCATCCATTGAGGCATCTCCCCAGCCTGGTCTACAGAGTGAGTGAGTTCCTGGGCAACCAGGGTTATACAGGGAAACCTTGTCTAAAACACAAAAAACAACCAAACAAAGCAACATTGAGGCTGGGCAGTGGTGGCGCACACCTTTAATCCCAGCACTCAGGAGGCAGAGGCAGGCGGATCTCTGTGAGTTCGAGGCCAGTCTGGGCTACAGAGTGAGTTCCAGGACAGCCAGAGCTACACAGAGAAACCCTGTCTTGAAAAGAAAAAAAAAAAAAAAAGCGTGCTGGGAATGCAGTCAGTTGATACAGTTTGCCTAGTGCGCACTAAGCCCTGAGTTCAAGTCTCCCAGCCTTGTTTAACAAAGAAAATGGACATGACAGGGCTGGAGAGATTGCTCAAAGTACTGTTCTTGAAGAGGACCAGAGTTTGGTTCTCAGCACCCATAGTGGGTAACTCATAACCGCCTGTAATTCAAGCGTCAGAGGGATTGATGCTTTCTGGGCACCGTGGGTACTCACATATGCATAGCCACTTACAGAAAACTTAAAATCTTAAAAAAAACAAAAACAAAAAACATCAACCCCTGGGGATGGTGAAACATGATTGTAATCCCAGCATTAGGGAAACAGAAGCAGGAAAATCAGGTGTTCAAGGTCATCCTCAGCTACCTAGTGAGTTCTAGGCCAGCCTGGGCTTACTGGAGACGCTGTTTCAAACACCAATGAGACCGAAATGAGGAGTGTGAGGTGCTCAGGATGGTCCTGGTGTGCAGCCAGCATATTCTCCTGTTCTCTGTCAGACCAGGTACCTTAAGATCTTCCCATATTGGGGCTGGGGAGACGGCTCAGTAAAGTGTTAGCCATGCCAGGGTGAAGTTTCAGATCCTCAGAAACTGGGTAAAGCCAGATCCAGCAGGACATAGCTGTAATCCCAGCATGGAGGCAGAGACGGGAGAATCCATGGAGGTTTACCAGCCAGCTAGTCTGCTGGATGCAGCAGCACACAAGAGATCCTGTCTGAGGCAAGGTAGAAGGTGAGGACTGACAGCTGAGGTTGACCTCTGACCTCCACATATGCACCATGACACTTGTGTGCACAGATGCGTGTGTGTGTGTGTGTGTGTGTGTGTGTGTGTGCGTGTGTGTGCGCGCGCACACACACAAAAGATTCTTCTTTTAAAGACCTCTCAGTACCTCCCGTCTAACTGAAGAGCATGAAAGCCTTCTAGGATAATGCAGGATGCTCTGGAGAGAGGTTCAGGGAGTGGTCCCTCCATTCACCATTACTCTTCATTATATTCTTATCACGATTATTCATTCAGCATCCACAGCACCCCCGGTATGGAGTACCAAACAGTTCGGGCATCACATCATCTGCACCTCAAGAGCCCTAAGGTCTGAGGGAGACAAGGGTACAGACAAATGACAAAGCTTAGCTCGTCGGGAATCAGAGAAGAAAATGGGAGGGCTTCGTGTAAGAGCATCCCAGATCCCAGAGGAAGCTGGGAAATGAGGACTGTGGGAGTCAAAGCGCCGGAGGAATGCAGAAATGGGTGCAGATGGGACTGGAGAGGTGGCTCAGCGGTTAAGAGCTATTAGCTGTTCTTCCAGAGGTCCTGAGTTCAATTCCCAGCACCCACATGGTGACTCACAACCATCCGTAATGAGATCTGACATACATGCAGACAGAACACTGTATACATAATAAATAAATTAATTAATTAAAAAAAAAAGAAATGGGTGCAGATCCATTTCCCCCCTCCGGCTTTTGCTGAGGGGTTCTCCAGGGCTCTCGTGAGCTGGGAGGACCAACTCTTCTTTGCCTTCCTTAGCATCATCAGTTTGCTCTGAAACCAGGGATGGAATCAGAAGCTGCCCCTCCCCCCAGCTCCTCCCCCCTTCTCCCTGTCCTAGGAGCCCATCCTCCTACCCCCATTGGCCTGGGTTTGTTGGCGCCAGAAGAGAACCCACAGAGCCTAAGAGGTTTTTCTAGAGCAGGAGCATGAGGTACCAGGGAATGCACTGCTGACCATTAGGGGCCCAGGCAGGGAAGCCTTGTCTGCAAGGCATCAAGCAGCCTCTGTCGCCTGCCGCCAGGGGGATTATCAACCCCGTTGGCTGTTTTGAGGTTATCGGTTTAAAATTCCTACCTGGCCTGGAGGCCACGTTCTGCCCTGCATCAACCCCCTCCAGGTTTGAGGTTTGCTTGTGTGGCTCCGTTAGAGGGCCGTGTCTTTTACCCGGATGTATGTGGGAACCTGCATTTTGCAAAGCCAAATCCATGCTTCGCATCACACTCATAGGAAACTGTTATCATCCTAAGAAAACATCAATTCTGCACTGGAAAAAAAGAAGTTTTTGAGAGCAGGGCCCTGGCTCCTCTCGTGCCCACTGGCCACCTCCCACAGCTCTTGTCTACATTGAGCGGTTAGGACAGCGCAATCACAATCCTCTGAGCCTCTTCCAGGTCATCACTCTCTACCCACACTCGAACCCACCACTGAATCACAGGAGCAAATAAATCCAGAAGATGCCCCTCTGTGAGTGAGGAAGAGAATGGAGGGCCCCGTGCAAGAGGCTGGAATCAGATACTGTCAGGGAGATTTGGCAAGACGAGTGAGTGTGTGTCAGTGTTTGCATGCATGAGTGTTTTTCAGAGTCCATGGGTGTGTGTGTGTGTCTGGGTATGTCTGTATGTTTCTAACACTGTGTGTACATGTGTATGTGCAAGTTTCTTGTGTGTGTCTCTGAGTAAACGTATGTTTGTGTGTGTGCATGTGTGTGTTTGCATGCATGCGTGTGTGCCTGTGTTTCTGCGTGTGATGCATGCCGGTGTGGTGGCAGATCCAGATATCTGTGGCCATTGTGACCTCAGAGAATGACAGTGTGTTTCTCTCTGCTCACCCGCCGTGGCATCATCTTGTCTTGGCATTGTGTTCTCTTAGGAGCCTGCATTGTATTAATCCCTTCAGGGGTGCTAGAAGTATATGGCACCCTAGAGAGAGTCCCTGTGCAGGAGTATCATATTTGAGGAGGGGATATTTTTAACGCAGGGAGGGTCCGTGCAGAGCAGGAGTGGATGGGTGGCACTGGGAACAAGCTCTGTAGACAGGAGAAACCTGTTTATCTTCACACTCCAGGGAGACCATCAGTCTTCCTTGACAGCAGTACTGTAGAGATCACATTCCAGGAGGGAGCTATGGGTTCCCCTGGCCAAGTGGCCTTCTCCTGATGAGCAGAGGGTCTAATGGGATAAATGGGAGAGAAGCAGCAGGACGCCCCTTCCATCCCCCCCCCCCAGTCTTCAGAAGAAACTGATCAAAGGGGAAGGGGGTTTGGGAAGAGCTGAGAAAACTTGAAAGAAAATCACAGTGGGCCTGGATATTTGTTTATATTTGTCAGGTTTCTGAGGCAGGTCTGCCTTTTCTCCAGCCCCTCGGCCTCGAAGTCTCCCCTAGGGTGCAGCTTTTCTAAATCCTAAAGGATACGTGGGCATGCTTGAGTGTTCGTGCCTGAGTGTGTGTGTGTGTGTGTGTGTGTGTGTGTGTGAAGAATATATATGTAAAGGATCTACATTTATATCCATCTATCTATATCTAATTCTGGATAATAATTCGGGACCTTATCCAGTGTACTTTTGTGAGCCAAGAAAAAAGCTGAGACAATTCCATCAGACTTCACCATTTTTAATGTCTATAAAAGCAAAACTTCTCAACCCTGGTCTTGTCTTTGTGTCTTAGGCCTCAAAAAAGGAAGGCTCATGTTAGGGAGAAACCAAATGTGTGTGTGTGTGTGTGTGTGTGTGTGTGTGTGTGTGTGTGTGTGTGTGTGTGTGTTGAGGGGTATTTTTTTTTTTTTTAGATCAAAGAGTTTCATTTGGTGTCTGTCCTTCCTTCCTCTTCCTCCCAACCCCCATCCCAGATCTGTTTGCAAAGAGCTCAGATCTTTCTTTCCCACACACAGACTGACCTGATAGTGGAGGAATGAGTGGGGGAGGGGCCCACTCTGGTATGGGATGTAGCTCCTTCTGCCCCAGTGGGCTCTGATCTAAAGACAGTTCTGGTAGGAAGAGACTGCACACTCTCCGGAGTACGGAAAGGGAGCATGAGAAGTAAGACAAGGCTCCCCTTCTGTCTGAGGCCGTCCTTCTCACAGCCGCGCCCACGACCCCAGCAGTAAAGCGGTACACTGAGCACTTGAATGTACCAGCATTGGGCTGAGTTCATTTCCTTCCGTTGGCAATACACTGTAGTAGGTATCATCCCCGGGCCCCTGATGATCTTAACTGGCCAGAGGTTTCCACTTGGTCCTGATGCCTTCACATCTGAGCTCTTAGTCCCTATGAAGTCCATGTTGCCATGCAGTAGGATGTGTTTAAATCTAGCTGGGAACTTCTCTGACACACGTCGGGAAATACACTATGCAAGACAATGCAAACAGAATTAGGAACATATGTTGATAAACATGGAAGTCCCGTGAGAGAGACTCTGGCTGCGCTGACAGATGGAGATGTTGTATTCATCACTGACTACCGCACATCTGGAAGCAGAGGCTAGCCTTGAAACCCGATGTATTCCAGACGTGCAGAGCCCTCCCCCCTCCCCCCTTGGAAAAACCTTTGCTGGGTCCTGCTGTGCCCTCCAGCTACCATCCTGTTCTCTCTTCCTTTTCCCTGCCAAACTTTCTGAATGAAAAATGGAGCCGCTCATTCTCCCATTTCCTCAGCCCCGCCCCGCCCACCCCCTGCACGCCTGTTTCCTCCCCTGCTCTCTTAAAACCTTCAAGAGGTCACAGACAGACTAGACTACTCATTTCTAGTGGCATTATTTCTCCACCTTCATTCTCCTTGACATTACCCAAGCGTTTGATCCGCCCATCGCCATTGCATCCCCTCTGATTCCGTGATCCTGCCCTGAGTGGACCCGAGTGTCTCCACTGTGGCTCTCCCCGCTGAGGGACCTTAGCCTCCTTCCTTGTCTCCCTGGCCTCTCTTGGTGATGTCACCGATTTCATGCTGCTCCAGTTAGATAAAGAAGACACCTCAGGGTGGTGTTCAGAGGGCAGAGAATGGGACCAGAGAATTGCTCCCTGTGCCAGCTGGGGGGTTCTAGAAAATTCACTGAGTTTTCCAAGCCTCACTTTCCCAGTCAGTAAGCTGAGGATGACAGTAGATACTGAACAGGGCCCAGCCAGCCCTCAAACAGCATGAGAGACTTAAGCATCCTGCAGAAATGAAAGTATACGATAAAGGCATCCTTATTGTTACCACCATTGTTTACTTAATTTTGTTTTTGTTTTTTCAAGACATGGTTTCTCTCTATAGCCCTGGGTGTCCTGGAACTCGCTCTGTAGACCAGGCTGGCCTCGAACTCACAGAGATCCACTGCCTCTGCCTCCTGAGTGCTGGGATTAAAGGCGTGCGCCACCATGCCCAACCCATCACCTTATTTTTTTGAGACAGTTCCTCTCATTGAACTGGAACTCAATGATTCAGACGACCTGGCCGGTGAGCTCTGGGGAATCAATCCTCCTGTCTCTGCTTCTCCAATGCTAGTATGACAGGCATACACCACTGTACCTGGCTTTTTACATGGTGCTGTGGATCCAGTTTACCAACTGAAGCCTCTTCCCAGCTGATACAAAATTATTTTTTATAAACAACAACAACAACAAAAATCCCCAAATAATTATTCTGAGAGGTAATTACGTGTTCCAAGCAGCAGATATTAACAACTTCCAACACACATAGCTCTGAGTTGACTTTAGAAAACATTTCCAGAGGCTGGAGAGGTGGCTTGGGGGTTGAGAGCACTGGCTTCCCTTTAAGGACCTGAGTTCAGTTTCCAGCACCCACATGGTAGCTCAGAACCATCTGTAACTCCACCTCCAGGGGATCAATGTCCTCTTCTGGCCCCTGTGGTCTTCTACACACTCATAAGCTTACACAAATGTGTTCATGTGCATGCACACACACACACAGAGGGAGAGGAATAAATACAAAATTAAATATATGTATATACAATGACATGCATCCATTTGTGCAGAATTAACAAGGATTTTTTTTTCTTTACCTTCTGTTTTTTGTTTTGTTTGTTTGTTTTTGTTTTTGTTTTTTCAAGATAGGACTTCTCAGTGTAACAGCCCTGATGACCCTGGAACTCACTCTGTAGACCAGACTGGCCTTGAGCTCAGAGATCTGCCTATCTCTGCCTCCTAAGTGAGTGCTGGGATTAAAGGTGTCACTACCACCTGGCTTATTTTCCTTTTTTTATTTGGTTTTTTTAATTTCTTTTTTTCTTTTTTTTTTTTGTTTTTTTTTTGTTTTTTTTGAGACAGGGTTTCTCTGTGTAGCTTTGCGCCTTTCCTGGAACTCACTCTGTAGCCCAGGCTGGCCTCGAACTCACAGAGATCCAATTGGCTCTGCCTCCCCAGTGCTGGGATTAAAGGAGTGCATGCCACCACCGCCTGCACTGGTTTTTTACATTTCTTTTAAGATTTATTTATTCATGTATATAAATACTCTGTCTGCATGTACACCTGTGTGCCAGAACAGGGCATCAGATCCCATTATAGATGGTTATGAGCCACCATGTGGTTGCTGGGAATTGAACTCAGGACCTCTGGAAGAGCAGCCAATGCTTTTAACTGCTGAACCATCCATTTAGAGTTTAAATTTTTAATTTAATTCTATTTTTATGTATATGGCTGTTTTGCCTGCATGTATTTCTGTGTACCACAAGGGTGCCTGCTACCTTAGGAGTCCTGAAAAAAGCATTGGGTACCCTAGAGTTACAGATGGTTGTGAGCCACCATGTGGGTGCTGAGAATCAAACCCAGGTCCTCTGGAAGAGCAGCCAATGCTCTTAACCACTGAGCCGTGTGTGTGTGTGTGTGTGTGTGTGTGTGTGTGTGTGTGTGTGTGTGTGTGTGTGACTGAAGAGGCTATTGAATCCTTTGGAGCTGGAGTTGCGGTGGTTGTGAGCTGCCTACCCTGGGTGCTGGAGAGCAACTGAGATGATCTGACAGCCTCTTTTGACCTTTGTGGTCACTGAACTCACACACACACACACAGAGACACAGACACACACACACACACATACACACACAGAGTTAAAAAGAATGGAATAAATCTATTTTTTTTTTAGTGTAGAAACTGAAGACTAACCTTAACCCACTGCTCATTTAGTTCTATTTCAAAGGATCAGCTGTCAACAAAAAAAGAGAAACGAGCAACTCATGGAAGGGATTCGGGGCTGGCTTTCTGAATACAGAGATGGCAGCCTGAGAGTGTGGCTGAGGCTCTCGGTAGGAGAAAGGAGGAAGAGAGGAGAGGTGGAGCCCTCCACAAGAGAAACAAGTGCCCCTAACCCTTAGGCTTCCTCTCCGACCTTTAGCAGAGGGGTTTTGAGCCTGACCACTTGCTCCAGAGACCTGTGATTTGGTCTCCGTGCTCAGCACATTGCTGATGGCATCTCCTGAACCCCCTTTGCCCTGCGCCAGCCTACAGATCACAGAGAAGAGAGCTTCTTGGTCTTGAGGTCAGAGAGACCGAGGTTCAAACCCTGGCTTAGACAGGATGGATGTCCTCTCAAAAGAAAAGGCGTTCATACTAGGAGGAGAGTCTCCAACCTAGAGGTCACACAGGGAACTTGGAGGATGCGGCTGCCTTTGAGTCAGCCACACTCCCGTGACCCAGTAAACTCATCGGTTCACTACGCTAACAGAAAATATAATGAAGCCATAGCCCCCAGGAACTCAGATGTGACCCTGCTTGGAAATGGGGTATTGTAGACATAATTCACAAAGATGAGGTTATACTCGACTGTCGTGGGTCTCTATTGTCTTTATGAGAAGGCCAAGTAAAGACGCGGGGGGGGGGGGGGGGGGGGGGGGGGGAGGCACCCTGTACAGAGAAGGCCAGGGCCTGAAGGGCCACACCACAAGGCCAGAGATAGGCATGGGCAGATCCTCCTCCACAGCCTCAGGAGGGACCAACCTGATGCACCCAGTTCAGATGCAGGAAAATGCCACTCAATCAAAGTCAGGTTAGGAGTCTCTTATTTGCCAGTGGTCCAGAGCAGTCTCAAGCCAGAAGGAACTCTTGACCCCAGAGAAAGGAAGGGCAGTGTTTATGAAGCCAAAACCCGCAATTACATCATCCCAGAGGCAGGGCAGGGGCAGAAGTTTCAAAAGTTTCGGTTAGGTTGATTAAAATAATTTGTTTCACATTATAAAACAATGGACCTCCCAACGTGTGCTGCGCGAGGATGTTCTGCTCTGCAAGATGTGGTTAGCTGAGGCTGGGGAGCAGTTGGGTGAAGTACAAGATGGTAAATTTAGCTAAAGCTAGGACAAGATGGACTCCCTCGCGGTAGTTCACAGCCCAGGTGTGCTGCCTGGCTGTATGTCAACTTGATACAAACTAGAGTCACGGGGAGAAAGGAACCTCAGCTGAGAAACTGCCCCCACCAGACTGGCCTGGGGACAAGCTCTGGAGCCATTTTCTTGATTGATGATTGATGTGATGGGTCCAGCTCACTGTGGGTGGTGCCCCTCCTGAGCAAGTGGTCCTGGGTGGTGTAAGAAAGCAGGCTAAGCAAGCCATGAGGAGCAAGCCAGTGAGCAGCACCCCTCCATGGTCTCTGCATCAGCTCCTGCCTCCAGGTGCCTGCTCTGACTTCCCTCAGTGATACAATATGAACTAAGCTCCTTCCTCCCCTCCAAGTTGATTTTGGGCATGGCGTTTTTTGTTTTGTTTTTGTTTTTGAGACTGGGTTTCTCTGTGTAGCTTTGGAGCCTGTCTTGGAACTCACTCTGTAGACCAGGCTGGCCTCAAACTCACAGAGATCTGCCTACCTCTGCCTCCCAAGTGCTGGAGTTAAAGGTGTGTGCCACCAACGCCCGGCTTTGGGCATGGTGTTTTATCACAGCAATAGAAACATTGGACCCCCTAACTCAGACACCAGGTGACACCTTAATCTCAGTTTCTAGGATGGAGACAGTGGGTTCCTGTTTTCCAAGCTGCCCAGTAGCACTACAAAACAAACAGAGAAACAGTATCCCAAACTCTGGTCTCTGATCCCTTGACCCATTCGTAACCTGTGAGTTGCCAGTCTGTTTGCAGGAGGTACCTCAGTTGCCCAAACAATGCCCCCAATCTCCAGTGGAGTCCACTCTCTTCCCTTCCTCCCACCCCCACCCCACAGACAACCTCAGTCACACCCTCTGGTTTTCATCCCCGCATTCCGAAAGCCGTCTCTGAATTCCCTCCAACAGTCGCCCAATTTTCTCTCTCCACTGACATCTTCAACAGGTAATCCACATTAGCAGAGAATTTAAGATTTGTGTGTGTGTGTTTCATATACTTATTTTTTTGATTTATATATTTTAGTTATATGTATGAGAATTTTGCCCACATGTGTGTATGTATACCACATACATGCATAGTGTCTGTAGAATTCAGAAGAGGGCATCAAATCCCCTGGAACTGGAGTTATGGATAGTTGTGAGCCACCATGTAGGTCCAAGGAGCTGAGCCTAGATCCTCTACAAGAGCAACAAGTGATCTTAACCATTGAACTCTCTCTCTACCCACCCCCATGCCGTATACTTTCAAAGACTATTTTATTTTTAATTGTGTGTATGTGTACACATGAGTATAGTGCCCATGGAATCCAGAGAAGGGCATCAGAGCCTCTGGAGCTGAGGGTATGTGACATGACTACCAGGACCCCAACTCTGGCCCTCTGGAAAAGCAGTGTGCACACTTAACTACAGAGCCACTGCTCAGCACCCTCATCCCATAAATCCCCCCCCCCCCACGCTTCCTCTAGCTGCTCTCCCTTCAGTCTTTAGTAACTGAACATATTTGAGGCTGTGGATGTTGCTCAGTGGTGGATCCCTTGTTTAGCATGTATAAGACGTCGAGTTTGGCCTCCAGTACCACAAAAATCAATGAAACATTTGGTCGACTTATTCGTGAAGTCTTATGTTCACCAAGTTCAGTCCCTTAGCACCACATGAACCATGTCTGGTGGTACATACCTGGGAAGGAGGATCAGAAGTTCAAAGCCATCCTCTGCTACAAGTAAGTACATCTCAGCCTGGGACATGGTACACTTTGTCTCAAAAAGTTAACCAATTGCCAGGCGGCAGTGGCGCACACCTTTAATCCCAGCACTAGGAGGCAGAGCCAGGCAAATCTCTGTGAGTTCGAGGGCAGCCTGGTCTGCAGAGGGAGATCCAGGACAGGCACCAAAACTACACAGAGAAACCCTGTCTTGAAAAACCAAAAAGAAAAAAAAAGTTAATCAATTAAATAAAACCATTTTCTTCCGCTCTCCATCTTCTTGAGATTGGACAGCAATGGCTCCTTTTACCCAGCAAGTGTCTTCTCTGAAAGCTGACTTATTCCTCCCTTCTTCCCAGAAGCACTTCCAACAAGGACATTAACTACGAGGTGGATATTTCCCGTGGTTCTGTTCATCTTACCAAGACCCCTTCCCAGGTCACAGGGTGGGCTCTAGAGGCCGCTTACTTACTCGGTGACCATAGGACCTCGGCCACAGCTAATGGATCCAGGGATAAGTAATTCCTCTTCAGGCCCTCCCTAGAAGGAGGACACAGACAGGGAGCGTGGGGGCTTGCTGCTAAGTCACCTCAGCGGCAGAGCCTCAGAGATGAGAGAAACTCATACAGCACAAGACCCACCACTGCCTGCTTCCTTACGTCCTTACGCTGGGTCATCTACTTCCTTCTTATTCCAAAATAGACTATCTGGAGACTTACGCTTTTTGCTTTGGAGGCCTTCACATCCATCCCAATAAGAAAAAACAAAACAAAACGCTGAACAAACTAGAAGTCAGTCATGCCAGTCAGGCATCGAGGACAAGCCTACAGGCAAGCTGCTCCAGGGTGACTTTCCCTGGAGGGGCTGTTTCCATCCACAGCAGCTGCAGGGAGCAATGAGAGACCACACAAAGGAGTCCGCTCAAGCCTGGCTTGTGAACCAATTAGTTTATTCTGGGTTATCATGAGCATAAGAAAGGGGTTAGGCAGTCTGTGAGCCGCTACAGCACCTCAAGGTCTCCTCCCACCACCGTTAACTGTTTATATGTTCTTGGGGCAAGGGGGGCTCATGAGTCCCCAACCTCCCCAGGAGGGAATGTCAGTAGCCCCCATTTCATGAGAGCCCTCACACTAAGAATCACAGGCACTCAACATAATCAGGACTAGAGAGTTAGCTCAGCAGTTAAGAGGTGCCTGCTTCTGTTTCAGAGGCTCTGGGTTCGGTTCCCAGTACCCACATAAGGGTGGCTCTCAACCGCCTGTAACTTCTGTTCCAAGGGCTCTTACACCCTCTTCTGGCATCCGGGAGCACCTGCATACATGTGCACATACCCTCACACAGACACATAATTAAAAATAAATCTTAAAAAAATATAATACACATCACATGAAGTTTATTATTTAAAAAACAAACATCAACAACAACAAAAAAAGAGGGATAAAAATTATGCCCTATCCAGCTAGGCGGTGGTGACGCACGCCTTTAATCCCAGCACTCAGGAGGCAGAGCCAGAAATCTGTGAGTTCGAGGCCAGCCTGGTCTACAGAGTGAGATCCAGGACAGGCACCAAAATTACACAGAGAAATCCTGTCTTGAAAAAAAAAAAATTATGTCCTATCCAAAGGAAATGCCACGTTCTTCCTCCTTTTGGCTTTTACATTATTCCTGCTCCTGTGTTCTCTCAGCTGAGAGAGGGTGACATAGATGTATGATATTTCTTTAGTTCAGGGCTGAGTGTCGGGCCACGTGCCACAGCAATAAACATTTATTCCCAGATGTCGACTGGTGATGAGTCTCCATAGCAATCACCATTCACCACAAAAAAGAAGCTTCCCTGACCAAGGCTGACAGCTGCAGGAATAGATTGTTGTTGTTGTTGTTTTGCAGGCACATAGAATCCATTCGACAAAACACCACTGGGGTTTCCCCACCAGGACCCATGGCCACGGGTTTTTGTTTCCACTTTCGCACCAAACACAGGTTCTCTCCTGTGGGTCAGGCATTAAGTCTGACTGGTAAAGAGTTGATTGCACCCATAACAGCTGTACCACTATAGCCCAGCATGCTGCTAGTCTTAACACACAGGCTCAAAGCTTGGCAGGACCAGTGGGAACAATTCTCCACAGCTGCATTGTGCCCTCCAGCACTATGAATGACACTCAGTGGGTAGGGGGGACTTCTAACTCAGTCCCAGCCTGATTTTTCCCTGTCCTACAACCAAAGTATACGGTGCCTTCAGCAACAGGGACTTAAGCACCCAGCTGTGGCACACAACCGACAGCCTGTATTGGGGAGGGGGAGGAGAACCCCTGAGCAACAGCTCACAGGTAGCCCACTCCTGGCACTGGAATTTTTACCCAGCACCTACAGTTCCAGAGAGAGAGAGAGAGAAAGAGAGAGAAGGAGGAGGAGAGAGGACAACCTGGGATTGTTCTTTAAATATCCATTTTTCTTCTTTCTTTTTTATTTTTCTGTTTTTGTTTTTGAGGCAAGCTCCCTCACTGGCCTGGATCTCCCCAGCTCTGCTGGACTGGCTGGATCCCCCCGTTGCTGAGTTTCGGATGGCTCTGTGCTGAAATACAAGTACACGACACAACACTTGGCCGTTGTGTAGATGGTTACTGAGGATCAAACTCAAGTCCTTGTGCTTTCAAAGAAAGCACTTTACCAATTGTCTAGCCCAGGACTTGAATGACTTCGGTCTCTGCTTCCAGACCATCCTTGGCCCTGCTCCAAGCCCCGGGCTCCCTCCTCCATTCGTACATGGGGTATTTTAGCAACGTCCCATCTTGTCAGAAGTTTCCCGAAGGGAAAATCATGAGCCTTGACTCTAGGAATCAAGACACCTTTCCAAGCCACAGTTGTTATTTAATATTGCTGAGGTAGGAAAGTAACCCTGCACAGGTAACAACCCCAATGCTTTTCTCTGTAAACGGAAATGAAAAGCTAAGCTTTGTCTGTGGTGAGAGCAAATGAGAAAATGAAGGTGAAGTCCTTAGATGGTAACACTCAACATATTCATTACTATAGCTGACGGCTCAGATGTCATTGTTCAGTCAGAGATTTTATCACACACACACACACACACACACACACACACACACACACACACACACATACACACACACATACACACACACATACACACACACACACACACACACACACACACACACCCTTCATCCAGTCTCCAGATGTGCACTGAGTCTCTCCCATGCACCTACGACTTGCAGGTGTGTTGTGGGATGGGTTCAGTCCCTGACCTCAGCCTTTCCCAGATCAGGAGTCGCTGCTGCCAGACAGGCTGGGAGAAAGAGCTGCCCTAGTGCTTCAGGCGACAGAGACTTTCTACAGAAACTTGATCTTTAAGGAAGACTCGTCAGCCGAGGTAAGGGAGGGGGAGAGCCTCGCAGGCATTTTGCCTGAGGGAAGAAGCCAGCAAAGGTTTGGCATTAAGGAGAATGTAGTCCAGGAAGGCTGCGGTGGGGAAAAAAAAGGCTACAGAGGAGCCTGGGAGCAGACTGCAAAAGGCTCTTAAACCTAATTGCAAACTTCCTGTCTATTCCCTAGGGGTAATTAGCACAATACTTAATTAAAAAAATTTACTGGATTGATTCCCCCCCTCCCCTTTGGCATGTGTGGAGACAAAGAATATTCTGGTGAATCAAAACCCAAATATATTTGATGGCCAAATTTATATTTCCAGTTCCCTTTTCTGTACTAAACACCTATTGCACCTGAAATGATAAAGATTCTGCTCATCCCAGAGTCCTCTTCCCTGTCCACTCTTCTTTTGAGGGACAAAGGACGTTCTAAGTCTTCAGATAGCGGAAGCACACTGTTTTAATTTTGTTTCCTGTTGCTGTGATAAAATACTCTGACAGAAAGAACTGAGGGGAGGAAGGGCTTATTTGGCTCTTGAGTGCAGTTCATCATTGTGAGAAAGCAAGGTGGCAGGAGCCTGAAGTAGCTAATGACATCGTATCCACAGTCAAGAGCAGTGAGCAGGCAATTAATGCTAGTGCTCAGCTCTGTGTCTCCCTCTTACCTCATCCAGAATCCCCTACTCAAGGGGTGGTGCCACCCACAGTGGGCAGGTCCTCCCACTTCAGCTAATGCAATCAAGATGTGGTCAGAGCCCTGCCTCACAGGTGATTCTAGACTGCCAAACTGACAATAATTAAAAGTGATGATCACCTGCTGGCTTTGGTGGGCTCCTTGGGACATGGAGAGAGACTTGATGTATCCCTCAGAGCAAGTGTCCACTCCTGGGCCAAGATGAAGGCGTTCTGCTGTGGAAAGAGGATGAAACGCCACACTAAGAAAAGGATGCAGCGAACCACGAGCAGGCGGGTTGCCAGCAAAGTTCTGGAAAAGGAAACAGAGATGGCTTCGGGGAACGTCCTCCTGGAGACCCCAGAGGCAGCACGGTGCAGAGTGGGGACAACTATGTGAACATTTGAGCCGCGGGGCTCACATAGCACCAGGGCATTGGAACGAGTTCTTCAAAATGAGTTCAGAGACCCCACAAGGAACAAGCCACATCTCAGCATCCAGCTGGGTGGACTGAGGGTCCAGGCAATACCAGAAGAGCTCTGTAGTCCTTGCATGTCACAGGGAGAAAAATAAACACTAAAAACTATTCTCTCTCCCCTTCAGAGAAAAGAAGAGAGCTTACAGAAAAGCAAATTTGTAGCACGAATCCTAACTGTTCTTTTTTTTTTGTGTTTTTCGAGACCTAACTGTTCTTAATAGTAGAGACCCAGAGCCAGATATCGAGGTAAATGCTGAAAGATCAGAGAGACAAAGGAGCCAGCCACAGCCACCTCTTACCTCGCCAACCAACATTTTTTTTACAGTATACAAAAGCACCTTTTAAACTCAATATTGCCGTATTTCATTAACATTTCTTGGGTGCCTGTAAATAGAAGACACCCAGAAGAGTGCCATGGGAGAGAAGGCACACAAACTCACGCGGAGTCAGAATTCTGAACACACAGAAAACACTTGTTTATTCTGACCAATGGGAAGAACACGTCTTAGGGAGGTGGCACCTGACCTGGGCTTGGAGAGATGGGCAGGAGGTTGCTAGGGAACAGCAGCAGCTTCTAGCTATTGAGGAAGGTGGTTGAGCTTAGAATACAAGGCTGGAGAGAAAGGTCTGATGGGGCCCAAAGTGTCCCACATCACAGTCTGACTTTATGTACGGGTGCCTCCGATCTGCAATCCATGGGGTCAAACTTTCTTGGTTCTGAGTGTAAAAAAAGAAAGCAAGGAAGGAAGGGAGGGAGGGAGGGAGAGAGAAAGAGGGAGAGAGAGAGAGAGAGAGAGAGAGAGAGAGAGAGAGAGAGAGAGAGAGAGAGAGAGAAGGGAAACATGTCTTTCTAGGTACGGTGGAGGAGAAGGTTTATTGCAGACATGTGGGAGAGCATTGCCAGAGGCGGGGACATCTGGTAGAGTCCAGGGTGGGCATGACCAGACTGAGCTGTGCCATGTGAGGAGCTGGGGGAGGGAAGGGAGAGGAAAGAGAGAGGAACCAGGTGCAGCAGCCAGGAGGCCAAAGTATAAAGAGAGCTGGTAACCAAAATGGCTGGATTATATAGGGAAGAGCAGCCCAGCCCCCTGGGCTGGAGAGTTCAGAGTAAGGGGTGGGGTGTGCCAGCCAAGAGGACCCTGTCACGGGTAGAGCCTGAGGGATGCAGAGAGAACCTGGCGGCCACATTCCCCTTTGCCTTGGTTAAATAAGCACTCCCAGGTTTGAAAGCTAACGGGTTCCCTCCCACCTCATTTCATAGGCAAGCACTTTCAACTCTTGCTTTTTTAGACTTTCGTTTCCTGTAACTAGAAAAATTGCAATACATATCATTAAAAGTTTAAAAATAATACTAATAGCAGCCAGCAGAGAGCTGGCAGAATGTTAAGCCTTTCAGCTCAAGAGCGTCTTCATCCTTAGTGCTCCAGCACAGGAGGACTGTTCTACACAGGGCTGAGAGCTTACCTCGGAAGCATGGAGATCTGTTCTACACAGGGCTGAGTGCTTACCTCGGAAGCATGAGGATCTGTTCTACACAGGGCTGAGTGCTTACCTTGGAAGCATGAGGATCTGTTCTACACAGGGCTGAGTGCTTACCTCGGAAGCATGAGGATCTGTTCTACACAGGGCTGAGAGCTTACCTCAGAAGCATGCAGATTGGCATTGGATGAACCCATGAAAATGCCAGGCATGGTGGGGTGCACTTACAACCCCAGTGTTGTGCTGCAAGCCGCAGAAAAAAAAAGTAGGATTTCAGCTGATTATGACAAAGCTAATACCTGGAAGAAGCCAAGGGCCTTCCAGAGGTCAAGCTGAGGCTCAAGGAGCCTTGGTGATATTTGGCTTTTGATTATCAGCCGTTTCCTGCTATGAGTTTCTTGTGTGCTATTGTAGCTTTTCCATCATTTATTGGGCACCATTTCCCCTCTACTAACGGAATATTTAGATAACTTTCTGCGCTGACAGCTATGCACAGCCAGAACCCCAGTTCAAGCCTCCCTATAATTATCGTCATTGGCAGCATCCGGCCAGGTCCATCCCCAGTCAGAGGAAAGTACCTTATCAGAGATAAGACTTAAGCGTCCAGGCTACCTGTTTGAGAAGGCCTGGCGGATGTGCCAATTAAGCTTTACTTCCTCCTTTCCCAAATCTTCCCTCTAGTTCCAGATCTCCCTTTAACTATCACCAGAGGCATCTAGCTGTACACAGGTTGCCTTAGCAACCCAGCACACTTTCCCCCACCCTGCAGAAAAAAACGGCAGATAGCTTGGACAGATAGGAGCCACAGGAAAAAGGAAGGCAGTTTTCTTTTCTCCCATTGACCTCGCAACTTATAGATTCTTAACATTTTCTACTAATCATGTTTAAGAGTTTAATAGTTGAGCACATAAGAGCCCTCTTCTTAGATATTACCCGAATTTAGCCTTTAGTTAATTCATTTCCCCATTGGTCACTTCCCTTTGGGGTTGCAAATGATAATTAACGGTTATTGCCTCCCTATGTGATTCTTATCACCTCTCCGTTTGACCCTGAAAGCCTGGCTTTGCACTGCTAAGAGAATACTGCTTGTAAGTGTATACATACCGGGACTCCAGGGCACGTGGAGACAGAGAAGAAAAAAGAGAATGGAAGAACTAGATGGGTAAGAACTTGAGAGGAACAAACTGAGATGGGGAAGAAGTAGATTGAAGGGCTAGAAGAGAGGACTAGAGGAAGGAGATGGAAGATGAGGAAGAGCCAGATGGGGAAGAACGAGATGAGGAGAGAGGAGATGGGAGAGGAGATGATATGGGAAAGAACTAGATGGATGAGAACCTAGAAGGGACAGAACTAGATGAAGGAATTAAGATAGAACCTGGAGGGGACAACAGATAAATGTAAAGAGAAATTGGGCAAGAAAGGAGCTAAAAATGAGAGCAGAATATAAGCTTGTAGAGAGAGAACTGACAGAATAATAAAGTGTATGGACGAAGAAATTTCGTGTACATAGATTCATTTCCTTTCTTCAAAGATTAATTATCAGCTGGTTGTAGTCCTGGGAGGGAACTATTGAGGGGCTAGACCCCCATAGTCACCAATAGTGTTGGGAAGGCAGAAACAGGGGGATCCCTAGGGCTTGCTGGTCAGTCAGTCTGGCCTAATTAGTGAGTTCTAGACCATTGTGAGAACTTGCCTTAAAGGAGGTGGGTGAGTTCCTGAGAACTTCCTGGTGACCACTGAGATTGTTCTCTGGCCTCTCTCTGGCACACACCTGCTTTCTTACATGTATAAACATTTATATGGTTTGTTTTTAAAAAATTTTTCCAACATTTTATCCTAATCTGAACAATGCCTAGATTCCAATATATTCTGTGCATATACAATAGCAGACTTTCTTTCTTTTCTTTCTTTTTTTTTTTTCAAGACAGGGTTTCTCTGTGTAGCTTTGTTGTCTGTCTTGGATCTCACTCTGTAGATCAGGCTGGCTTTGAACTCACAGAGATCCACCTGGCTCTGCCTCCTGAGTGCTGGGATTGAAGGTGTGAGCCACCACCACCTGGCGGCAGATTTTCTTATTCTGACAATCTCTCCCTACCTCTTCCTCCCTCTTTTTTTCCTCTCCCCTTTACTCCTCTCTTTTCCTCTGTCTGTCTGTCTATCTATCATCTATCTGTCTGTCTATCTATCTGTCCATCTATCATCTATCTATCTATCTATCTATCTATCTATCTATCTATCTATCTATCTCTCTCTGTACTAGGGATTGAGCCAGGGCCTTACACACGCTAGAAGAAGCACAATACCTTAACCCTTAACAGACACACTGTTCACTAAGTTCTCAGTCTTGCCTTTATTTTCTTCTCAATGCCACACTTCCCTTCCTTGATTTTTTGTTCGTTTGTGAGACGGGGTTTCTCTATGTAGCCCTGGCTGTCCTGGAACTCACTCTGTAGACCAGGCTGGTCTTGAACTCAGAGATTCACCTGCCTCTGCCTCCTGAGTGCTGGGACTAAAGGCGCGCACCACCACCGCCTGCTTCCTTTCTTGATTTTCAAGGCTATGCTAATCGTTCAGGGCCTTGTTGGGTCTTGGCTTCTCTCCTCTGCCCTTTGCCGCCTCTTCTAGGATTTTATTCCAATTGTTTTCTTTTCCCTCTTCTGGATCATCCCCCATGGCCTCTGCCCCTAGGAAGATCTGTTCACCAAATCACACCCATTCTTCAAGACTGAGTTAAAATGCTACCTCCTGCCCGAAGCCTGCTGGGAGCTCTCCTCTCCAATGACTATGGCGCCTCTCTTTCCAGCCACTGTTACTTTGTATCTGAAGTAAAATCTGGATGTTTTTCTGCCTCTTCCTCTGTTTCTTACACCTCTTGAGTGTTTTTTGCACCTCTCTTGCTTATGGGACAAAATTTTACCACAGAAGCCCAGGTATGGTGGCGCACACCTTTAATCCCAGATTTAAGGCAGAGGCAGGCAGATCTCTGTGAGTTTGAGACCAGCCTGGTCTATACATTGAGTTTTAGGCCAGCAAGGGCTAAAAAACACAGAAACAAAAAGAATCTTACTCATGGAAGTCGTTGTTGAATCGAATCACATGGAAACAATTCTAAAATCCCTACTCAGGGTCCTTGGTTTCCCCATTCTGTTTGCCCAGAATATCTACTAGATGTCCATGGGGCCAGGATCATTAACACAATCGTTTCCTCTTCTCCCCTTGCTGAAAGAGACTGAAAGAGCTAGCTGAGCATCTGGCAGGGAGGACTGCCCTTCTGTCAGTCTTCAGAGTCCTCAGCCAGGAATCGCTGAGGGGATGGAGGATGCTCCACACTCGGGCCTTCCACCACCATAGTCTTCTGTGGGGTGGCGGGCATCAAGCAGCTGTGGTTTTAGGGGACTGAGACGGCTACAGCTAGGAGCCTGGAAAACAGTCCAGTGGAAATTCCAGCAGTCTTTCCAAAGGGGAGAGAGAGAAGCAGACAGGATCCATGGTGTCATCTTGCTGAGACTTCTTTCTCAGACTGATGGAGGGAGATGAATGAGGATGTCACTGAGTCAGAGCTCAGGTATTGGTGGGCAGGGTGCTGGATCTCTCTGCTCAAAGGGTGTGTGTCAGAATGTGCTCCGGGGAGAACATTTAGCACAGTTTGTCTCTATAAGAAACCATAGTGCACAGCATTGTGGTGAGGTATCAGGTTCGTCTGGGTGCCACGTCATACACTCCAGAGAAAACAACCACGCATTAAGCATACATGATGTGTAAGAGCTTAGACGCTCATACCAAATGCTTTTTTTTTTTTAACTTTTAAAGATTGCATTTTATGTCTTGTGCTTGTGTGTTTGTGTATTCGCAAGCACAGCCACGGTGCCCATGTGGAAGCAGAAAGACCACAAGTGGGAGTCAGTTCTTTCCTCCCACCCTGTAGGTCCTAGGATCAAACCCAACTCATAAGGTTTGGCAGCAAGTGCCTTGACCCCGAGACAGCCCGCTGGCCCCGTTCACACTGAACTCTTGACTCCTCTGGGACTGAACGTAAAGGACTTGCCCTTAAGTAGCGGCCCCAGAGTCTTACTGCCCTGTGGACAGTGCTCTTAGTTACATACAGAGCAAAACTAATCCAGCAGTTTCATCCCTAAAGAGATGCAGGTATTATGGAAAACAAAACGTGATCTGTTTTTTAATTTTTCTAATCAGGAACAACAAAAACAAAAAGGTCCAGGCATTTTATCGACCCAAACAAACAAGATAAAAATCAAGAATACATCATGCAGTCCAAATTTCTTATTTTGTCAATGAGAGAGAGAGAGAAAAAAATAAAGAGTCCCAGGAAGTGTGAATGACTAATCTGAGGTCATCAGAGACGCAGAAAAACTGAAGCAGAAGAAGGGGAGATCTGGAGACAAATTAAAGAGACTCAGGGCAGGCGGGGTAAGAGAGTCCTTCCTGCCCGGCTCCTGGCTCCTGCCGAATAGGAAGAGGCTCTGGCCACAGCATCTGGCTGTCCGTGTGCCCCTAGGCTGGGGAGGTCAGCCCATGAGTCAGATTTCAAATCGCGGTGGTTTTTTAACCCAGCCAGGCAGGGAGAGGGAGCAAGAGAGAGGGAGGGACAAAACGCTGAAGCCTTTTAAAAAGCTCTCCACAAAAGGCAAAGGGTTCTCCTGCACCAATCCTGACCCCCACTGACCCCGTGACCTTGTTACTGAAGGTCAGCTTAACACTTTAGAAATGGTCCCGGCTGGCTCAGTAAGCCCTGTCACTCACAACTAACAAATATGTCTTTAAAAGGGTCACCTTTGGGACAGAAACTGCCAGTTTCTGTCCTTCCAGTTCACGCCTTACCTGAAAGTCTCTTCAGCTTCAATAAAGAAATTCGAACTACCTAATTCGAAACTATTTTCACAAGTGCAAGGTGCCGCGATATTTTCACTCATACAGAGTTTATAGAGTCTAGGTGAATCCTAATCCTGGAGGGCTGGGGGTGTGGCACAGTCAGAGACTGTTTGCCTCGCTGGGTTCAATCCCCAGTATCACCACCAAAAAAGGAAAAAGAAGGAAAGGAAAGGGAAAGAGAGAAAGAAAAGGAAAAACGAAGCTTGGGAAACGGAGGCTATTTTATATGGTTCCTGCCCAGCAAACACACTTGCCCTGTGCAGAAAGGAGAGGACATGGGAAAGGTGGACAGTCAGGTTCCAGGCCCCGAGTCATCGTGTCTTGAGAGCGTCATCCCCCGTTTCTCTGGAGTCCAGGAAAAAGACCTACTAAGGGAAACAGTCACCCACATAGCGTTTGCCACCACACAGTCCAGTGCTGGCTCAAGAATGACTTCCCCAGCCCTGCACCAAGCCCGGCATGAGGGCACGCGCCTGCATTCCGGAACACCGCCTGGGCGATACAGGCTGGAGGACCCGAGGGTCAGTGCTGTCGTCTACTGTATACCAGGCCAGCCCGAGCCTACATGACACTCTGTCTTGAAAAAAAAAAAAAAAGTTTTGCAGATACTCAGCATGACTAGCCAAATTCTGACTTCATCCAAAGCAAGAAAGCGACCAAAAGAAGGATGGGCCAGGGAGACGGCTCAGTTGGTCAAGTGTTGGCCATGTAAGCGCTAGGACCTGAGTTCAGATCCCCAGCACCCACGTAGAATATTCCAGGTGTGGACCCGTTGGTAATCCCAGATGCAGAGTCAGGAGGACCCCTGGAGCTTGTGTCCAGTCGATTAGTGAACGAGTAAGCTTTAGGTTCAGTGAGAAACCTTGCTTCAAAAAAAAAGGTGGAGAGTGCGGAGGGGGGGGGCGGCGCGGGGGAGGTTAGATACCCAAGGTCTACCAACCCCGGTCTTAATACACATGCGCACACTGAAGGATGCATACCACGCCCTCCCCCCCTCCATGTATACACACGCAGCCCCGCACAAAATGAAGTAAATACATACTCCCAGCCCTCAATCTCCTTATGCTACTGAGAAAATAATCTATTTCTTAAGGGATTTACTAAATCAATACTCTTCTGGCTCATTTTCAAATTCAAATGGAAAACTATCCACAGAAGAGTAGGGTTGACTTCCCAGTTCTGGTCCTCAGATTTCTTTCCTTAGTTAAGTTCAGTGCATCCACAGTGGGTTCGATGTTAGGAAATCAGAACTACATAAAGCTTAACTCTGAACCTCAGTGAGCTCAGAATGAGGAAGAGGGAGACTGACCTATAGACAGGAGAATGAAGTAGAGGGTGATATGAGGCAGAGGATGGCAGAGGGCAAGTCTAGAGGGGCCTGGGAAGATTTTCTCTAAGTACTGAAAGGCTACTTTTTTTAGGGGCGGGGGTTGAGATGGGTTTCTCTGGGTAGCCTTGGCTGTCCTAGAACTCATGCTGGCTGAGGCCAGAATGGCCTCAAACTCACAGAGATCTGCCTGCTTCTGCCTTCCAAGTGCTAGGACTAAAGGCCTGTACCACCACTACCTGGAAAGGCCACAATTGTAATAGGGTAGTTTTGTTGGGTATAATAATTGAAGGAGAAATGAAAACTTTCCATGATAAAAACAGACTTAAAAGGTGTTTATGAGGGTGCTGGAGAGATGGCTCAGAGGTTGAGAGCACTGGCTGTTCTTCTAAAGGGCCCAGATTCAAGCCGGGCGTTGGTGGCGCACGCCTTTAATCCCAGCACTCGGGAGGCAGAGCCAGGCGGATCTCTGTGAGTTCGAGGCCAGCCTGGGCTACCAAGTGAGCTCCAGGAAAGGCACAAAGCTACACAGAGAAACCCTGTCTCGAAAAACCAAAAAAAAAAAAAAATAAAAAAAAAAAAAAATAAAGGGCCCAGATTCAATTCCCAGTACCCACATGGCAGCTCATAACTGTCTGTTACTCCAAGATCTGACACCCTCACACAGACATACATGCAGGCTAAACACCAATGCACATAAAACAAAATAAAGTTTAAAAAATGGGGCCGGAGAGATGGCTCAGCAGTTAAGAGCCCTGGCTGTTCTTCCAGAGGACCCGAGTTCCATTCCCAGCAACTACAATATGACTCACAACCATCTGTAGTGGGACCTGATGCCTTCTTCCGGGATAAAGGTATACACGTAGATAGAGCACTCATATACATAAAATAAATAATTAAATAAATCTTAAAATGTGTTTAATGCCGGCGGTGGTGGCGCACGCCTTTAATCCCAGCACTCGTGAGCCAGAGGCAGGCGGATCTTTGTGAGTTCGAGGCCAGCCTGGTCTACAGATCGAGATCCAGGAAAGGTGCAAAGCTACACAGAGAAACCCTGTCTCGAAAAACCAAAAAAAAAAAAAAAAAAAAAAAAAAAAGGTGTTTAATGACTCCTAAGCCAGCCCTACAGAAGATAGTAGGAGGAATATTTTAATCTGAAGGATAAGCATATTCAGGGCACAAAGAAGTAAACATTAAAAGAGATTAAGAGAGAAGAGACTGGGGAGATGGCTCAGTGGTTAAGAGCATTGCTAGCTCTTCCAAAGGACCCGGGTTCAATTCCCATGCACCCACATGGCAGCTCACAGCTGTCTATAACTCCAGTTCCAGGGGATCTGACACCCTCATATAGACATACATGCAGGCAAAAGACCAATGCACATTAAATAAATAAATCTTTTTTTTTTTAAGAGAGAGATCTGAGAAAACATTCTAAAATCACCAAATGACAGGAATTGATCCACATATTTTTTTTTTTTTTTTTTTTTTGGGTTTTTCGAGACAGGGTTTCTCTGTGTAGCTTTGCGCCTTTCCTGGAACTCACTTGGTAGCCCAGGCTGGCCTCGAACTCACAGAGATCCGCCTGCCTCTGCCTCCCAAGTGCTGGGATTAAAGGCGTGCGCCACCACCGCCCGGCTTGATCCACATATTTTAATAATTACTACTAATATTAAAGGTTTCCATTTCACAGTTAAAAAGACACAGACTGCTAGGTATTGTAGCACAGGCCTTTAATCCCAGCACTCGGGAGGCAGAGGCAGGTGGAGCTCTGAGAGTTCAAGACCAGTCTGGTCTACTTAGTGAGTTCCAGGACAGCCTAACCCTGTCTCAAAAAAACCAATAAATAAATAAATACAATAAAAACACTAACAGATTAAGTTAGAAAATGGTGTCCATCTTTTTTCTGCTTCTGAGAAACATGCCTGACCACCTTGGGGAAGAAGATGGAGGAAAGTATTCCGAGCAAATGGAACAAAGAAGCAAGCACACAGAGCTGTCCCAGTATCTGACAAAATAGACTTCAAACCAAAACTAGTCAGGAGAGATGAGGAAGGACGCTTCCTACTCATTAAAGGAAATACCCACCACAGGACATTAGGATTCTAAACATATATGTACCAAACAGGGGCACTCAACTACATAAAGGAAACACTTTGCAATATAAAAATCATAGGTTGACCCCAACACAGTGACAGTGGGTGGTTTTCCTTACTCCACTCTCACCAATAGACAGAGATCTGGAAAAAAACTAAGCAAAGAAACAGACATCATAAATCAAATGGACTTACCAGAACATTCCACACAAATGCCAAGGAACACACATTCTTAGCAGCAGACCGTGGAACTCTCTCCAGAAGAAACCACATAGCAGGATACAGGTCTCAGCAAATGGAGGAAAACTGAAGTAGCAGCTTGCTTTCTACCTGACTATGATGTAACAGAGCTGGATATTAGCAGCAATAGAACGTGCACAAACTTATTAACACCAAACAGTACACTATAGATGATAATTGGGTCAAGGAAGAAGTCAAGAAGGAAGCTTAAAAATTCTACAACTCAATGAAAATGAAAACATAACATACTGAAATTTGTGCCACACAATGAAAGCAGTCCTAAGAGGAAGGTGTGGGGCTGGAGAGATGGCTCAATGGTTAAGAGCATTGACTACTCTTCCAGAGGTCCTGAGTTCAATTCCCAACAACCACATGGTGGCTCACAACCATCTGTAATGAGATCTGGTGCCCTCTTCTGGCTTGCAGGCAGAACACTGTATATATAATAAACAAATCTTTCTTTTTTTTAAAAAAAGAGGAAAGTGTGTGCCTACATTAAAAACATTGAGATATATCAAGCTAGGCGGTGGTGATGCACCCCTTTAATCCCAGCACTTGAAGACAGAGGCAGGCGGATCTCTGTGAGTTCGAGGCCAGCCTGGGCTACACAGTGGGTTCCAGGAAAGGCTTCAAGGCTACACAGAGAAACCCTGTCTTGAAAAACCAAAGAGAGAAAGAGAGAGAGAGAGAGAGAGAGAGAGAGAGAGAGAGAGAGAGAGAGAGAGAGAAAGAGAGAGCTCAAATTAATAACTTGATGCGCCTGAAAGCTATTTTAACTATGTAGAGTGACAAAACTTTGGCCAAAAGAAAAAGAATCTAAATGTATAAAATTCAATATGGAAAAGGAGACGTCTTAGAGTTTTATTGCTGTGAAGAGACAGCATGGCCACAGCAACTCTTACTAAAAAAAAAAAAAAAAAAAAAAAAGGATTTAACTGAGGATGGCTTACAATCAGAGGTTTAGTCCATTATCATCATGATGGAGAGCACAGCCTCATGCAGGCAGACATGATGCTGGAGAAGGAGCTGAGAGTTCTACATCCTGATCTGCAGGAAGCAGGAAGAGACTCTGGACCTAGCATGTGACAGTGACACACTTCCTCCAACAAGGCCACACCTCCAGATCCTCCTAATCCTTTCCAATTGTGCCACTCCCTGGTGACAAATAATTCAAATCTGTGAGCCTATGGGGACCATTCTTATTCAAACTACCATAGGAGATATTGTAACAGACACTGAGGAAATTCGGAGAATCATAACTACATATCTGAAAATCAGTATTTCAACAGGCTAGAAAATCTAAAAGAAATGGACAAATGTCTGTCTATGTACGGCTGACTAGAGCTAAGTCAAGATGAAATAAGCAAATTAAATAGATCCATTACATCCAATGAGATTGAAGCAGTAACTTAAAATCTCCCAGCTAAGAAGCAAGCCCAGGGCTAGATGAATTCAGCACAGAATTCCACCAGGCCTACAAAGAACCAACAGCAATACTTCTCAAATTATTATATAAAATAGGAAATGATGGAGCATTTCCAAACTCTGTTTACAAAGTGAGTGTTACCCTGATCCCAAAAGCAGACCAAGGACCCAATAACAAAAAAAGAAAATTACAGGCCAATATCTTTGATGAACATAGCCACAAAAATTCTCAACAAAATAAGTGCAAAATGAATTTAGAACACATCAAAAAGATTATCCATCATGTTCCAGTAGGCTTCGTTCCAGAGATGCAGGGATGGTTCAGTACACATAAATCAATTAATGCAATCCACCACCTAAGCCCAAAGACAGAAACCACATGATCATCTTATTAGATGAAGCAAAGTCTATAGACAAGCTCCAACATCCCTTCATAATCAAAGTCTTGGCAAAACTGGGGATATGGAAGACATCTCTCAACATAATAAAGGCAATATACAGCAAGCCCCCAAACATCTTACTAAACAGAGAAAAACTGAAAGCATTTCCACTGCAGTCTGAAATAAGAGAAGGCTATCTACTCACCCCATCCTGTTCAATACTGAAGTCTTAGCTAGAGCAATAAGACAGCTGAAGGAGGTCAAGGGGGTATGGATAACGAAGAAGTCAAATTATCCTTGTTTGTAGATGATATGATTCTCTATATAAAAGACCCTTAAGACTCTGCCAGAAAACTCCTATGACAGATAAACACAGCCAGCAAAATAGCAGGATACAAAATTAACACACAAAAATCAGTAGCCGGCCGGGTGATGGTGGAGCACGCATTTAATTAATCCCAGCACTCGGGAGACAGAGCCAGGTGAACCTCTGTGAGTTCGAGGCCAGCCTGGTCTACAGAGCAAGATCCAGGATAGGCACCAAAACTACACAGAGAAACCCTGTCTTGAAAAACCAACCCCCCCCCCCCAAAAAAAAAGAAAGAAAGAAATCAGTAGCCTTTGTATATACAAATGATGAATACATCAAGAAAGAAATCAGAGAAACAATATCATTTACAATAGTCTCAAATGTATCTATCAGGGCTGGCGAGATGGCACAGACATTAAAACTAACTTGTCCAGCCTAAAATAACCAAATCTTTTTTTTTTTTTTTGGTTTTTCGAGACAGGGTTTCTCTGTGTAGCTTTGCGCCTTTCCTGGAGCTCACTTGGTAGCCCAGGCTGGCCTCGAACTCACAGAGATCCACCTGGCTCTGCCTCCCGAGTGCTGGCATTAAAGGCGTGCGCCACCACCGCCCGGCTTTTTTTTTTTTTTTTTTTTTGGTTTTTGTTTTTCGAAAATAACCAAATCTTAAAAAAACTTTTTTTGAAATAAATCTATCCAATAAAGTGAAAGATTTGTGCAATGAAAACTTTAAGACACACAGAAAGAAAGAAAGAAAGAAAGAAAGAAAGAAAGAAAGAAAGAAAGAAAGAAAGAAAGAAAGAAAGAAAGAAAGAAGAAAAAAAGAAATTGAGGAAGACCCCAGAAGAGAAAGATCTCCCATGTTCATGGATTGGTAAGATTAATATTGTGGGGCTGGAGAGATGACTCAGAGGTTAAGAGCACCGACTGCTCTCCCAGAGGTCCTGAGTTCAATTCCCAGCAACCACTTGGTGGCTCACAACCATCCGTAATGAGATCTGGTACCCTCTTCTGTATACATAATAAATAAATAAATCTTTTAAAAAAAAGATTAATATTGTGGAAATAGCCAGCCTACCAAAACAGTCTACAGATTCAACACATCAAAATGCCAGTGAAATTATTTGCTGAAATTGGAAAAAAGAGATTTTAAATTTCATATGAAAGGGCTGGAGAGATGATCCAGGGGTTAAGAGCATTTGCTGATCATCATTGCAGAGGACCCAGGTTCAATTCCCAGCACCCACATGATGACTCACAACCATCTGAAAACTCTCATTCCAGGGACTTTGACACCCTCTTCTGGCAGGCACACTTGTGGTACACAGACAAAATAACCATATAAAAAACACACTTTAAAAAACACAATTTAAAAAACATTTTAAAAAATATTTATATGGTGTACAGAGGACCCAGGAGGACCAGAACAATTCTGAACAATAAAAAAACTATCGGAGCTGATCACATCTCAGATTTCAAGTCATACTACAGAGCTACCATACCAAACCAGCATGGCACTGGTGTGAAAACAGGCCATTGACCAATGAGACAGAATGGAGGCTAATACACAAGGACCCACAATCCTACAGCCACCTGACTTGGCAAAAAGGCCAACAATCCACGTTGGAGAAAAGACAGCATCTTCAACAGATGGTGCTGGTCAAACTAGCTCCATGAAGAGGAACAAACTGGATCTTTGTCTCTCACTACACAAAACTCAGCTCCAGATGGATCCAAGACCTCAGCATCAGGCCTGATAAAGCTGACTGTGATAGAAAGTAGGGAATATGCTTGAACTTCTCGGCACAGCAAAGGACTTTCTGAACTGGATCCCAATAGTGCAGGCATCGAGACCAACAACTAATAAATGGGACCTCATGAAACTAAAAAGTTTGTGTAGAGCCAAGGACACCAACATTTAAATGAGGAGGCAGCCTACAGAATGGGGGAAAACTTTACCAATTGTATATCTGGTGGAGGGTTAGTATCTAGAATATACAAAGAACTCAAGAAAATGAAACCTCAAGAAAACAAACAACCAATTAAAAAATGGGACATGACAGTAAACAATGCTCTCAAAAGACGAAATATAAATATAAAATATAAATATATAAAATATAAATATAAAAAAGAAACACTTTTTAAACTCCTCAACATCCTTAGCCATCAGGGAAATGCAAATTAAAGCTACTTTGAGATTTCATCTTTATCCGAGCCAGAATGATCTAGATGACTTAATCTTTCTAACCCTAAGAAATACCACAGTTAGGGCTGGAGAGATGGTGCAGCAGCTAAAAACACTGGCTGCTCTTCTAGAGAACCCAGGTTCTATTTCCAGCACCCAGATGACAACTCAAAATAGTCTGTAACTCTAGTTCTAGGGGGGCCAATGCCCTCTCCTGGCTGCTGTGGGCATCGG
Organism: Peromyscus maniculatus bairdii; assembly: GCF_049852395.1. Classification (NCBI taxonomy): domain Eukaryota; kingdom Metazoa; phylum Chordata; class Mammalia; order Rodentia; family Cricetidae; genus Peromyscus; species Peromyscus maniculatus. Next base: position 70,431,176 of record NC_134858.1, read on the forward strand.
GCACACGTGCAGTGCACAGACATACATTCGGGCAAATGCCCATACACACAAAATAATAAAGTATTTTTTTTTTTAAAAAGAAATACCACAGTTTTCTCTACTTACAAGACTGACTCTTGCCTTCAGAGAGGTTGGGCAGTTGATGACGCACAGCCCTGACGACAGCTGTGTGTCCTTTTGACCACAGATAGCAAAATAGACAGCCTAAGTGACTTGACACCCTTTGACACCTTCCATAAATATTTGCAGTATTTCTTTCTGAACTAGACTAGGATGGATACTATATCCCATTTCCCTTACACCTGGAACCCCTCTAGACCAGGTGTCCCAGCAACAGGAAGTGAGATTAGGTCATGTGGGTGAGTTCAGGCCATTAGAAAATGGGCTGATGTCCCCATGGAAACCTTTCTGGGTTCCTGAATGGCCACATGGCTTTCCTTCATTAACCGTGAATATTAACACTTGGTATAACATAAGCAAGAAATAAACTTACTGTAATTTTATAGTTATTATCGTTATTTATCACGAAAAATACAGAGTCTCATCTAGCCCGGGTTGACCTTGAATTCTATTGTAGTCGGCTGTGAACTTTCCTTGATCCTCCCAAGTGCTGGAATTACAGGTCTTCGAGACCAGGCCTGGTTTTCTGCAGTGCCGTGGATCCAACTTGGGGCTTCACGTCTGCCAGAGGAGCACCCGGCAACCCAGAGACTGCCCCACCTTTCTCCTTGGGATTTTCCCTTCACACCTCCAGGGTTCCCAGGTCACCTCTTAGGTTCTTCACTAGATACGCCCTTTTCACTGCCCTGCTTTTTAGGTTCATCTACAGGAAAGACACTGACAAACTAATCTCCCATACGAAAAACCCACAAAGAAACCAACAAATTTTTTTTTTCAGAAATGGCAAAAAGAAAATGCCAAGATTTATTTTTTAAAATCATAAGACGAGGGCTGGCGAGAGGGTTCTTCAGGGAAGGGTCACTGGTGTCGAACCTGACAACCTGCATTGGATCCTTGGTACCCACGTGATGGAAAGAGGGAAGTGGATCACATGGGTTGTCCTCTGACCTCCACATGGGTATCATAGTATACATGTTCGTGGGTGTACACACACACACACACACACACACACACACACACGCACGCGCGCACACACATGCACACGCACGCACGCACACATGCGCACACACACATAAATTAAAATGTCACAAAATGGCAAATAGAATATTGTATAAGATTAAGACCGAGAAACCACTTAGTAAATTATAAAAAAAATTTATCTACAAAATGCCTTTACTACTTCGTTCAATGGCTATTGTGCTGCAGCAAACTGGTGCCCTCTTAGGGGAGACACAAGTACATCACATAGGAACATGGAGGAGGAAGCGCATATACGATGAGGACGGGAAGGGCGCAGTGTTCCAGTGGCCACGGAAGGTTTCTCCCATGCCCCCCCTCCACATAGCTGGACTTGACTGAGCCAAGGTCCCCAAGCAGAGGTGGCAGGAAGGAAACACAGCTCCACCCTTCTCCCATCCACTGAGGGTGAGAACCTGGTGCATCTGTGAAGCTCAGAGGACGGCGGTCCCTGCACTCTCCACGGCTGAGGAGAGGCAGCTGCGAAGACTTTGAAGCCATTGACACTCCTTCACCAAACAGGGGCTTTGAACCGGGAGCAGGGACTCAGAGCAGCAATTGGCCTTACAAGGTGCCAGTCACGAAAAATGGGGTTCGATTGGTAAAAACAGATTCGCTTGGTAAAAACGGATTCGATTGGTAAAAACAGATTCGCTTGGTAAAAACAGATTAGGGATCATCTGTGGATATTGACCTCAAGGAAAGTTTAAGAGCAGCTTTGAAATGAAAATCTCCTTTAATATTTGGAGCATTCATAATCAAGGAAGACTCATTTTGTCAACACCCATGGTAAGCTATAACTACCACCCTGCAAACAGAGTTATAATTTTTGTTTTTCGAGACAGGGTTTCTCTGTGTAGCCCTGGCTGTCCTGGAACTCGCTCTGTAGACTAGACTGGCCTCGAACTCACAGAGATCCGCTTGCCTCTGCCTCCTGAGTGCTGGGATTAAAGATGTGTGCCACCACCGCCTGGCACATAAATCTTTATCTTGGAAAATGAAAGTATATAAAACCACATAGTCTTTATTCCCAGTTTTGTATAGTATTACCAAAAATCCTGCGTAAGAGGGTTGCCTAGTGTTATAAAGTGCTTATTGGTAGACAGTACTCAAATAAGTATTTTCAAATAAATAAACTAACATTTTAAGTCCTTAGTCTTTAAAAAAAAAGATTTATTTTATTTGAAATTGTGTGTGTGCATATGTATCTATGTGTGTGTGTTCCTGAGAGAGAACACCTGAGGTTGTCCTCTGGCCTCCACATGCATACACGTATATACCTACACACACACACACACACACACACACACACACACACACACAGCAACACATAAACCAGGTATGGTGGTCCACGCCTGTGATCTTGACACCCTGGAGCAGGAAGCAGAACCGAATCCTGCAAGTTGTCTTCCGACATTCACACTTACACATGCCACGACAGATTCAGATCTAAAGAAATATTATTTTAATTTGTTTCTAAACCTCACTAGTGCTGCCATTCATGGCTGATAGGAGCAGAAATAATAGCAGGCCAGTGCATGGAGAAAGCTTGAAGCATCCCACTGATAGTGCATTTTTTGGTTCCTTCCTTCCTTCTTCCTTCCTTCCTTCCTTCCTTCCTTCCTTCCTTCCTTCCTTCCTCCCTCCCTCCCTCCCTCCCTCCCTCCCTCCCTCCCTCCTTCCTTCCTTCCTTCCTTCCTTCCTTCCACAAGCTTGCTCTGTAGACCAGGCTGAACTTGAACTCAGGGCTCAGAGATCTGCCTCCCTCAACCTCTTGAGTTCTGGGATTAAACTTGTGGCCCACCATGCCCGGCTATAAAGTGCATTTTGAATTTATTTCTATTTTTATATGCACTGGTGTTTTGCCATGGGGAACTGGAGTTACAGACAGTCGTTAGCTGCCATGTGGGTGGGTGCTGGGAATTGAACCCTAGTCCTCTGGAAGAGCAGCCAGTGCTCTTAACCCCTGAGCCTAATGGAGAATTAAACACCAGTTTATAGACATCTTCCTCTTCTCTTTGATCTTGTGTTGACCAGGCTGCCCTCAGACTCACTGTGTCATTCAGGATGACTTGAACTTCTGTCTCCACCTTCCTTCCTGTGGTACACATGGGTATACATGTTTGCATGTGCACGTGGAGGCTTTGAAGGCCCTAAATGAAGAGCATGCCAACTTGCTCCCAAGATCCCCTCTCTCTGCCTCCCACGCACCGGGATTCCAGGTGGCTGTCCCACCTGCTGGGACATTTTCTGTGGTTTCTGAGAATCTGAACTCTAGCCTCACACTTGGGTGGCAAGTACTGAGGTATCACTCCAATCTTCTTCCTCTTCCTCCTCCTCCTCTTCCTCCTCTTCCACACAGCTTTTCTCATTGGAACTTGACAAGAAGGACATGCTGGCTTGTCCTCCCACCAAGGCCCAGGAAACCCTCTCCTGTTTTGTCTCCTCAGTCCTAGGGTTACCAGAGCCAGGTCCTCATGCACGTAAAGCAAGTACTTTCCCTGTGGAACTGCCATCTCTCCAGTCACAGACCCTCCATCGGCTGAGCTACACCCCCAGCCCCAGACAAATCATTGACGAGTTGATCGGGAAATGATTGTTTCATGAAACCTGCTTCAGCAAATCTCAGCCTGAAGTCACCACGGACCTCTCTCTCATGTCGATGTTTGGTAAGACAGGGGGCTGAGAAAGAATTCTGTTCCCTGAAGCTTGGGCTTAAAATGCTGCCCAGGGGAGGGGGTGGGCACAGTTTGAAGGCTTCTCTCTGTGAGCCATTTTTCTCTCTGTTCTCCACATCCTGCCCCCAGACACATACCAACCCTCAACCAAACCTGCTCATTGGCAAGACCTAATTTAAAAGCATGGCATCCCTCCTCTATAAAATTAGGGGACCCCCCTCAGCCCAGTGTGTGCAAAGCACTTAGCTAGGTGCTACACAAAGGTGTTGAGGCCTGGTGCACTCTTTGAGCTAGGCCGTAAAAGGAACAGTGTGCTGGAGTCCTTTAGACCCCTGGAGAGCCTCTAACGGAGCATGAAGGTGTCCCAGCCAATCCCTCTGCCCACGCATCCCCTCCTCTCCTCCCCACTCCACCTTTTCTGATCCACCCAACAGCTCGGTTAGAGGCACAATCTTTTCCTGGGCAGGAGAATGACTCACAGCAGGCTGGGTAGGAGCCCCGGAACTTGCTCAACCCGCAGCTGCTCTACCTTGCCCTTTGCTTCTCCTTCTTGGTGTTAGCGTCTGCATCCCTTCTTCCCATCAGCCTGACTTTGCAGACCTCTAGGACACCTCCTTCAGTATCTTCAAGTTTCCCGTCCCCACCTCTTATATCGAGCAAAGCCGGGAAGAGAACGCTAATAGAAACCAAAGACCGTTGCTGAAGACAAGCAAATGATCAGTCTTACAAATCCCAGGGACTGAACTCAGGTCTTCCGGTTTGGCAGCAAGTGCCTGCACCCTCTGAGCCATCTCTCTGACCACGTGACCTTTTACTTGAGGGCCCTAGCAATGCCCTTAAGAGATGACAAACAAAATGACTGGTTTCCATTCATCCCTGGGACCATACACTAGGGGAGAAGCAGCTCCCCAAAGCTGTCCTCTGACCTCCCACACATGCATAGTGGGGCACACACACACACACACACACACACACACACACACACACACACACACAGAGAGAGAGAGAGAGAGAGAGAGAGAGAGAGAGAGAGAGAAGAATGAATGAATAAATGGTAATTAAAAATTGTTTTTGATTCATGTATGAGTATTTTGTCTGCACGTATGTATGCATATCCATGCATGCCTGACTCCCACAGAGGTCAGAAGACATTGGGCCCCCTGGAACTGTAGTTTCCTGGAACTGTAGTTATGGATAGTTGTGAGCCACCATGTGGGTGTTAGGAACCGAACCTGGGTCCTTTGCAAGAGCTACAAGTACTCTCAACTGCTGAGCCATCCCTCTAGCCACTAAATGTCATTTTTTTTTTTTTTTCCGAGACAGGGTTTATTCATGTAATCCTAGACGCCCTGGAACTGGCTCTGTAAATTAGGCTGGCCTTGAACTCAGAGATCCACCACTACATGGCCCTAAATGTAATTTTAAAAAAAAAAAAAAAAAAAGATGGAAGGAAGGGAGGAAGGAAGGAAAGAAAAAAGAAGCTCAATTAAGGGCTACAGATAGTTTAGTTGTCAGAATGACTGCGTAGCATGCACAAGGCCCTTGGTTCAAGCCCTGGTACCTCCTAAGAGAGTTGTGGTGGTGAACCCCTGTAATCCCCGCACTCAGGAGGTGGAAGCAGGAGAATCAGAAGTTAAAGGTCAGCCCCAGGAACATAGCAGGTTAAAGACTAACCTGAAATACAGGAGACCTGTCTCAAAAAAAAAAGTTCCATCGACAGCAAATCCTGTCTACTACAGATCGATGAACACTGTTGAAGATAAGCAGGTGCCTAGCAGCAGCCTCGGCATGAGTCGGGAAACATCCACACACAAATCAATGAGACTCCGAAAGCGCCAGCTCACATTTCAATTGCACATTTCATTTGCTTGTTTATGACCTTCCAGAAGTTTCTTGACCCTTCATAGCCTGGGATCTCTCTGATTGGCTATTGCTGGAGCTGATGGTACTGCTGTCTTGGTTTCCAAACATTTTACACACGATGGCCCGTCCTTGCTTTTAAATTCTGGGATGAGTATAATAGACACCTGTGAGCTCACACTGTCCTTGTCCTGGACAATGTACTCAATGAATAAGCTAAGTTTTCAGTGGCAGCCACGGAGCTGAGGTCTTTTCTTATAAACTATATATAAATCAGATTTTTGTTGGTTTGTTTGTTTGAGACAGGGTTTCTCTGTGTAGCCCTGGCTGTCTTGGAACTTCCTCTGCAAACCAGGCTGGCCTTGAACTCAGAGACCTACCTGCCTCTGCCTCCTGAGGGTTGGGGTTAATTTTCCTGCACGAAAATCTGACTCCCATCCAACAGATGCAATTGAATTATCCAGAAAGTAGACATTATGCTGTTGTGGGGTATCCACCAGAGAAGACCACTTGGACACGGGTTTAAGCTTTTATTAGGAGGCTGGCAAGCACACTGTGTGTTGGGGACCTGAATGTAGTCCTGAGCCTTTCTCATGGTGAGCTTTAAGCACAAAACCCACATCCTGGGTTGACACACCTCAGTTAACAAGAACAGTTAACCAGAAGTTGAACTAACAGCCAAAAAGCAAGGCTGGAACATTCGGAGACTTGCCCAGAACTGCGGGCTTTGATGGAGTGGGTCTTTGTTCTTGTTGTGACAGGCGTTAAGGTCTTCATGCTGGACATGTGGGTCAGAATGGCACCTCAGTGTCTCTGACATAGTGTAAGTTGTGCTGAGGTCTGGTTATCTCTTTTCCACACAGCCAGCTTTTCCGGTCATCTGTGGTTTGCCGGCCCATGCAAGGCAGAAGAGGAGCAGCAGCATCTGCCGAAGGGCCTCTGCACTTCTGGTGTCTGGCAAAGTGCTTCGAGCTCCAATTTCCTAAACCTCCTCTCTCAGAAATCGTTCTGTGACAGATGCTCACACGCAGACCCTTAGGTTCTCTCTTCCTAGACAGCCACCGGAAGTGGGATACATACCTCCTCCTCCTTCCTCTTCCTCCTCCTCCTCCTCTCTCCTCCTCCTCCTCCTCCTCCTCTCTCCTCCTCCTCCTCCTCCTCCTCCTCTTCTTCTTCTCCTTCTCAGTACGGGGATTGTGTCTCTGGCCTCATGTGTCCTAAACAGGTGCTCCACTGACGTACAGCTCCAGCCTTCTTCTTACTTTTTACTCTTGAGATAGAGCTAAGTTCCCCAAGCTGGCCTTGAACTCACTCTGCAGCCTACGCAGGCTCCGAATGTGCAATTCTCCTGCCTTGGCTTCCCGGCTAGCTGGAATTGCAAGCCTGTTCCGGTAGGTTCAGTGAGAAAAATTCTTTCTGCCATACACTATATTAGTTTTGCATTCTGCTAAATGTAAATTCAGATAAACATACCCTACACTTGATCTTAGCCAAAAGGCCGAGAAGCGATTAGATAAACATACCCTAAAGGCAGAAATGATCATTGTCCCCTAGACAGTGACAATACAAGGAGGGAACTTCATAATCTCTCAAAGACCTTTCTGGAAATTGCTTTCCATTTTTGTTTGTTTTACGACAGGGTCTCCTGTATTGCAGGCTATCCTGGTACTTGCTATTAGCAGAGGACAATCTTGAATTTCTGATCCTCTACCTCCTGGGTGCTGGGGTTACAGGCATGAGCAAATCGTTTGGTGTAGGAGAACCTTGAGCTTTGTGTGTGCTAGGTAAACATTCTACCAAGTGAACTACATCTTCAGCCCCATATGCACCTTTTTAATCAGCATTATGCTATAGTAACTCATTACCCTTTCATATAAGAAATATTTACCGCCGGGCGGTGGTGGCGCACGCCTTTAATCCCAGCACTTGGGAGGCAGAGCCAGGCGGATCTCTGTGAGTTCGAGGCCAGCCTGGGCTACCAAGTGAGTTCCAGGAAAGGCACAAAGCTACACAGAGAAACCCTGTCTCGAAAAACCAAAAAAAAAAACAAAAAAAAACAAAAAAAAAAAAATATTTACCCACAAGAAGGGACAAGAAGGGAAGGGGAGGTGCATCCAGTAGAGGCAGATCCAAGCCCTTCCCCCTGCCTCAAGGCTGCACGAGGTGTCCCATCATAGTGTAAAATGAATGAAAAATTTTCTTAATTAAAAAAATTGTTTAAAAAAAAAAAAGAAATATCTAGGGGGCTGGAGAGATGGCTCAGTGGTTAAGAGTACTGGCTGTTCTTCCAGAGGACCTGG